>NC_063047.1:40148332-40748332 GCF_018812025.1 Megalobrama amblycephala
CACTTCCTGTTCAACCTTCAGGTTATGTATTTGAATTCACATACATCAGCACACAAGAAGACATTTATGTAACCGTTTATATGAATTAAATTTTAGAGCATGAAACTTGTGGGGCAATGATGTAACACCGATTTTTTATCTTATTAATTTATTCAAAAATATAAAACGTTTAACATACAAAAATAAAATATAAATATAAAACACCTAAAACTGCAGTTCACACACAATGATTTGAATAAACCTCTTTTATGATGACCATGACTTTAAAGTCCCTGTGAAATCAAAATTTTAGTATATGTTAGCCTTAAAGGGGCTCTATGTAAGATTTTTACTTTAATAAAGCATAAAAATACCCCAATATGTTTGCGGAAACATGCTAAGTTCACCTACTTGTTTCTCTGAAAAACAATGCTACAGCCAGATATTCTACTTTGAATGTGCGTTCCGTGTCGGAATGTCTGTCCTTGTTTTGGTATGTGCGAAACCTCGTGCTGTCAGTTTATCCAATAGTATTTCGACATCACAGGTTGCCAGTTGGCGGAAAACAGCGCGTATTGCAACCATGAAAACCAGCAAACAAACTGGGTCAGAGAATCGCAGATTCTTCCTGACCTAAAAAGTCTCTGCATCCATCTAAATATCTCTATGAACAACAGCATATTGAAACGGATAAATCAACTCATCAGCTTACAGTGCCTAAGTCTCTTCAGCTTTCATTGTCAATTGCGCTTCCTATTGTTGCTGGCAACCCGCGTCTTTGAACGAGGGGGCGGGGCAAACAATATTTTGAATTTGGACTGCAGTACCTATTTTGAACACTGGGTGTCATTATTACATAGAGCCCCTTTAAGATTGTGAATAAGCTGGTGTGTTCTAAAACAATGACCAATTAAGCATTCAAAACTTACAGTCTCTCACTTCCGCTAAAATAGATCACGGATTTTCATGACATTACCATGGCAGCTTCTCATCAAATCTTCTGTCCAATCGAATGCTCTCTAGAATCTTAAGTCCCGCCCCCTCCCTCCTACACTATAATATTAACAGACACTGAAGCTGCGGCTGAAATCGGTCATTTGTTCACACATTTATTAGTATGTATATGGTGAATGGCACATAGTGCACTATATAGAGCAGGGGTCGGCAATTAAGTTTGGCATCAGGCCAAAAAAAAATTTGGCCACTAGATGGCGGGCCAGAACATAGTCAAAGGATAATTTAAGAAATTAGGCTAATTGATGAAAAATGCAACTAGAACTGCCTGTGAAAGACTGTTACAGTGTCTTTTGTAACTGGTATTGCGCTGTTACTCTGTGTTAAACCCTTAAGTAGGAAAGTCATTAACAAAAAGTCACATTTGTGTGGCGGTGTTACACTGGATAAATTAATAAAGCAGAGTAGTGACACATAACCTGGCAAGTATCTTCAATTATTGTAATAATTATTTGACGTAGCCTACTTTTACACTCAGAATTATTCCTTGGCATCCTAACACACTAAACTGCATTTTTTAAAATTGTTTGCATGCTGGAGGTACGCTATTACGTTGTGTGCCGAGTGATGTTAACATTTATGCTAGCTGGTGAGAGAAAATGGCAGTATCAAAGAGTCTAAAGAGGAAAGTTGACAGCGAAAATAGGGCATACAAAGAAGAATGGAAAGACAACTATGCATTCATCCTTCCTGGTTTTGTGAATGAATGCAAAGCCAGTGTGTCTTATCTGCAATGAAGTTGTCGCTGTTTTCAAAGAATATAATATTAGGGGCCGTTAACATGTCGCGTCAAAAAAACGAATGGAAAGCGTGGCCGCGCCTCTTTCCTTTCCAAAGCGCTTGCGCTCCCGTGGCGTCTGTCGTTGCTATGCAATCATGGACTGTGCTCTCCAGACAGATCTATTTCAGAACCAGCCGCTATCAAAATAATCTGGCTGCGGGCGCGGGCCAGATATTATCGCCTATTGCCGACCACTGATATAGAGGATAGGAAACGATTCAGACAGTGTAATATGCTTTCCATTGACGCAAATGAAGCCACGTTAGTGTCAGGTGAAGCGCAGCAGCGTGAGCACAGTCTGCTCCGGTCCAGAGACACGAGAGCACAGAGAAGATCATAAGTGCGACTGCGAGTCGACACGGACCACAAAACGTTCGGACATATTTGAATTCTACAAACAATGCTATATTTTAAAGCAATATGGAGGAGATCTGGAGGAGAAACAGTTAGAGATTATGAGGAAAATTGGGTTTTACAAACTCAATGGCTCAATGGCCGAGCTGTGATCTAGGCGAACGCTATTGGCTATTTTGAAAAAAGGGGAGCAGCTTTTATATATAACCCGCCCTGTCTTCCTGTTTCATTGGAAATTATGTCAACACAGTGAATAAAGCTGCGCATTCCAAGGCACTTCAGTGGGCCTTTAATATTTCAAATTTCATGTTAATCTTTTTTGGGGGTAATACAACTGTACTGATATCTTAATAAAGAAAAAAAAATGTATTTTAAATGTTTTTAAATAGTTTGGCATAATCTTTTACTATATTATTATTATTATTACTTGTGGTCCAAGAAAAAATGTACAACAGGAAATGACATCACAGAGAAGACCCCTGCAGACCCTCATGACTGTCAAGTTCAATAACTCTCCTAAAATATCAGATCATTTTACCTTTTTATGACATGGCAGTCATTTAAAAAACTTTTTACTTAGAAAAATATATTTAAAAACTTTTAAAAATATATTTAAAAAAACCATTGAATTGTCGATTTGGTACTAAACAGTTTTGTTGACTCACCTTTGCAAGGTCCCTTTTTAAACACAATATCATCGATTGCAATGTCACTCCTTACTGACGATCCTCTGATGGCTTCAAATACAATCTGCAAACAATTAGGGGACACATGACTTTTCTCATGCAAAAAAAGTAACACGATGACCTTCAAAGTGACACTCCATCAGTTTCCTGGCACTTCAAGTACCGTCTTTTCAGTGATCAAATAGTTTCTTTGATATGGACATTATAAAAGATGTTTTTCAAAGACATTTTTCAACAAGAAAGGGAGTAAGAGTGTGTCTCTAACCCAATGCCTTGTGTAACACTCGTAATCCACTGTGGCTTTCATCCAGGACACACTTTGTTCTCCTTGTCTTGTCCAAAGCAATCTCTCCTTGTCCCCCTTATGCAGCAGGACGCTCAGGGTTCCAGTGCCTGAGCCATACATGTGGTAGAAGAAGATCAGACACTGAGGACCGCCTGAACCCCTCAGCTCAGTGGACATCAGTTGGGCTGACTGCTTGGGTAACATGTGAGATGCCTCAATGTACATGAAGTAGCCTTGAAGTCAGAGCAGGAGAGACTTAGTGTGTGACATCTCATGACATCAACAGGGTTAATAAAGCATTTCATGCTGAAGCATAAATCTGACTCACCTACCCCTAAGGTGTGGTCCCCCTTGGGTCCTGTGTAAGATGTGGGTGTCTGTCCCCTGATCCGCAACCAATGTCCTTTCTTAGCTTTCTTTTTCTGAGTGTAGCCACAGTCCCCAGTTTCAAAGTTACAGTGTCCAGGAGGTGGATTTAAGGGTCCTAAACAGAGCACAAAAAGGGTGACCTGTTTTAGAATGGTAAAGTTTAGCCATATTACCACATTATACGTGAGTGAAATGGTTAAAAGCTTGTCTATTTCTGTCCACCGCAGCCGACACTGCCCATTTAATGTCTATGTTTGTGAGGACAGATGTTCTCCATTGCCATGGAATATATGCCTATAAACAGAATATTTAAGAACCTTAGACGAGGGCCTTGCCCATTTCCTAAAGCCACATTGTTTAAAATGTGCTCACAACTGACAAGTAACTTCTGCCAAGCAACCTGTAAGCGATAGAGTTTACCCTCTAATAGAAAAATCAGCTGCTTAAAACTTTTACAAGTCATGGGTTTCACTTCCATAAACTCAAACTGGGTCAAACACCATGTTCTTGTTTGGACAATTCTAAATATGGGGACAGGTTTAGACAAACCCTTAAGTCAGTTTTATTAATAAAAGGAAAAAACAATACCTATCCAAGCAAAACTTTTCCTTCAAGCTTATATGAATGGAAAAGCACAGAGTGGAAATAAGTACATGATAAATTCATTTATCAATTGAAATTTTCCAATAATAGTGGATGTTTCACCACAACTCCTTAGCACTATTCAGATGGTAATTGTTTCTCAGAGTGACGTTGACTCTGTGATAAATTTGAGTATTTTTTGTATAATATTATAGTATTTATTAATATTTTAAACTTGCTTTTATTTTCACTTTAATACGGAAGAGGATTAGGGCCAAGCAATAATAAAAAAATAAAACCATCTCGAGATTAAAGTTGTTCAATTTCGAGAAAAAAGTCGAGATAAAATGTTGAGAATAAAGTAAATAAATTACAAGAAAAAAGCTGTTAGATTATGAGAACAAATTCGTTAAATTATGAGAAAAAAGTCGTTGAATTTCGAGAAAAAAAGTCAAGATAAAATGTTGAGAATAAAGTCATTAAATTACGAGAAAAAAGTCGTTAAATTATGAGAACATATTTGTAATTTAACGAATTTGTTCTCATAATTTAATGACTTTTTTCTCGTAATTTAATGACTTTATTCTCAACATTTTATCTCAACTTTTTTCTTTAAATTTAACGTCTGTTTTCTCATAATTTAACGAGTTTATTCTCAACATTTTATCTCGACTTTTTCTCGAAATGTAACGACATTTTTCTCGTAATTTAACGAATTTGTTCTCATAATTTAATGACTTTTTTCTCGTAATTTAATGACTTTATTCTCAACATTTTATCTCAACTTTTTTCTTTAAATTTAACGTCTGTTTTCACATAATTTAACGAGTTTATTCTCAACATTTTATCTCGACTTTTTCTCGAAATTTAACGAAATTTTTCTCGTAATTTAATGAATTTGTTCTCATAATTTAACGACTTTTTTCTCGTAATTTAATGACTTTATTCTCAACATTTTATCTCAACTTTTTTCTTTAAATTTAACGCCTGTCTTCTCATAATTTAATGAGTTTATTCTCAACATTTTATCTCGACTTTTTCTCGAAATTTAACGAAATTTTTCTCGTAATTTAATGAATTTGTTCTCATAATTTAACGACTTTTTTCTCGTAATTTAATGACTTTATTCTCAACATTTTATCTCGACTTTTTTCTTTAAATTTAATGTCTGTTTTCTCATAATTTTTATGAGTTTATTCTCAACATTTTATCTCGACTTTTTCTCGAAATTTAACGACATTTTTCTGGTAATTTAACGAATTTGTTCTCATAATTTAACGACTTTTTTCTCGTAATTTAATGACTTTATTCTCAACATTTTATCTCAACTTTTTTCTTTAAATTTAATGTCTGTTTTCTCATAATTTTTATGAGTTTATTCTCAACATTTTATCTCGACTTTTTTCTCGAAATTTAACGGCATTTTTCTCGTAAGTTAACGAATTTGTTCTCATAATTTAACGACTTTTTTCTCGTAATTTAATGACTTTATTCTCAACATTTTATCTCAACTTTTTTCTTTAAATTTAACGCCTGTCTTCTCATAATTTAATGAGTTTATTCTCAACATTTTATCTCGACTTTTTCTCGAAATTTAACGAAATTTTTCTCGTAATTTAATGAATTTGTTCTCATAATTTAACGACTTTTTTCTCGTAATTTAATGACTTTATTCTCAACATTTTATCTCGACTTTTTTCTTTAAATTTAATGTCTGTTTTCTCATAATTTTTATGAGTTTATTCTCAACATTTTATCTCGACTTTTTCTCGAAATTTAACGACATTTTTCTGGTAATTTAACGAATTTGTTCTCATAATTTAACGACTTTTTTCTCGTAATTTAATTACTTTATTCTCAACATTTTATCTCAACTTTTTTTTTTAAATTTAATGTCTGT
Organism: Megalobrama amblycephala; assembly: GCF_018812025.1. NCBI lineage: Eukaryota > Metazoa > Chordata > Actinopteri > Cypriniformes > Xenocyprididae > Megalobrama > Megalobrama amblycephala. The sequence continues at coordinate 40,154,284 of NC_063047.1, forward strand.
TTTCTCATAATTTTTATGAGTTTATTCTCAACATTTTATCTCGACTTTTTTCTCGAAATTTAACGGCATTTTTCTCGTAATTTAACAAATTTGTTCTCATAATTTAACGACTTTTTTCTCATAATTTAATGACTTTATTCTCAACATTTTATCTCGACTTTTTCTCGAAATTTAACGACATTTTTCTCGTAATTTAATGACTTTATTCTCAACATTTTATCTCGACTTTTTTCTCGAAATTTAACAACATTTTTCTCGTAATTTAATGACTTTATTCTCAACATTTTATCTCGACTTTTTTCTCGAAATTTAATGACATTTTTCTCGTAATTTAACAAATTTGTTCTCATAATTTAACGACTTTTTTCTCATAATTTAATAACTTTATTCTCAACATTTTATCTCGACTTTTTTCTCGAAATTTTGCGACATTTTTCTCGAAATTTAACGACATTTTTCCCATAATTTAACAAATTTGTTCTCGTAATTTAACGACTTTATTCTCAACATTTTATCTCGACTTTTTTCTTGAAATTCAACGAGTTTTTTTCTCAAAATTTAACAACTTTAATCTCGAGATGGTTTTATTTTTTATTATTGCTTGGCCCTAATCCTCTTCCGTACTTTAATTTTAGTTTGAGTTTTAGTAATTTTATGTGCTTCTGCCATTTTTTTTATATTTCTATTTATCTTTAATGTATTTTTATTTCAATTCCATTTGTGTGATTTTAGAACTTCAACTTATTTTATTTCAGTTAATTTCAAGGCAAGGCAAGTTTTTCATGTAATATTTTACTTTATTTCAGCTTAATTTCAATTAATGAAATTTTAATAGTTTGTTTTATAACAGCAGTCAGTATAATGATCATATTGTCAGAAAATAAAAATATAAATTAATATTTGTATATATAAATGAGTATTAAATACAGTATAAGTAAATGTTAAATATGTTGCTGCGATTATAATGGCCCATTTCAGTATGCAATGTGGCTCTCACTGGTGAAGCAGCAACATTAATTTGAATAATTTCAAAGCCTTCATTGTTTCAAAGAATGCACACAATGCTACCATATGGCACTTGGCAGTACTCATAAATGATTTCCAATTCCTGCTTTTCATTTCAGAGATGTGGATTCCGATGGTACCACATAACTCTGAAGTGTGTTTAAAAACAGTAGGTGATTAAGCTGGGAAATTTCTTGTGGGTGGTGGGAGGAAAAACGGCAATGAAACCTGTACCCCTGTAAAAGCTGGATTTAACTTACATCATGTAACACAATTACCAACCGAATAAGGCTTTTTTAGCTGCTCAATCGGTATAAGTACCTGTAGTAAGCCGACAGTCTCCAAGGGTCACTGAGATGTCATCGAGAGACACAAGTCCACAGTCCCAGAAGTTTCTGCAGATGCTGACAAATGCTACCTTAAAGGGAAGTTAATAAAAAGTTCCATAATAAAGCTACAATAGAGATATCATAGTTGAGAACTCCTGTAATAAAGAACATAATCTTACTCAAGAACAAAACAAAAAAGGTAAATTACATATTAATTAAGACACTTGAGACACTTGATGCACATTGCAGTAAACTAGATCGATATTAGGCACGGTAAAACATGGTACTCTCTGTAAATCAAGAAAACGAGATTTAAACAATAAGACTATATATCAATGGTGTTTCCATGGTTTCTACAAAATAAAACCGGAAATCGAGGGTAACGTGGGTATGATGTCATTATATGCGACGCACTGACATGGTCCGTGTCCTGGTTAAAATTGCTTATTTCTCTGGATTTAAACATTCTTGGAAACATTTGGGATAATATTTTAATCTAAAAATCTTACATATTGTGCCTTTAACTTTTTTTGTTCAAAATTAACAAAAGTTAAATAATGAGTCAATACATCATCAATCCTTCTTCCAAAATGCATTTTCGTCTTACCCTGATTCACTATAGTAAGCATATTAGTGTTTATATTTTAGACCTGACGGAATGATTTTCACAAGAAATTGCCTACATATGTGTGTGTCTCGTCATATCTGTAAATAGAGAAAAGTTGCTCCGGCTACTTTGACGTGTCTATTGTCAGGGAGTGGAATAGGTTAAGGCTCCGGTATACTTCAATCAAACTTCTTTTTCGTTCTTCGTTTAAGGGTAAAACGAAGTTCGAAATGTGTGACCAGCGATATACTGTAAACGAACACCTGACGCCGCCCGCACTGCTAAGAGCGACGTTTAGATGAATATGTAAATATGTGCCGTGCACTTTCTTCTCAGTAACAAAATAAACACAACAAAAATGAGAAAACAGTAAGCATTTATTATAGAAAGCATAAGAAAAGCGTCTGATCATAACATCATGGGAATGTTAGCATGAGCTGTGCAAATTAGCACTCCAGTCACGTCACGTCTTCATATAGCACTTTATTCAATGGATTGCTTAAAATCAAGCAGCTTTACAGTGTCAAACATGAAAAACAGTGTTAGTGCCTCATTTTTTTACAAGCACAACTTCATTTTGTACTATAAAGCAGCTATCTAGTCTGTTCATGTTTTCACCCGCGGAGATCTTACCTCAACAAACTCTACAGATTAAATGAGTCAGAGACGTGGTCCACGCGAGTGAAGGCGGAGCCTCAGTGCACACCTCCTGTTACGTTATCGTCACTGACCAATGGTAGTAAGAAGGTGTTTTGGTGCTGGAACAAACTTTTCCTGAAAGTTCACTTTGGCAAGCCGTTTCGAACTTCCAAAAAGAACACAAAACGAACTTCGTTTTGGCCTGATTTTGTTCGAAATGACGTCACATCAGTTCTTTCTCCGATTTCGTTTGAAGTATGCCGGGGCCTTTAGTTGTCACAATGAGCCAGAAAAGTTGACATGGAACATGCTAAATCCCCAACCTCCGGAGAATCGCAAGTTTAGAAAAAAAAAAAAACAAAGGCAAAAAGAGAATCCGACAGAGCTCATAATAAAACAAGAATCAACATTAACTTAAGCTTTTCGGAAATGGCAAGAACTGATGGATCTTAAAATGTAAAAGCAACATAGAGATGTTTTTTTATTATTCAACAGGATAGTAAGATATTTTATTGAACAGATAAATTGGCATGTGTAGCTCTCGAACAGAGTTCAATGTAAAGCATTATCGATTGTGAAGGGTCATTTCATTTATTTTCAAGGAAGTATCATGTCTATTAATGGGTATAGCTACAGTAGCTAATGGGTAACGCCTTCAGCTAGTCAGCTTGAGATCCTTTCCATCTAAACTGGTTAGCCTAGTAGTGAATGTTTTGTGAGCAGTAGGATAACCATATTCATCCACACAGTCACGCAGAGCACAACCAAAATAATGTTCTTCCGCAAAATACATGCAGTTTTGTTTTTTTAACTGCTAAAGGGCCAAAAGTTATATAGTGTACATTTAAGAGTTACATGAATAGTCCTTTTTTTAATATTATTTTAAAAAGATATAATTCATAACCAAAGTTATTTGTGTTTAACATTTACAGAACTTAAACTCTGATTATTCAGTTTTTTCTCTTAAATGGGTTTGAAATTTTTGAGGAAGCACAAAATATTCCACAAATGGAAGCTCTAATAATGGGGTTTTGATGTGGTTTGCCTGTAGACAGACACTCCGTTCAAAAACAGTCTTGCTCTTCAGTTAACAGAACTGAGATCCCTGAGATTACAACAAGAATTCACAAGGGGTGACCCAAAGTGCAATACAAGATTTGTTAGGGCTTATCATTTGGAAGTGACAAGAAAATACTTTACTAAAATAGAAAACTATTAAAACTGAATTTGTACTTATTATTCAGGACAACGTCCTTCTATCATCTCTAATCTGAAGAACAGGTTCGGGTTACACTTAAACCTTCATGTTGTTCATCATCTCAAAATTTATACAACTGTTCAAAATTTTGGGATCCATAGGACTTTTAAATGTCTTTTAAAGTATTTTATACACACCAATGCTGCATTTATTTGATAAAAAATACAGTAAAACCACAATATTGTGAAATATTATTACAATTTAAAATAACTGTTTTTCTGTTTAAATACATATTAAAATACTCCAGTCTTCAGTGTCACATGATCCTTCAGAAATAATTTTAATATGCTGATTTGGTGCTCAAGAAACATTTCTTCTTATTATCAATGCTGAGAACAGTTGTGCTTATTGAAATAGAAATCTTTTGTAACATTATAAGCTGTTACTTTTGATTAACAGAACCCAGTCTTGAAGAAACACATATTTACCAACAATCCATTCATTTTACGCTTACCTTAGTAGGCATGGGCTTTAAGTAGGTGACTTCCACCTCTGTCCAGACATCTCTAGACCTCTCAGACACGGTCCAGATTTTCTCCTGAGCTATGTTGTTTTCATCATAGATATAGAGAGCCAGAGCATTATCTAATTTCATGAAGCCATGCAAGGCATAGTAGAACCTGAGGCAGTATTTATGGTTCCCTGGTAGGGACGGTCCAAAAAGACGACCCATATACCCTGGACGAGAGGTATAACGAGTGTTGGTCAGCAGAAAAGACCCTGTGGATATAATGGACACACATAAGAGATATAAATTTTAAATGAAAAGTCATATGATAATATTAATAGTTATTTATTATGAGTTCTGATAAATTAGAATTGAATATGCATGAAGTAGAGGTAAAAAGAAACTCACTCATTAAAACAATTACTTTTAAATGTGCATAAAAATATAATATAGTAAATGTAAATATATGATATACGAGTAGTGTCTAAAAGTATGGTTTTAACCACAAAGCATTACTGATCAAGCTTGTACACATTTTTTGGCACAAATTTGGTGATTTGATGAAAAGAACAGTCTCACTTTCGCACCAGTGCCTGTGGTGTGATCACCGAAGCGGTAAACATTTGGTTTCACAGAGACCCTGTTCCACACTGAACCTCCGGTCTGTTCCTGATAATACTGACACAGCCCCTCCTCAAAGTCACAGTTTGCAACAGAGGGGTCAAACGCTGGCTCTGAAATGTGAATCACATGAAACAAAGTCAAAACATGAACATCTCCCACATGCACAGACTTTCTGTAAAATGTATGTAAAATGCTGAAAAAGGGAATATCGATGTGTGGGCTTTATCGATGTAAAAATTCCCTTTTAAAAAGCCATTTGTGGTCTGGTTTAGGCTGTAGGGTACAAAACTGAAGGCCTCTCTGAAAAAAAAAATGGGACTACTTTCTATCCCAAAGTATATGATGGTGGAAAAATATTACATAAATGCTGCATAAATCAGAAACATTTAAAAAAAAAAAAAAAAAAAAAAAAAAAAAAAATATTGGCCTACATGTTACATTAAATTACAACCTGATCTCATGGGAAAGCATAACTATTTTAAGAGATGCCGATTTTGTATGAATTCGTACAATGTGAATCGTATGAAAACATAGGTTGTTTTTTTTTTGTTGTTGTTGTTTTTAAAGGTGCCCTAGAACGTGTTTTCACAAGATGTAATATAAGTCTAAGGTGTCCCCTGAATGTGTCTGTGAAGTTTCAGCTCAAAATACCCCATAGATTTTTTTTTAATTAATTTTTTTAACTGCCTATTTTGGGGCATCATTATATATGCACCAATTCAGTGCGCGGCCCCTTTAAATCTCGCGCTCCCTGCCCCCGAGCTCTCGACTCTATATACATTGCATAAACAAAGTTCACACAGCTGATATAACCCTCAAAATGGATCTTTACAAAATGTTCGTCATTCATGCTGCATGCATAGTATAGTATTTATTTGGATGTTTACATTTGATTCTGAATGAGTTTGAGGCTGTGCTCTGTGGCTAAAGCTAACATTACACACTGTTGGAGAGATTAAATAAAGATAAAAGTTGTATTTATGAATTATACAGACTGCAAGTGTTTAAAAATGAAAATAGCGACGGCTCTTGTCTCCGTGAATACAGTAATAAACGATGGTAACTTTAACCACATTTAACAGTACATTAGCAACATGCTAACAAAACATTTAGAAAGACAATTTACAAATTTCACTAAAAATATCATGATATCATGGATCATGTCAGTTATTATCGCTCCATCTGCCATTTTTCGCTGTTGTCCGTGCTTGCTTACCTAGTCTGATGATTCTGCTGTGCACATCCAGACTTCCTGCCCTTGTCTATTGCCTTGAACATGGGCTGGCATATGCAAATATTGGGGTCATACATATTAATGATTCCGACTGTTACGTAACAGTTGGTGTTATGTTGAGATTCACCTGTTTTTCAGAGGTCTTTTAAACAAATGAGATTTACATAAGAAGGAGGAAACTCACTGTATGTCATTTCCATGTACTGAACTCTTGTTATTTAACTATGCCAAGGTAAATTCAATTTTCCATTATATGGCACCTTTAAAGAATGAATGTCCGCCACTAAACATAACCCATACGAATGAGATCGTATGACTTTAAACGAATTAGCCACCAATTCACCAAAACGTAAAATAGTTACAAATTGCCATGAGATTGTGTTGCAAATTAACTTCAAATTCAACTTTACATATTGCATGTGATGACCTCATAGATCAGGATTTTACAGTGCAGAGCAATATGCATGTGTTCAAGAAAGTGCGATGGTTGTTTCTGATGTTATTCGATGATACGAGAGAAAAAGGTCTTTTACCAAGAGGAGCCTTTAGCACAGTCATACCCCAAGTATTAAAAGTGAAGTAGGCAAATTCTGAGAAATGCTGTTCGAAAACTGAAATAAACACCCAAATAAACAATTTTGTGAATATTTGCTAGATGTAATTTCTGCGTGTGCTAAAAAAAATATTGTGATTGTACATAGTCCTGGCTGTGTAAATAGGAGAAAAAACAAAGAGGATCAGACTGATCAGAATGAGCACCAAAACACTCTTTTAGCCAATCAGCAGTAGGGGGCGTATACACTCATAATGGGGGAGGAGAGAGAGTGAGCAAGCGGGACATTAGTAGAAAGACTGTAGAAAGAGAGTTGGCTGAGATATTACCTATCTAATCTAGCTTTCTAGAGCTGGAGAGACGTTAGAGAGTGGGAAGGCCTGAAAACGGATGCCAAGGTTGCTTTGTTTCTGCTCAATAAGCGAGTAACACTGGTTTTGCTTTGTTTCACAGAACCAAAATACATTGTTGTTGTTGTTGAATCAAGGTTGAATTCATGCATGCTTGGCCGAGCCGTCTGATGCGCCAGCTGTTAGTCATTGCCTGTGTTGCATAGCGTGTTCGTTATTTTGGGGGCGGAGCAATGAAGGGAGGGATGTGTTTCTTTAGGGGTGAGTTTGTTTGGGTGTCCATTTCAAATATGAGTAGTGTTTCTCAGAAATCGCTTACTGCACCTTTAAGTAATTGAACACTAATGACATGTTAAATCTTCATAGCCAGATAAGCATGGTAGAAAATTACACAAGCAAGAGAAACAGTAGTACAGAATATACAGTTGCATGAAAAAGTATGGGAATCACTTGCAGAATCTGTGAAAAAATCAGTGAATAATTTTAACAAAATAAGAGAGATCATACAAAATGCATGTTATTTTTTATTTAGTACTGTCCTGAATACGATATTTTACATAAAAGATGTTTACATAAAGTCCACAAGACAAAAAAATAGCTGAATTTATTAAAATAACCCCATTCTAAAGTTTGGGAAGCATTCTTTTTTTTTTGCTTTTTTTTTTTTTGCTTTTTTAAAGTATGAAGGTCCGGCACAAAAAATAACCCTCAGTTGGGCGTACACAGATCATACAAACCATATGAATGAATTAGCCACCAATTCACCAAAATGTAAAATAGTTACGAATTGCCATGAGATTGTGTTGCAAATTAACCTCAAATTCAACTTTACATATTGCATGTGATTGTGCAGTGTGCAGTGCAGAGCAATAAGCATGTGTTCAAGAAAGTGCAAAGGTGGTTTTTGATACACAGCTTAATACTGTGTGGTTACCTGGATGATCTACGACTGTTTTTTTTTGTTTGTTTGTTTTTGTGATGGCTGTTCATGAGTCCCTTTGTTTGTCCTGAGCAGTTAAACTGAACTCTGTTCTTCAGAAAAATCCTCCAGGTCCCAAAAATTCTTCAGTTTTCCAGCATCTTTTGCATATTTGAACCCTTTCCAGCAGTGACTGTATGATTTTGAGATCCATCTTTTCACACTGAGGACAATTGAGGGACTCAAACACAAAGGTTCAAACATTCACTTACGCTCCAGAAGGAAACACGATGCATTTAAAAACAGTCGTAGATCATCCAGGTAATCACACACAGTATTAAGAATGGTTCCCAAACTTTTGAACTGGGTTATGTTAATAAATTCAGCTATTTTTTTGTCTTGTGGACTATTTGTAAACACCTTTTATGTAAAATATCTTACTCAGGACAGTACTAAATAAAAAAACAACATGCATTTTGTAAGATCTCTCTTATTTTGTTAAAATTATTCACATTTTCACAGATTCTGCAAGTGGTTTCCATACTTTTTCATGCAACTGTAGTGTGTCTACAGAATGCCAATCAAACTTGCTAGTGGTTTCAAGCTCTGTAAACAGCTGTATTGTGATGTTTGGGATTACACACAGTTGCATAAGGCATGTTAGTGCTTATTATGCAACAGAACCACACTGACCTGTTTCTGTGTGGCAAAACTCTGATGAGAAAGAAATGTCATCCAGAGCAACATATCCACCACGGGCACTGTTGAACGCCACCTCAAACACCACCTAGTAAAGCAAATACACAATCTAAATTAGACAAATGACGTGCCCTACACAAAGGGAACAATAGTCCCCAAAAGGATTCATTCATTTTGAAAAAGTTTTAAATTGATTTTAGTTTATAATTTAAAACACTACAAGGTTCAAAGGGTAGTGCATTAGTAACACTTCAGACAGTGAGCTCAACTGCTGGAGAGAATCTCCAGACTCCACACACACTCCCATTCTCATTATTTACATTGTCTCCCAGAGTTGGCTGCTCACACTCAAACATGGCAGCCACAGCGCTAGCTCTTCACTTCATGTTTACACTATTCCTACAGATGCAAAATAAACACTCTTTTCTCCCCAGCGCAGAGATGACGTTATGTATGGTTTGAAATAGATCACACTTTGAGTTATATTTGGAAATTACCAACGATATCTCTTACCATTCTTACAGTTCATAATCAAAGCAGTTTTGATTACATATGGTCAGTTTTCAGTAAAACTATCCATATTTGATTTGGTTGTACTGTTTATAATATATACGATATACTAAAATATATACTAAAACACTTACTGACCCCAAACTTTTGAAGTTGGTGAGTTTTTTAAAAATGTATTTATTTATTTTTATTTATTTTTATTTTATATTGGTCAGTAACAGTTAAGACTTTTTACAGTGTGTGTGTATGTATGTGTGTTTGTGTTTCTATTTAAAAAGAATATTGAAGAAAGCAACTATTTTCAACAATAATAGGAAATATTTCTTTATCACCAAATCAGCATATTAGAATGTTTTCTTAAGGATCATGTGACACTGAAGACTGGAGTAATGGCCGCTGAAAATTCAGCAAAATATTTAAAAATCTTACCAACCCTAAACTTTTTAATGATAGTATATATTCCAATTAGTTATGAATGTCAAAATATGAATATTAGTCCAAGTTAGTGACATTCTTTACTAACTGAATGTACATTAACTAATATTTGCTAATCCTATTATTGATAAATATTGAAAAAATGTGAGCCATTCATCTACTGGTGTTCAAAATATATTTATATAGGGGGTGTAAAGAACCCTTCATAGAACATTAATTCATAATTGTTTGACTTAAACTTGCCATCTATAATATAACACAAGACTATAAAACGTCTTATATACATTACCCATGTAATAAAAGAAGGCCCCTTTTATAAATAGGTGCTACTTTTGTTAGGATAGTGTTCTTCCGTATACATGTGGGAACTACAGCTCTTAAGCCCTTAAAGTGTATTTGCAAATGGCTTTAGTATATTGTAGGTAGTTAAAACTTCTAAGATATAATAAGTAGACATACCATCTCTTCTAAACAAAAGCTTACATATGGATAGTGTCAACATGTGAATGTACAGTACTTTATTGCATTACAAATACCTGTTGTGTTTAATTTTGCTTTATATGAGACTATTTTAAATTAACATTAAGTTGGGTGCAAGCAGATTTGTTTAAAATGGATATTTATTTTCTGATGGAAACTAAATGCACTTAACTTAAAAAAACATGCATCTTTGAAAATGTTTTTTTTTTCTGTTCTGTTGCTGTATAGTTTATATTTAAAGTAGTGTTTTTGTTGGCCTCTCTAATGTCACCATGCTGTCGATCAAAATTGAGCAATGCAGTGATACTTAAAAACATCACTGACCTCTAAAGGATGTGGTGCCTTAATATCCACTTGCACTAACTTCCAATTTGAAGTTGCATACACATCAGGTCTCCATATCTCTTCATAGTGGCCCAGCTGGTCCTTAGTGAAGACTGAGAAGAAATTCCCAATAGCTTGGTTCCTTTGATAGTAAAAGGACAAGCATCCTGCCATTGAAGTGGTAGTCATTGGCGACACCAACTTAGCCACCTCCTGGAACCTTTTGGCATAAACTGAGTCCACATACATGTAGTGACCTAGTTCAGAGTGGAGAAATTATACAAAGGATGGATTCACAAAGCACATTCCTCAGGGTAAGAGAGTAAGCAAGCTCCAAACCAAGAGAACTGTGGGTTGAGAAAAGCTATGGTCTTGTTGGAGAGCCTGAAATGATTCATTCCAGCTCTTGACCTTTTGTGCAGTATGAAGCTGTTCTGTCAGTCTGCATTACCTCTCTCATTGTTCATGGTGTGGTCATCTGGAAGGTTTGACTGAGGGTCACGGGCCAAACTCCCACCCACGTACCAGTTCACATTGGGATTCCACTGATTACTGTAGCCACACAAGTGATGCTCCTCAAAGTTGCACTCTAAAACAGACAATAAACATTATTATTAATATGTTTTGGGGAATGGGGAGGAGCATATAACTGCATTAGCGTAGTGGTTCTCAAAGAGACAATAGTGGTGGTATAGAAAGTTGCATTCAAATCAACCCTGTTAACCAATGAGGTTTGTGTGCAGTGTTCTAACATGCATGTCAGATTCATGCAGGGATTTTTATTTCTTTTTTTAACACAATGCAATCGAATGAAATCAGAAGACTTGGAATGTAGCACATAATGTAATGGACTGCTGTTACTGTACTTTTATATGTTTTTAGAGTTGCAAACCATCACCATCCTCTCATCCCTTTATACCTTTCATGAATGAAATCAAATATGTATATATATATATATATATATATATATATATATATATATATATTCAGCTTTATATTTAGACCAACATTAATGAATAACAAAAACAATTAAAGCTGCAAGCAGCGATGAAAGGGCCCTCGCACTGGGGGCCACCACCACCGGCCTTAGGAAAACAGTGAACAGTGGGCGACATGCATGTAAGCGAGAAAATACAGGAAAATTATGGCAAAGTCATTTCGACGTGCCACACTTCCTGCTGCCAACAGCTTTGACTATTACTGAAAATTGCCATGTTGATGTCTTCAGGCCAGGACTATTATCAAACATGTGAAGTTTGGCGCAGATCAGACATTTATGTCTGAGTTACAACAGCTTCTTGTTTCATGGCGTTAATCATATAATTTAGCACTTAGCCAAGTGTTGCATTATTGATGTTTCTAGCATGCTTGGTACTTTATGGCATATTGAAATGTGTTTCTGAGAGTGAATTATAGTGCAAAGCATGTCATTTCCTGTTGTCAGCAGGTGGCGCTATGACTAACTGAATATTGGCATGTAGATGTCTTCAGGCCAGGACTCTCATCACACATGTGAAGTTTGGGGCAGATCAGACACTGTATGCCCGAGTTACAACAGCTTCCTCTTTCATGGCGAAACATCAGACTTTGTCAGGCCGTCATGGACACGCCCTTCAACAAAAACTCAAGATCTTTGCAAGTTAACATCACTAAGGCCTATAGATTAGACTGACTAAATGTGATGTTGATCTGGTTAAAGCTCTAGGAGGAGTTCCTTAAAGTACAACGTCTGGAAATGGCAAAAACTGCAAAAAATTTACAGAGAAAATGCAAAATATCTTACTTCCTGTTTGGGTTTTCAGATTTTGCACCCAGGACTTTTTGTAGTTATTGGGATGTTACATCTGCCTGCCAAATTTCATACCTGTACGTGAAACGTAGCGTGAAGGGCGCTTAATTGAAATTTTGTAGGTGGCGCTATAGAGCCATTTTGCCACACCTAATTCTGAAACCCATATCAGACATAAATTTTCACCACTTCTGACGCGTGTGCAAAGTTTCATGAGTTTTTGAGCATGTTTAGGCCATCAAAAATGCGATTCATTTCGGAGAAGAAGAAGAATTGACTGAGCAATTCCAATAGGGTCCTCACACCATTGGTGCTCGGGCCCTAACTATATATATATGGATGGCAAAGGCCTTTAGACTTTCAAAGTGGGGCATTGGAAAAAAATAAATAAATAAACCAATTAATTAGCATAATAAGGTGTTCCTGCACAAAGTTTGGATTTTACAATGTGGTCCATTGTACTGGTTAATAGTATAATATTTGAAGACTTACCTATACAGTATCCAGGGATGATGTGTATTTCAAAAATAGCAACGCTATTGCCCATTCCTGTGCTGGGTTGAGCCTCAAATAATAGCTAAATGTCAAAAGTAATAAACAAAGAGAAAATAAACCGTTTAGGCTAGAACAGTTAAATATGCACCAACTGCTATCAATTCAACTGACAAAAATGTTTATTTTATTATCCAAAACCTTTAAAACAATCTTTATCTAACTCATTATGACAGGGCACAACCTCTTCACTCTCTTTCAGTGATTCTATAAATCATAAATCAAACAGCTTCAGTTTTACACACGGTCTAATTTTAGAGTAAATATAACGTCAGAAAGTTTACTTCATACATCTCAAGACAAAATCAGCGTAATAGATTCACTTTCTTTCCAGTCATAATTTATAACACTTGTTATTAAACAAAGTCAATTTCTATTCTTTTGTGCTTTGTTATTCCTTACCCTCAGTCTATCTTTCCAAATGTAATTCCCAGAAACACAGAATTACTGTTAGTGTAGTAAAATAGTACAAGTGCTTGTCTGATCAAGGGAGAGGCGTATCCACGGCAGTATTTACAAAGGGCTCTTTTCTTCACTCAGCTCCACTCAAACCCTCTTTTAAGCTAACGGCTCTCTAGCAAACTATGAATAGTCTTGACTACGTTATTTCACATACAAAACCCCCTCGTTTCCTTACTTTGCATTCAAACACAGAAGTGACTGTGCCATGTCAGGCAGATACCTGGTAAGCCCCAGACATATTACGAAGGTCCACGCTGGCAATGAGCCAACTGTCTGAGGGTTTCTCCGCCGTCCATAACAGGTAGTCAAAGTTCTCGCCCTCGGGTCGTAAATGCAGTTGAAGAGAGCCTGAGCCTGAGATCTGATAGACCAACCGCATACAGCTCCAGTCTCTGAGCTCCAGCTCTGGGCTGACCAGGACAAACTTTTCTTTCTCACCAGAAGATGATGGATCTGCTGTGATGAAGCGACCTGAAAGAATCAGAAGAGTCATAATTTCAATACTGGTGAGAACATTTGTGCAGAAACGCATGCATTATGTCATAAGTCTAAGAACAGAAAAGAAACACTTTAAAAATGTAAAAGAAGTTTATAGTTAATGATTGTTTACATTCAGTTCTGTTATTTTCAATGGAGGATATAACAATGGATCTGTATTTTCTAAAGCCAAGTCAATCTAATGATCCAGGCTCTCACAGGGTCATCATTAATGAACAGAAACCTCTTAAAAAAACATAAATAAGATGAATGGGTGACTGTTTCACCATTTTAAACTGTGTGTCAAACAACAGGTGTGATCTGTATCAGGTTCTCCAAAATGAAGTGCATGCAATCACAGCAAATGAAGACTCAAGGGAGACTCAAGTGTTAATTTAACAGTCCATTTAATCTTCTGACTTTAACAAAGAGACTGTTTAGAGCACAGAAATAGGTTACGTTCACATTTAAACAGTTTATTAAAGAAGAAATATCAGCTGTCAGAAGTAAAGTAATCATATATGTTGTGAACGTATCCAATTTCCTCTTGTTTAATTTGCATCAAATCTCGACATGATGTAAGAGTGTGTTTGCTGCTGTTAGCTTCAGTGATCTCTGATAACTCCAGATGTTCTCATGGTGATTCATTCCAGGTGCCAGATGAAAACGATGCTTTTTTTCTTCTCTCTTCAAGACCTCTTGCAAAAACATAATAATTATCTACACTTTGGTTTGGGATCTCATATATTTAGTCCGTGAGCAAATGCCAGTCGTTAAAATCCCACTTCTTTGGCCATGACATCAGCTTCTGAGGTAGGTGTTTAAAATAGTGAAGTCATGTCTTTTGTAAGGTCCACTGAATTTAGTCCCCATTTTGTGGAAACACAATAAATTCACAATGAACCACAAAGTAGTCTTAACAAAAACACACAGTCAATGTATTAGCACAGTCACAAGGTCAGCATTTTCAGCGATGATTGCAAACATGATAAATAAAAGGCTGGATTTAATCACAAGCAGTTCATGTTTACAGTTTTTCTCAATTGCTAACACACAATTCATGAAACAATTCACCATTTTCTCACAACCATAAACACAATCTCGTAACTACACACCAACTTGTACAAACCTCAAACTTCCATGTCAAAATCAAATATTTCAGACTTTTAAGTCAAAATCAAAATTTGGGCTCAGATGACACACAAAACCTGCAAATACACAGACTACTTTCCTGCACAGTGAACACTAGTGAGATCAATTCATAACACTGTAACAAAAACCTCTTATTGGGATTTGGCAGCTTAGTGCTTAGAAGTAAACTGCAACAATGAGCTTTAGGAAAAATTATTTTCATTTCACTACTGTAAAGTGATCTTACAGGAGATGAATGTAGATGAAGAAGTTGCTCTTACAAGAGAAGAAAAGTTCAAAAAGTAAAGAACTAAATATGAACTGTGTATGCAACACAGTACAGTATACTGTCAATTACAGTAATACATAAATAAAGAAATAAAAAAATTTCATTACAGTGTACAGTACTATATCAGTTTCTTGGTCTTCTGACAAAAGACATTCTCTACCTTCCTTAGGGAGTCGTCTCTCAGTTCTGCAAAACTACAGCACATGTAAGCTACAAATAAATTTGACAACCACGAATTTGAGGGTGTACATGTGCTACAGTTTACTGGACACAGAAGAGTGAAATTTCTCTCATATAAAGTACTGTTACTGTGTACTGTAATTATACTGTATGTGTAAGTAGTATATAAAACCCTGTCGATGACTCTAGGATGCAATTTCTAAAGCACAATCACCTGTGCTCCTGTTTATATTATCCCGATATCCCGAGATTCTGATTGATGTGTCATCATTTTTGCTACTAAATGTTTACTGATGGATAAATGTGTGCTAGTTGAGTTCACATAGTGACACTTGAGTTAATTATAATTATGTGTTTGTGTTTTCTGAATGAGACCATGGTCAAACCACTGTAAAATAAGGGCATTTTGTGTAGAGTTTTGCAGAAAACATTAAGAAAATTGGAAACAAGTGAAACGTGTTTATAGTTTTAAGAAATGTGTCTTTGTTTTGAGAATTGAATAAATGGTCTGGGAAATTGTGCTAAATGAATCAGTTATAGTGTGTTAGCAATCGAGAAAAACTGTAAAGAAAACAAACTCAAAATAACACTTAGAATACAAAATACCAAAACAAGTCAAGCAGAACAACTAACATAACCTAGATGAGAACGGACAATGAACTGAACAAACTAATCAATGAAATAGAGAACAGGTGCAGATTATAATCAATAAATAAAAAACCAATAAGGAAATCAAACTCAGAGCCCGTCCACACGTTTAGATGTATACGTTCAGATGGATCCGGCATTTTGGGAGCCTGAAACCGCTATTTTTTCATCGTTTTGAGTCGGTTTCAGTGGTTTTGTGTGTATGCATATACTTCTTGAAAGCTCTGGCTTAGTGTGGATGAAGCCTCAAACACAGGAACCTGAAACGGACATTAAACCTAAAATACCAATACCCGTAACAAGCATACAGTTGAACATTGAAAACATACTTTTAACTTTTAACTACATTTTAACTAAAAAGAGGAAAGAGCTGATGTCATTGACCTATGTGGCTTATAACACACTATAAAAAAGTTCCAGGTGACTTAAAATGCTTCTGTAACTAGTTGCAGAGCCTTAAAGGGATAGTTCACACAAAAATGAAAATTCTGTCATCATTACTCACCCTCAAGTTTTCCAAACTTCTGCTAAACACAAATTAAGATATTTTGAAGAATATGGGTAACCAAACAGGCCCAGGGCCCAGCTGACTTCCATAGTATGGAAGTGTTCAGCAGAAGAAATGCATACAGGTTTGGAATAACTTGAGGGTTAGTAAATGATGACAGAATTTTCATTTTTGGGTGAACTATTGCTTTAAGTTATAGCCTTAGGTTAATTCATTAAGATTAGGGTCTCAATCGTGCATGTCTACCAGGTATATTGTTGAAAATACTAATCTAACGCAAATTAACAAATTTTGGTGTAGCTTCAATGAACTTTCTGGAAGTTGTGATTTTAAGTTAGTTCAATATGTGTCGTAGATGCAGACAACTTTTTCTTGCTTTACTTACTTGTCCTTTCTCATCCCACCTCCCCCTTTCTCTCCCATATTTGGCTTTCTGTCTACTCTAAACTGTCCAGTTAAATAAAGCCAAAAGAACAAACATAAATATAAAAACAAATATTTTAGATTGACTCAACTACAATTCATATTTTTTATGGAAGCATTTTCCCCTCTACCTCGCAATGGCATCTCTGATGTGCACCAATGTGAAGGCAGGATAAAACTCCCCAAAAACAAAGGTGTAAAGTCCTTGAGTAAATGTAATTAGTTACTGTACTTAAGTATCTTTTTGGCTACTTTGTAGTTGTACTGAGTATCAAAGATATCGGCAATTTTTTCTCTCTACTTGACGACATTTTTGAGCAAGTAAATGTACTTTTTACTCCACTACATTTGTGATGAATAATGCAATTACAAATTACATTTTTCATGGCAGCTAACTTTTTCTGCAGCAGTTTGTTTTTGATATATAGAAGTGATATCGCCATCTAAGGTCATTGAAGCTACTATATCTTTCAGTGTTTTGCCTTCACTCCCCCAAAACAAGGCAGGTGTTTGATTTATTAGATGAGGAAATGACTGCAGCCACTGATGAGGCCGAAACCAGCACATACAGTAGACTTTGACTATTTAATTTTATTTAACATTGTTTTATTTACCTGCTCTATTGACAAGACCGTTTTGAAGGATATTGGTTTACTTATGGCCATTTTGTGCACGTGAGCTTAACTGAGACTTGAGAGTTTGTAGACGTTTAAAAGGTTGTTGTGTCGACCTTGATTTATTGCAACATTGAAGTGTTCAGTTTTATTTTGATTTTAGAAAATAAACTTGATTTCTCATCTTACAAATAAATTGTTTCTTATTTTCACTGCATGTCTCTCAGGTGTTGAGGACTAGAGCATCTCTGAGCCTACATTCAGTACAAGTAAAATACTTAAGTACTGTTAAAATCAGATACTTTAAAGGTGTCATCGAATGAAAAATTGAATTTACCTCGGCATAGTTGAATAACAAGAGTTCAGTACATGGAAATGACATACAGTGAGTCTCAAACACCATTGTTTCCTCCTTCTTATGTAAAATCTCATTTGTTTAAAAGACCTCCGAAAAACAGGCGAATCTCAACATAACACCGACTGTTATGTAACAGTCGGGATCATTAATATGTACGCCCCCAATATTTGCATATGCCAGCCCATGTTCAAGGCATTACACAAGGGCAGCCAGTATTAACGTCTGGATCTGTGCACAGCTGAATCATCAGACTAGGCAAGCAAGAAAGGACAATAGCGAAAAATGGCAGATGGAGCAATGATAACTGACATGATCCATGATATTATGATATTTTTAGTGATATTTGTAAATTGTCTTTCTAAATGTTTCGTTAGCATGTTGCTAATGTACTGTTAAAGTGGTTAAAGTTACCATCGTTTCTTACTGTATTCATGGAGACAAGAGAGCCGTCGCTATTTTCATTATTAAACACTTGCAGACTGTATAATTCATAAACACAACTTCATTCTTTATAAATCTCTCCAACAGTGTGTAATGTTAACTTTAGCCCGTTAGCCACGGAGCATAGCCTCAAACTCATTCAGAATCAAATGTAAACATCCAAATAAATACTATACTCACAGGAATCGATGCATGCATACAGCATGAATGACGAACATTTTGTAAAGATCCATTTTGAGGGTTATATTAGCTGTGTGAACTTTGTTTATGCTGGTTAAGGCAGTCGAGAGCTCGGGGGCGGGGGAGCGCGAGATTTAAAGGGGCCACGCGCTGAATCGGTGCATATATAATTATGGCTCAAAATAGGCAGTTAAAAAAATTAATAAAAAAAAATCTATGGGGTATTTTGAGCTGAAACTTCACAGACACGTTCAGGGGACACCTTAGACTTATATTACATCTTGTTAAAACTGGTTCTAGGGCACCTTTAAGACTTTTACTCAAGTCGTATTGGAATTGGTGACTTGTAAACTTGTAGTGGAGTCATTTTCGATGTAAGGTATCTGTACTTTTACTCAAGTATGGTTTTCAGGTACTCTTTACACCTCTGCCCAAAAGCCTGTCCCTCACATGAGAGTGCAATCATTAACAAACGACAAATGATCCATCCAATGATCCCATCAATTCCCAGACAAAATCATCACCCGCTGCATAGTTTAATAAAATATTATCCATCAAAGTAACAAACCATGCAAGCAATATCATTTCTAGAGGCAATAATAAGTAGTGGAAAAATTACTCTGCACATTTTTTTTCCCAACATGAGAGAGGCTTTTACTGAAGAAACAAATAATGAGTAAAGTGCAATTCTCACTAAACACTCAAAACTCACTGCAGCAGCTGTTATTCAGTAAGTGTGAAGGAGATCTGGCTGGAAGTAGCCCACCTCCTTCTGATTCTTCATAAAAATGGTTACAAGTTTACATGAACTCTGTGAATGTCTGCTGTGCATCTTCAAACGCCTAAATGATTTCTACAGCTGCTGAAAATGGCTGGAGAAACAAGGTCAGCAGATCTCCACATTCAGTTGTTTCTCATCATTTCCATCTCAGCTCCTGTTTTTTTCTTACATTTATAGTTTTTTGGCTGCATAAATATTAAATTAAAAAATGATAAATACACTAAATTGTATTACTTTCTATGCTTTAATAATAGCAAAGAGTGGGCACGTTGATACACAGTAAGCATATGCCTATCTTTTTATAAAATAAAAGAAAAGTTATATGGCAAATAGATTATCATCTGCTTTCATTCATTAAAAGTTTAGTAAAGTTCCTTCATTTTCCTAAAACTAAGAAGTCTGTCTCTGCTGTGTTTCCACTACAAAGTCAGAGTTGTCTAGGAAACCAAACAGAGACACACATTTGTTGCCAAGTCTTGTTTTATTGACCTATGGGGAAAAACTCACTCCATAAGCAGGAGACAGTTGTCAACCAGACAACTGCCCAGGGTATGTTCACTGGATTACACTTCTTTCATCATAACAGTCATTCTAAAGCATCTTCTCTGTTTTCCCCACAGCTGAGCCCATCCAGTTGATCACCAGCCATCATAGTTTTTGGCAGAGGACAGAAACAAAAGTTAAGCTATGAAAACAAAGCTTATTTTTAGAACAGAGCACAAACGGTTATGGAAAGCGCTTGTGCTCAAAGCACAATGATATTAAGGTAAATACAAATACAAGTAGCATACAAGAAAAAAAAATTATGTCCTGCAGCATGCGTCTCTTGTGAGATGTTGAGATGAGAAGAGTTATAGCATGCATGATCTGTGAAGCATCTCTGGCCAGTGTGCATCATAAAGGCCAATTAATAATCTACGGAAATTTTTAGTTCTGATGAACAGAGATCAGATAAAGTCCTGTCATGTAGAGCAGGCTCACTCGAAGAAGTGCAGATGTGCAACGACTAATCCTTAAACACTGAAGAAAGTAGGGCAGAACTTTTTATATAAATCCTGCATAATGATGCATTTCAATACATTCACAATTCCTTGACCAGTTATAACCTAATTGAAGTATACAGGTTGCACCATGTGGTAACCAGGTACCCATGTTACCAGTGCTCATGAAAAGATGCTCTGTACTTATAGCCAAAAATTAGATTTTTAAATTTGATATCTGAAATTTGATTGGCTGCTGATGGTTGTTTTTGTTGATTTGCACAATTGATTTTTCATGGCTTGATTAGCAATTGCCCTGAGAAGACACGCCAAATTGAATTTTCCTTGATCAAACAAATTGGCATGTATCCTCAGAATATCTCTGTTTGTCTGTGGTGGTCAGATTGTTTAACTGATTTATATCTTCAAAACGCTTTGAAGAATCAAATAATTCTTTTTGTCATGATGGTCTTGGAACAATGTGTGCCAAGTTTTATATGCTTGCATTTTGTATGCCAAATATTAGACTAAAGAAAATGTGAATCTGCACAATTCCACTACATCATGCGCATTATATCATGAGGGTATCTCTTGTTGTGATGGAACCCATTGCTTCAGAGAGTTATTTTTGTTTTTGGACATTGTTTTATTAAATGCTGCGAGGAGCCCGTACGCCAGTGAGGCAACCTCCGTATATAGCCCACCTGCAAGTTCCCAACCACAAATGACTATGGCTAGAGTTTAAACTTTCAAATTCCGTATGAATGCCAAGGGAAGAATTGTGTGCCTAATACACAATGCCATGGTGTTTTACATGCACAAATGGTCACAACACGTCATCAGTATGCGAATAAAATGTTTCCATCATCTTAATAAGCATTTGAACTAAAACAAAACTCAATATAATCGGCATCTAGCACATTAAGGCCCCATTTACACTAGTGCGTTTTTGTTTTAAAACGACGTTTTAAAATGCAAACTATCCTTATCTACACTGCCGTTTCCACAGCGTTTCAGAGACGATCTCCGTCTATACTACACGAAACAATGTCACATGACCGTTCATGCACATTAGGCATGCGCGTACAAGTGTAAACAGTTGCCTCTTGCGCATGTAGGCAGCTGCAGACAAGTGCAGACTTTAACTGCACAATGGCTGCTAAAAATGACAACAAAGCCAGCAAAGATTGCAGTTCAGTCTCCATGTTATTGTTTAGATGGTCGTCAAGGATACGCAGAGCGAATGTGGGCAGCCACGCCATCGTTTTCAAAACACTCCGTTTTGGTCAGTGTATTTTTAAACTAAAACGGGCTCTGCAGCGTTTTCGAAAGTCATCTTGAGACTACGGTAATTATGAATGGCGTGAGCACAGCATAATGTGTTCAAGTCCTCCTGGGAAGTTTGTATTTACAAGTTCATCGTAAACTCAATGAGTTGGGAAGTCCTGTTTACGACGTCAGGTGCTTTCAAGTCATTTTCATTGGAGCAAGATGGCAGTGTACCTTCTCTTAACAAGTGATTTTTTATGAACAAAGTTCGGGAGGAGCAAGTTCAGATAATTAAAGGTGCTATAGAGGATGTTTTCGACGACTGAGAAACCAAAGTCTGTTAGTGAGATTTTGAAATGAGCGCATGCGTAAGAACAACCCCCTCCTTCACAGCTCATTTCGAGGGAACGCCTCCCAAAACTCGTGCACGAGTATTGGAACACGAGTGTTTGTTTACCACCGGCATTCGCTGTGTCGTGTTAGTGGATTCATTATGTCGGACTCACCGCAGGTAACTCATAATCTGCACTTGTTACTCCTGACAAAAACATTGCATGCGGTGCCTGTGGAGTGTGGAAAGTTACTGGAGCGCGCACGTCTCTCACAAGGAACGTAATGGCAGTGATTGACAAGCCAGAGGGCCAATCGTTTATGCGATGAACACACAAAGGATTGGCTGATGTTTTTAAGGCCCTACCTCGTGCACAGATGATGTATTGATATTATTCCTTTCAGTGCACCTAATAAATAGCCTTTTATCAGTTAGTAAAGACAGTTTCAAGTAATATTGCAAAAATGTATAAAACAAAACATCCTCTATAGCACCTTTAATCTAATTAGCACAGGTGGAGAGCATTCAGTTAATCAACTCAACCAATGTCAAGAGGTATAAATTCAGCAGACTTACTTTTGTTCATCTGAGAGTTTATCAGCATCCCTCCTCCACCCCATCTCCTCACTTCTAGTTCTATCTACTTTTACCACAACGGGGGGGGAGGACTCTGGGTTCGGGCCAAAATTCCGAGCTCGGAGCCCTCTCCCCCGACGGCACGCCAAATACGCATAACTTTACTCTATTTAATTATATGGACATGTGAACTTGTGAAACTGCACAAAAATGTAGCAAGGTTTTTAAACTACTTCTAAAAAAATGAACAAAGAATGTGCATTGGGTGTGTTTTGCTTTTTTATGATTTTAATTAAGTGAAGTGTGACCAAGTATAGTGTCCCATACTCGGAATTTGTACTGCATTTCATCCATCCAAGTGCACACACACAGCAGCGAGTGTTATAAACACACAAACACGCCGTGAACACACACCCAGTGCAGTGGGCAGCCATTTTTGCTGTGGCGCCCAGGGAGCGTTTGTGGGTTAGGTGCTTTGCTCAAGGGAACTGTGGAAGAGAGCACTGTTCATTCACTCCCCCACCTACATTTCCTGCCAGTTACTGGGACTCAAACCCACAACCTTCCGGTTACAAGTCCAACTCTCTAATAATTAAGCCATAAATTAATTTATAAAGCCACAGCGCACTTTATCATTACATATTATATTGTTATATCACAATGAATTATATTTTGTGCAGGCAATTAGCTTATTTTGTTGTAAATTAAAACTCTGACAAAGATTGTAGTATTCCGCCATGTTTCTCACTGACACGGCCCAAATCGTAAAGATCGGGATCCCCAGCTTCCCACTCATATTTACGACTTTGTGGTGGCGTTCATGTGAATTCACGTGATTTCAGCAGTTTGGCGGTTTGATACGCGATCCGAATCACTGATTCACAGTGTTTTGAAATCGCCCATCACTAGATATGTTAAAAAGTCGTTTTGGGTTTTTTTTTTTTTGGCGCACAAAAGATATTCTCGTCGCTTTATAATATTAAGATAGAACCACTGAACTCACATGAACTGATTTAAATATGTTTTTAGTAACTTTATGGATCTTGAGAGAGGAAGTACCATTGCTATCTATGCAGGCCTCACTGAGCCATCGGATTTAATCAAAAATACGAACGAACGAAGGTTTTACGGACGTAGAACGACATGAGGGTGAGTAATAAATGACATTATTTTCATTTTTGGGTGAACTAACCCTTTAAACTCGCCATAAAACGCAAATGTAGGCTACATATTATAGCGCCATCTAGTGTCCGTTGTGTGGTGGTGGGTGCCTGAGAAGTGTGAAGCCTAATGATTTTGGAAACATCTTAAGTTTGAGGCGTTTACAAGTTGGGGTCTCTGGTTCCCAGGCACTTTCAGGGCAGAAAAAGAATAAACAGTACTAGTAGGCTACATATAAAAGTCCTTGGACCCCTCTCATACCTTCCTCGTTGATGGTCCAGGCAGCATAAGCAGGATCAGACGTGTAGCCGCAGCTGTCCGCGTCGAAACTGCAGGAGCCGCGCAAAATCTGCGTCTGAGCCCGTGTCAGAACAGCGACTGCTGAGGATGACATAACATCAGATAAGCACTAAACTATATCATCTTAACGAGAATAAACGCGCACTGTTAGCGGAAATAAATGTGCAAAGAGTCAATTCAGCAACGAACAAGTCCACGTTGATGCAACAAATAAAACTTGCACCAATGCATAGACGCATGCAAACAGTTTTTCCATTAAGAAAAGTGATGACCTACCCAGAAGGGTTGCGAAGTGAAGCAAACTCATGGCAAAAGTTGCAGGGATGCTGGAGTGGAAGAGTGAAGGTCCACTAACGCAGATTGCGTACGTACGGCAGCTTGAGCACACAGCGCACTGCGACCGCTGCATTCACTCTCCATGCTTTGACTCTGGCAGCGCTCAACAGACAGTGGGAGGAGGGAGTGGTTGTTGAGGTTTCTATTTCAGAACAGGCAATGGATCTCCCTTAGGTAAGGAGTTTGCCGCTGTGTAAACGTCTGCAGAAATGACAGACAGAAGACTTCATCACTGCTTTGATGGCCTTTAATTACTCAAATAGTCTGTATAGCATTAAATGTTGTTTAACAACAGTGAGGTTTGAATTGCATGTTTAATAAGTGAATACAATTGTAGGCTTTACTTTGTAAATGTTATGTGGTTTTCTAATGTCAGTTCCAAAAAACAACATACTTTACGTGTTGATATATAGCAACACGTAAAGTATGTCATGAACAATGTCATGAAGTAAACTGTACCAAACCACTGTAAGGTCAGTCAGTACCAGCATAGGAGTAAGTGGTTCATGAACTGGTCTGGTGGAGTTAAAAGCAACAAAGTCATTCTGTTTAAATTAAAATGTACACTATACACGGTGGGAATGGGATTTTATGTTAGGAACACTGTCTTCTCTTTAATTTGCCTAATAAAAGTGGAATGGTGAACAACAGAGACCCAGCTGCAGGCTTTCAACAATCCTGTTGTTCATGAAGCTGTTGCTTTTTACAATAATATCCTTGCAGGCACAAAATCCACAGAGCAACAAATCCACGGAATATGCACAAGGATTGTGGTAATTCCCACAGGGATCATAACTCACCTAGTGTGAAGCTTTGTCCTCTGTGTAGAGGTTTCTACTGTTAATATAACATCCAACATCTCCAAAACAAAGAGAAAGAAAAATAGAAGGAAAGAAACAATTAGTTTAAATATTGTGGAAAATATGTTCCTATGATGATCACTCCAACATGAACACCTCACACCTGTGTTGGTGCTGGAGGTGCAGTTTTTTATGTTCACTGACAGGACTGGATCTGATTTGTGCAGCTATGCAGGACCATTCACTGTTTACAGTGTTTGTACTCCACATATAAACACATGCCTCTGCATCTAAGAAATATTTATTGATTTCATATGACCTTTTTTATTATTTGAGTATTTACTCAAATATGAATTTCATCCTTAAGCTCATATTGTACCAGTGTTATTATTAACTGAAAATAAAACTTTTAAAAATAGTTTCTATTTAAATAAAATTGAATGTAGATAGATAGATAAATACACTGAACAAAATTATAAACGCAACACTTTTGTTTTTGCCCCCATTTTTCATGAGCTGAAAACTTTTTCTATGTACACAAAATGCCTATTTCTCTCAAATATTGTTCACACATCTGTCTAAAAATCTGTGTTAGTGAGCACTTCTCCTTTGCTGAGATAATCCATCCACCTCACAGGTGTGGCATATCAAGATGCTGATTAGACAGCATGATTATTGCACAGGTGTGCCTTAGGCTGGCCACAATAAAAGGCCACTCTAAAATGTGCAGTTTTATCACACAGCACATGGCACAGATGTTTTGAGGGAGCATGCAATTGGCATGCTGACTGCAGGAATGTCCACCAGAGCTGTTGCCAGTGAATTGAATGTTCATTTCTCTACCATAAGCTGTCTCCAAAGGCATTTCAGAGATTTTGGCAATACATCCAACTGGCCTCACAACCGCAGACCACGTGTAACCACACCAGCCCAGGACCTCCACATCCAGCATCTTCACCTCCAAGATCGCCTGAGACCAGCCACCCGGACAGCTGCTGCAACAATCGGTTTGCATAACCAAAGAATTTCTGCACAAACTGTCAGAAACCGTTTTAGGGAAGCTCATCTGCATGCTCATCGTCCTCATCGGGGTCTCGACCTGACTGCAGTTCGTCATCATAACTGACTTGAGTGGGCAAATGCTCACATTTGATGGCGTCTGGCACTTTGTAGAGGTGTTCTCTTCACGGATGAATCCCTGTTTTCACTGTACAGGGCAGATGGCAGACAGCGTGTATGGCGTCCTGTGGGTGATCGGTTTGCTGATGTCAACGTTGTGGATCAAGTGGCCCATGCTGGCGGTGGGGTTATGGTATGGGCAGGCGTATGTTATGGACAACGAACACAGGTGCATTTTATTGATGCCATTTTGAATGCACAGAGATATTGTGATGAGATCCTGAGACCCATTGTTGTGCCATTCATCCACAACCATCACCTCATGTTGCAGGATTGGCCTTATGATTCTCCTGAATCAGATTAATTCTTGAAATATGTGTACATGTTTAATTATTGACATTAAGGATATCTGCATATGTTGGTTCTGTTCTGTTTACCCTAATTGCTGCTCTCCCTGCTCTTATCCATGTTAGGCTGCATGGATGCGCAGGGAGTTCTTGCCCAGAACAGAACCATACCAGCAATACAAACTCTATATGCATTATTTATCAATCATATTTGACGATAGTGGTCCTGACAGAAAACATGTTATTTTATGAATTTTTTTTCATCAAGATGGTAAAAAAACATTAACAAGATGAAGACTTGTTAATGTTTAATGTTCTTGTTCATTTCTGGTATGTTACTGTTTTTGGAGGTTACCATTGTGGTGAAGTGTACAGCCTGTGCTTGTGGTGAGGATCTGCCAACAACAATCAAAGTTGTTTTAATAATAAAATAAAATAACTTCTTTGGGCATGCCATGGATGTAACAAAACCGTCTTCTGGCCAACACCTTAAAAAAAAAGTCTTTATTTATGCATGCACTAAATAAATCAATTAAACTGGATTACTTGTTTTTATTTTTGTTTGATATTAAATTTAGGATAACTAATAGTTATTAGTAATAGTTTTGGACAAAATTAAGAGTGTTAACCTGATTCAGCTAAATGGCATTGAATTAACCTTATGTAATAAACTTAAGTTTAATGAAATAAACAATGTTAATTAAATGTGTGGAATTAAATGCCCACTGTTGATATAAAAACTTAAGTAAATCCAACGTAAAAATTTTTTGAGTGTAGTCAAGTATGGCGTCCCATACTTGGAATTTGTGCTCTGCACTTTACCCATCCAAGTGCACACACAGCTGTGAGTATTGAATGCACACACACCATGAACACAAACCCGGAGCATTGGGTAGCCATTTAGCGATTGGGGGTTAGGTGGCTTGCTCAAGGGCACCTCAGTTGTGGGCAATGAGAGTGGAAAAGAGCGCTGTTTATTCACTTCCCCCACATTTCCTGCCGGTACTGAGACTCGAACCCGCTACCTTCAGGTTACAAGTCCGAGTCTCAGTATTAGGTCATAACTGCCCTAGATAGATAGATGGCAAGTGATGATCCATATTTAGAAATTATGAACTAGTTCTTCAAACACTATAACTCAAGAGCAAGTCATTGCAGCCAGTAACTGACAGTTCAGACCACTGAGTATATTGTACACACAACACACAGAAGCAATGGAAAATTATTTATTGTGAACTACTATCAGATTATGAATAATGAGTCATTTCTTTTTTCTTTCCTCTCTCTCTTTCTCTCTCTACATGTTCGTCGCCACGCAGAGAGTGAGTTTGGACTGTGTTCTGTAAATTTCCCCTCATTCAGGAAGCCCTCTCTCAGGCAGTCCTGTGTGAAGATCCTGGGTTTTTCTTTAACCATGTGTTTAGCTTGGAGGACTGCACTTTTCCACACACAGCCTGGAGAACAGGAATGATGGGATTGCTGGAGGATGAATTCTCCACTAACCATAAAAACCAGCAGATCCTTGTTCCAGAAAATAACACTAAACAGGATATGAAATGTGTCTAAATGTGTTATTTATGTGTATCAAATAAATAAGCAGAATGTAGAAGCCAAGTAAAGATTTGCCACACATTGTGTTAAAAAGCCATATTCAATTGCATTACATTAAGAGCATCACTGTTAGATCAACATGAGATTCTGACACATTAATAGCATTATCTAGTAAGCCGCCTATTGATGATAAAACAGATGCTTGCCTTCATGTTTATTGTGTTCCCACTGGCAGATCTTCACGGCAGTAAAGAAAGGCATGTGGTCAGGATAGTCAGTCCAATAGTGAACTATGACACTGCAATTAACTCCAATACCATACCGCCAACAAACAGTATCAAGCCAGATTTTTGATTTTAGGGGCTGGATATCTCCATAAAGGATGAATTTAGATTAAAGATATAGCGTACACCCATGTCTGCATGGTAGCTTACAAAACCACCTAATTGTCACCTTGTGGCTTCCTATTTGATTGACATGGAAAAGTTTCTCGCTCACAGAGCAGTTGGTAGACCCAATTGCTGGAGGCTTGATGCCTAGTCATTTCTTGTTGCCAAAGCATATGGAGCTGAATTACTGGGTATTTGATGCAGCTGTTGAGCTCACAAACCATAAGAAGTTCCTTGTACCATAACATCATTAGACACATATTCTTCCAATGCTGTCAAACGACACAGAGAGGTGTGAGGCAGATGTTGATGCATGTTTGCGTCTTTTCAATACCTTGATTGCTGTGCATTTATTAAAGGAGTCAGCTGGTTATTAACGGCTGGTTACTTTTTAATTTGATTACTTTATTTACACAATGGAAGTATTTTTTCAAAATGTATTGATTTTCCCTAAATAATCTTTTCTTTTACATTTTTTTTCATTCTAAAAAAGCACTTTCAAAAAGTTATATACACTATTTTTTTTTTTTAATTACATTTTAATGTTTATGTTAAAAAAATTGTATGTGTTATGTTTAAATTTACATTTTTAATTACCTGTGAGCTTTATCAACTTATTAGCTTTTCAATTTACAAACCCCCTGCAATTCCTTCACAAACTCCAGTTTAGGACACCCTGAAGTAATGTAGTATAATGTTTAATGGACTTCATGTTGATGATAACAAAACAAAAATAAATAAATAGCCTATTTTCTTTCTCTTTGCATTTATCAAAATAGTACACGTTTAATGTATTCACATGAATGCGATAAAAAAAGTTAATCTTAATTAAAAGTAGATTATATCACCTAAAATGTGTAATTAGTAAACGCTACATTACAATTTTCGTCATGTAATTTGAAATCAGTAACAAACAGCAATTTATAAGCAGTCTACCCAGGGCTGCCTGTATTTCTGCAAGAAAAAAATAGTCCATTATGTACAAAACAATTGGCCTAGCAACAAGACAAACACTGCATTATACACTGCCTGGCCAAAAAAAAAGAAAAGAAAAAGTCGCTTTTTGAATTTTAATAGGCAAATACTTAAGAATCTATGAATGGATCATTATTACAGTGATTATTATGTTTCTAGCAAGTTATATGTTATATGCAATGCTTCTTTTAACCCTAAAAGATGGAGTGTGTAGCTTTTCATTTCTTAAACAACCATGTATTAAGATGTATCATGGCCATATTCCAGGATGACAATGTCAAGATTCACCAGGGTTAAAATTGTGAAAGAATGGTTCAGAGAGCATGAAGAATCATTTTCACACATGAATTGGCACACAGTCCAGACCTTAATTTCATTGAAAGTCTTGATGTGCAGGAATAGACTTTACAGAGTGCTCACCTCTTGCATTGTCAATTCAAGATCTTGACCAAAAATTGATGCACTTCTTGATGGAAATAACATCACAACATTTATTTCCATCGAGAGGTGCATCATTTTTTGGTCAAGATCTTGAATTGACAGTGCAAGAGGTGAGCACTCTGTAAAGTCTCCTCCAGCACATCCCAAAAACTTACACTGAGGTTAAGGTCAGTGCCAATTCATGTGTGAAAATGATTCTTCATGCCCCCTCCCAACAATTCTTTCAGAGTTTGAGCCTGATGAATCTTACCATTCTCATCCTGGAAAATGGCCATGATACATCTTAAAACAAAATGGTTGTTTAAGAAATGAAAAGCTACACACTCCATCTTTTAGGGTTAAAAGAACCATTGCCAAACATATAACATGCTACAAAAAATAATAATCACTGTAATAATGATTCATCCATAGGCTCTTAACTATTTACCTATTAAAGTCCAAACAGCGACTTTTTTGTTGCCTGGGCAGTGTATGAAATGTACGGAGCCCTGGACATGGTAGGCTAAATCGTTTGCTCGATTTATTAATTTGTTCCCTCAATTTACTAAAACATGCGCATGAATTAATAAATTGAGGTTAGTTGTGCACACGATTTAGTAAATTGTGCGCACAATTTAATTTTTTTTCTTGCATGATTCCTTAGAAATGACAGTCCACAGTTTCATTAACACGGATGAGAAGCTTGCTATAACGTTTGCATGCTAAATTCCATGACCAATCAGAAGAACCAGAGAGCCATGTAATAAATTAATTAATGTTAATGATTTAATTGGCCTAATTTAAATAATTAACATCTCTTTGCTTCTCTTAAGGTAAGATAATTTGACCTTTCAAACCCTGTGATCCATGAGTCAAAACTTGCTTTAAGGAATCCATAGCTCTTACTCACGCGCCAATTGGTCTTCAAGCTGAAATCTGTCTCATGGCATTCTCATGTGTCATTGCAGTTTGTTGGTGTCAATGTAAACTGTAAATCTTCTCAAAAGAACAACTTATCCAAACTGACAGATTCCACAGAGAGTCAGACTATAATTAAATGTGTGTGTCTTTCATTTGTGTAAACCAAAAAAGGTGGTTTAGCAACAGAACTTTGGATGGTTTGTTTAGTCATATCAAGAAAGTTAGAAGATCTGCACAGTTTCTGGTAGCTCAGAATTCAGTTTTAGGTTTTCCTTATCATATTACAATAATACTCTATTAATGATATCCAAGGTGCTTTCGAACACTTGGATCATCACACATTTCTCCTATTTTACATGTCCTCATTTACTTGCAATGTAAAAGGTATAACATGCCAGTTCAGTTGGAAGATGGAAACAGACAGTGAGCAGCACTGGAAATGAACACAATTTTCCCTCAGTTTCTGCACTTACCTCATTTCACCTAGCAAAACTGAACTAAAGAGTCTAAAATGTAGTACATGAACTCAAACCATTAATTTCATCATACACAATATGTTTCCATCGAACATAGCTCAATCTAATTGCATAATTCAAATGTTACTGCTGTAAAAGTTAAGGCAATCACATTAGTAAGCAAAAAAGGGGTTCATTTTCTATTGTCAATAGTGTAGCAATCTATGAAGCACAGCTCAAACAGAAGTCATTTCCAAACAAAGAGGCTTTCTGTATGTCAACGTCAACCCATTTTGAAATCGGCATGGGAAAATCTTTCACCCTTACTCGAAAATGACTGAAATGACTGGAGTTTTCGAAAACTCACCTAACAATAGTAAAATTTGACCGCACCTTTACAATAAAAACATAGATTATCAGGTAAGTCTCAGAAGTTGTATTTGTAATATATAATCCTTAAAAATAACAATAATATTTTAAAGGGTTAGTTAACCCAAAATAAAAATTCTGTCATTTATTACTTACCCTCATGCCGTTCCACACCCGTAAGACCTTCGTTAATCTTCAAAACAAAAATTAAGATATTTTAGTTGAAATCCGATGGCTCAGTGAGGCCTCCATTGGGAGCAATGACACTTCCTCTCTCCATATTATCCATAAAGATACTAAAAACATATTTAAATTGGTTCGTGTGAGTACAGTGGTTCAATATTAATATTATAAAGTGACGAGAATATTTTTGGTGCGCCAAAAAAAAAAAAAAAATGACTTATTTAATGATGGCCGATTTCAAAACACTGCTTCAGCAAGCATCGGAGCATTATGAATCAGTGTATCGAATCATGATTCAGATCGCGTGTCAAACTGCCAGCGGCTGAAATCACGGGACTTTGGCGCTCCGAACAGCTGATTCGATACACTGATTCATTTGTGCTCCGATGCTTCCTGAAGCAGTGTTTTGAAATCGGCCATCACTAAATAAGTTGTTATTTTGTTTTTTTGGCACTCCAAAAATATTCTCGTCGCTTTATAATATTAATATTGAACCACTGTACTCACATGAACTGATTTAAATATGTTTTTAGTACATTAATGGATCTTGAGAGAGGAAGTGTCATTGCTCCCAATGGAGGCCTCACTGAGTCATCGGATTTCAACTAAAATATCCGAAGATTAACGAATGTCTTACGGGTGAGGAACGGCATGAGAGTGAGTAATTAATGACAGAATTTTCATTTTTGGGTGAACTAACCCTTTAAGTGTATATTAGAATAGTGAAACAAACTCCTCCAGTGATTAATGAAGGTGATATGACTTCTAAATGGAGACATTGATTTATACAGGTAAATGTGTAAAGTTATGCACCTTGGAACAGTTATCGCATACAATGCCTCCAAAAGGCAGACATGCTAGCCTTATGTGCGTCACTCAGGATACTGTGGTTGTCTCCACTGTAATATTGTGCCTTTCTCTGGTAGTGGAAAATGATGTCATGCTTCTCAGTGAGTTGTATCACAACAAATCTGCCATAGCAACAAAAGGTCTGTGCCATTTTTTAGTTATCGAAGCCTTAAGCCACAGGAAATGTGAAATAAAAACCTTGCATATGTCTGGAAAGAGAACAAGATCCTTCTTGAATGAAAATTGTGTAAAGATAATGTAAAGACCAGTGGCTTAGGCAATGTTGTTTGTTGAGATCATGCTGAAGCTTTAATTTATTAAATAGGTTTAATTAAACCTCATGCAGAAAAGACTCATGCAGAAACTGCATGTCATGTACAAAAGAGGTTTTTAGGTCACTACTGAACTTCAATCCCCCTAAATATCACCAAGTGTTTCTACCCCATTGCAGCTGATTTGTCAGGTCAGTCAGCTGCATGGTGCCTTCTGAAATCAGGCTCCCTGTCAATCGTGGGCTTGATTGGTCTCTATTTACTGTAATATATGTAAGCAAAAAGGTATGAGAGGCTGTGCTGTATTGTGAATAACCCTGCGTTCCATTTGGAAGGGCTCGTCCCTATGCCCTAATCCCTTCAAAGGGTTTACCCTCCGGAGTGAGAGCTTTGAAGGGATGAAGGGTGTAGGGGTCAAAAAAACTCTTTTTTGGAACTCACTTCAGCATCATCTTAACGAGACAATCAAGGAGGTGCCTTCTTCTTTCCCCCCCCCGTTTACTCTTTGTATTAATACACATTCATTTACTGTAGTAACATAGTAAGCTACTGCCGGTCTTTCACGTTAAATATATTGTGTCTATGTATTTGAAACATTTGAATGGACTGATAAAGGGAGCTGTAAAGTATTTTTGTTGAAGTACAATGTCATTTTGACCATAAAAATGTACCAAATGTACCAAAACTCGTATAAATATTGCAATAGCATAGAAAAATACTATACATACATTTATAGGTAAAATCGAACTTCGAGCCTCCTGTACCCATTCTGTGATGTCAAACAACTTCCCTGTGCGAAGGATCATGGGGGCCTGAAGTGTCCATCAGTTGTACCCTTCGAAATCCTTAATTCCGAAGGGCCCTTTGAAGTGGCCAGTTTTGAGCACTTCGGTTTGGAACGACCCTTCAATATGGTGGCCATGATTAATTGAAATGCCCTTCAGAGGGCGATATATCCCGTTTGGAATGGGATATATCGCACGACACGAAGTGCCTGCAACCTCTTCGGCCGCGACTTATTCACGATACAGCACTACCTTATTGCTTTTATAAAACGGTTACCACACAATACAAAGATTAAAGCCAAAAATACATATGAATGTAACTTTCATGAAGTAAACTTTCACTAAAAGCCTTCCTTCCGGAAAAAATAGTCCCTGACCGTGAACAGCAAAAGAAGTTACATTATTACACCATTAGATGGCGGCAAAGAGTCAAGACTGTATGAGTGTGTCAGTAGCGAAGACTTTTATATTGAAAAGACTGAATTGTTGTGAACACAGAACAAGACACAACTGACAAATGCTTTGACTAGCGTTGTCAGTCACGGGAAAAACCCCTTAACTGTTAAAAGGACAAGATAATGCATCGGACATTTAAACAGAATTTTTTTATTATGAACATAGGACTGACCTGAAGGAAAATGCTAAATCTGAATACAGGTACTGTAACTTGCTCACTCGATCTCTTTCTCACAATATTCCTCTAACGTTACATAATACAGTAAGCGTCAATGAAAAATATCAATTGAGAACAATCAGTTTACGTTGCTAAGAGTGGTTGCTCAGGGTGTTGTGTAGTGATAAACAGAACCATTGGGTGAAGCGGTCATAGCCGTGTTTTATCGTGAATAAAACACAGCTAATGACCAATCAGAATCAATGACAGAAACTAACCGTTTTATAAAGGACACAGGACACAATCTTCACTCATTATATGATCACTGACCAGTTACCCCCAAAACATTTGCATTAAGTTAAACACATTATGCTGACAGCTCCGCAAATTCATGGTTGCTTGTTTTTCTGTGAATAGCCTACAAATGAACACAGGAAATTCCCTCTCCAGTTCTCCATATCTCTATTTCCCGTTCAAAATGAGAAGAAGCTTTGGAAGAAACTGTGTACACTGTCCCTTGGGGCTCAAAGGTAAGCTCCACAGGGCACTGTCCTATTAAGGGAATGAAAGAGCGAGGTACACATAAGGCAGTAGTTTTGAGGAAAGGAAACACAGCCTTGAGATAAATAAAGATATAACATCAGTTTAATGGTCCTGTAATCAGTGACCCTCAGTTGCATCATCTTTAAAGATCTGGTCACAGAGAGCAAATGATACTTTTTTTTGTTGTTAAATATTTACAAATAATTTTGGGATTTTCCATAGGTTGAGAGAAATAATGTACTTAATACTAATTGGTATTATGACTTGGGGGGGGAAATGAGTCTCCCAATGCATCACTCATTTATCACGCGCAGGAGATGATTCAAATCAGTAACATCTATTAAGGTTAAGATAAAGCAAATCTTTACAGATGAAGTTCATTCATTCTGTTGTGATGATTCAGTACTGCTGTGTTGAGATGCTGGTTCTTTTCGAAATCCAGATTGAAATATTAGTCTTAATTCATACTATTTATCATACTGATTACATTTCATAATTTATCATGCAACAACTCCTGCAAATATTGACCCGAAAGCAAAGCCAAAAGAAATGTGTCAGTGAAGCTGCATCTTCTGGATCACGGTGAACTCTTGTTACCTATTGTGTAACGAGTGGAACATGTTTATAAAAAACCTTCTGTGAGTATTTAAATAGTTGTGACTGCTATGATGATAAACACTTCATCCTGTTTCTCCAACATCAGGAAAACTTCACTTTCCTAGTTTCTTTTAGCGAGAATGACAAGCCAACACCAAATACAAAATTCAATAAATAAAACTACATAAACTAGTTAGCTTAGCTTTACAATTTAAATAGTTAGTCTGCTTATAAAATGCAAAATAT
The DNA here is from genome assembly GCF_018812025.1 of Megalobrama amblycephala. NCBI lineage: Eukaryota > Metazoa > Chordata > Actinopteri > Cypriniformes > Xenocyprididae > Megalobrama > Megalobrama amblycephala. The sequence goes on from NC_063047.1 coordinate 40,189,918, forward strand.
ATCTATTCACGGGGTAACACAAGTCACTTTAATGTTTTGTAGAGCCTTTTTTATCATGTCATATCAAGTACTACTCATCTGCTGAACACAAACTGTCATGATGAAATACACAGTCAAGAGTAATTCAGTTCTGTTCCAGATTACCATCTCAACACACCAGACCCAGACCAAAAACCACATGTCTCCCTCTACTGGTATTCGCTGTAACATCAGTCTGGTACCTAATAACAACACGCATATGTAGGTAAAATGGGTAAGTTAGTGTGTAATGTACTGATTCTAAATCCAACAGTTTGTGGGGATGAGGTGTGAAGCAGTCTTAAAAGTTTAATATAATAATAAAATATAATATAGTGATTATTTCAAGTTATTGAAGAAAGAAATCATAAGTGTTTTCTATATTACTATAAATAAAAGAGCCTATTATTTTTATTACCAAATCAGTATTAGTTTAACCTACCATTTGGCTTGTTCTCTCTGTATGGCCTGATATATCATGACTTTGACTTTGTCTCGATTAGAAGGCATAATAAATTAAATTTCATATTTTATTTGGTTTTTGATTTGGATGGAAAAGAAAAAAAATACTTAAATGGCGACTTTGTTTGTTCTTTCCGTGAGTCACAGGTTCCTGTCTTGTCATTTTCTCAATGCTTGCATCATAAAAGACTTTTACTATGGCAAGCTGTTTTGACTTTTATTCATTCTCCGGATATGAATTTTTGATATCAACAATTCAGTTCTTGATATCAACAATTTAATTTTCACCAGTTAAAATGCTAATTTCCACTATTAAAAGCTAGAATTCTTGATATCTGTAATTGGATTTTCACTAGGCCTATTGATATCAAGAATTGATTTCTTACTAGTTAAAATTCCAATTTCACATAAATACAATTCTTACTAGTAAAAATCATAATTTTTGCTATCAATAATTACATTGTTACTAGTAAAAATGCAAATTTTTGATATCAAGAATTTAATTGGCACTAGTTGAAACGTCAGTTCTTGATATCAACAATTGAATTGCTATAGTAAAAATGTAATTTTTTGACATCTGAAAATGTATTTCTGATCATTTCAGATATCTAAAATTGCTTTCTTACTTGTAACAATCACGTTACTTGTTTTAATGCAATTGTTGATATGAAGAATATATATTTTTACTAATTACAAAGTAATTAATGATATCAAAAATTATGATTTTTACTAGTAAGAATTGTATTTCTGATATGTGAAACTGGAATTTAAACTGAAGAAATCAGTTCTTGATATCAACAATTGCATTTGAATGACAGCCTATGGTGACATTTCACTAGTGAAAATACAATTATAGATATCAAGAATACTAGTAGAGTAGAAATGTAATTCTTGATATCAAAAATTAGCATTTCGTATCCTTAGAATGAATATGTCAAACGGCTTGCCATATTTTACGAATAAATCCACATTTCACAATCAAATGCCTCTGCGCGTACGCTCAGCATTCTTGTTGTAACAAGATAGATTTAAATTTTAAATTCTGTATTATGACAAAGCCAGATAATTTTCTAATTTTGCATAGTAACTATGACCGCTTTATGGTTACTAAGGTAACCTCTCTAGCACTGACTGGGAAATGTCCCGGATGAGGTTGAGTCACCCGCGTTGACGTCACTCGAGCTCTGAAAATGGCTGAGTCGGAAGAGGAGGTGGATGTCTTGGTCCAGAGAGTTGTGAAAGATATCAATAACGCCTTTAAAAGAAACCCGAACATGTACGTATGTGAAGTCGCATTGTTGTTTATCACGCGGTCGTCTAGTTTAATTCTTACGGTGGTTTGGAGCCTCGCGCTCAGCCGCAGGGAGAACATAGTGCAGCAGCCTGTGTAACTTGCGCAGGCAGTGGCTGGCTAACCAGCTCTAACCCGCTGGCGCCCGGCGCAGGCCAGCAGCATGTAGAGCTCAGCTCACCAAGCCTCAATTTTAGACCAGGTCGTGTGAAATGTGTCTGGGTTATCTCTTTAACTGCTCCGTTCAGACCCAGAAAGTTTTTTTCTGAGTGAAACGCGAAGTGTGCATGCTTGTCATGTTGTAGCTAGTACTTTGGTTGTTTCTATCAGTTACACGCTGGTCAGTAACTGGAGGGCGTAACGAGCTTTAAAACATTTTACGTTACCCATTTCCGTTTTTTTTACTGTTATTTGTAGTGAAAGATTCAATGGTTTCATCATTGTGGCTCTTATGTATCCAAAACCACACTTTTGTCCACATATGAGACATATCTGACCGTCTGTCTTTTTAAATGTTGCCTTCAGTGCAGTTGTTATTTATCTGTGTGCTGGGTCTGTTTGTTCTATATTTGAAGGTCAGTGCCCTGTCCCAGTGGTTTTATCTCACCCTTCTCTTATGACACTCTTGTTTCTCTGCCAGAGCTACATCTGTAATGACTCGGTGTCAGCTGAGATGTTTGGTGCTTTATGCATTGCTGTTTGCCTTCAGCTCCTTGGTATTTAGTAGAGTTTCTTAAAATAGCCTTGTGTGACGTGTTCTTCTTTTATCTTTTAAAATATCTTCACAGTGATGAAATTGGCCTCATTCCGTGCCCCGAAGCCCGATACAACAGAAGCCCCATCGTCCTGGTGGAGAATAAGCTGGGAGTGGAGAGCTGGTGTGTCAAGTTTCTGCTGCCCTATGTGCATAATAAACTCCTGCTCTACAGGCAGAGAAAGCAGTGGCTCGACCGGGAAGGTAGGACAAAGGTTTATTGTGTTAGATTATGTCAGCCGGCTCACATTGCTGTGACCTTAGTCTTTATTAAAAGATGGCTGTTCCTACAACAGTTCAGACCAGCCAGCGTTGCTGAAAAACTGATTTCTTTCTCCTTCTCTTCAAGCACTGGTAGATATAACCTGCACATTGCTTCTCTTAAACCCAGATTTTACCACTGCGTGGAATGTCAGGTACATTTTCATTGTATTTCATGTTTGTGTTACCTGAAGAAAAAAAACACTACCAAACTAACCCTTAATATATTTTCTGAATGATTATATGCACATCTATGGTATTTCTTTAGAAATTCTCTCTATTGATGTTCAGGATTCAGTGTCATTTTATCGCACTGAATGTGTCATTGTTGCTATTTTTAGAAAGTTCTGTCTAATTTGGGACATCAAAAGACTGCTGCTACATTGAACTGTAAATGTGACTTTTTCGTAATTTCAGAGATGGGGAGAAATTATTTCCACAAATTCACTGCTTTTTCTTTGGTAACATTTAGTTTTGTACAGGAAACACTATATGGATATTTAACGCATGCCTGGTTTAAGAATTTCAGCTTTAGTATTATTTACTTGGATTTTTGCATAGAAATCTTGGCCGAGTGTCTTTAAGCTAATGTTGCATGGAAGAAACATATCGTCCAGAAGGTGGTGCTGTACCTTTTTTTTTTTTTTTTTTTTTTTTTTTTTTTTTAATGGTTGTTTTGATTTGCATGTCTTTGTGAATTCATCTGGGTATTGATGAACTTGTATGTTTTGTAGGAAAGAGCTCCTCCAGTGTGGCGTGTTAAACCCAGAGAAGGACCTTTACCTGGGCAAACTAGCACTATCTAAACATCCTAAAAGCCCAGAGACATGGATACACAGGTTAGAGGATTTAAAAAATGTTGCCATGAATTTCATTTATCTTTCTGTTCTATTTATATTCATTTATAATTTCGCTTTGTTGTAGAGAATATGAAAATTTGATGATGTAAAAAAATATATATATATATATATAAAATAAAATGTTTGGGCATCTATGTCTTACAAATGTTAACAAAATGTAGTTTTTGTAACTATGAATAAATATAGCATAAATATGAAATTCAGTGAAGTCACCTGCTTTAGTGCACTGAGGGTTTATTGTGTGGCTCCAAGATGTTCTGCTTTTAGTGTATAGTTACATGAGGTCTTTTAAAATATTAAATATGACACATTATGGAAGTGCTGCATTCTGCACACTTTAAGTGTCCTATTTACTTTGAGTTGACCTTTAGATTAGATGAGTCAGAATTTTCAAATAGTGTGTGTATGTATGTATGTGTATATATATATATATATATATATATATATATATATATATATATATATATATATATATATATATATATATATATATATATATATGTATATGTAAATATATATATATGTATATGTAAATATAAAAAAACTAATAATAAATTAAGCATTAAGGAATTAATAATGGAATAGTTTGATGCACTGTACCGGAAAATGTGCTCTGCTTTCATTTGGTTGAATTTATGTGTAAGAGACTTTGCTCTCAAACTAGCTGAAACGAAAGCAGTGGCCAGGGGACCATGAAATGAAACAGTCTGCAATTGCAGACCTCTTGCAACATGTCAACAATGGCACCGACTGAAGCAGAATTTCGTCACTACTGCAAGGACAAGGGCAAACCACTTTATGTGGATCCCTGGAAGACTAATAAATACCCGTAGCTTGTGAAACTGACAAGACCTAGAACTTATATGTACCTGCAGGACACATCGGAGCTGTCAGATATTTTGCTTACTTAAAAAAAAAAAAAAGTACTTAAATTCAGATTTTTACAATTCACTTTGTCAGTTTGGATCAGGTTATTATCTGCAGTAGGGTTTACAAAAGTACCAACTTTAGTACCAATTCGGTACTGAAATTTTAAAAATGTGACAATACCAGCATTTCCCTCTAGCATTTTGAGCGTTCTTGAACGGATTCTTAAATACTTCTGATTGGCCATTTTATTCACGCGCTCAACAGATACGTCTGTGGTAGGCTACAATGATCAACACTTCAAAAACATGTTGTAAATAGACATCTGTGACACTCTTCATCGAGCGCTTACAGATGCACATGGGAGCGTTTGAAAGCAGGTGTCTATCAGCGGATCCCTCATATATCTGCTGATAGATGGATCTGCTGATAGATGCTTGCTTTTAAATGCTCCAGTGTGTATCTGTGTAAGCACTCAGTGGAGAGCATCAAAGATATCTATTTATGCTGCCTTCATATGCACTTGGAAATTTGATAATTACCACTATTGAAGTCGTGATTACGAGCTTATCGCATTGAAGTTTCGATATGAGGGGGCATTCATGTGCAATTTTTACCTAGGAAACTACGATAATTCCGAGAGCACGTGGCCAATCAGAGACATATCTGTTGAGCGCATGAACACAATGGTGTGTAAGAATTTGTTCAACAGCGTTCAAACGGCTAGAGGAAAATATTGGTATCGTCACACTTTTAAAATTTCAGGACCAAAAGTCGGTACTTTTGAAAACACTAGTCTGCAGATAATATTGAGTCGTCAGATCCCCCAGGATGCTTAGGAGCCTCACACTGTCTACACCAGACGCGGCCATTGTCGCTCACATCGCAACAGCTAAAGGCTTTCTACACTGGATGTGACAAAAAGCGCCCATTGTAGAGCATTTGTCCTTCATGTCAGTACGTCATAAATAGAACGAGGCATCAGTTTACTTTAAGAGATTTGTCGCTCGCGTCACGCCGCATCCAGTGTGGACAATATCACTGATTATAACTGGTTCTATTGTCTTTTGTCGCACCGCTCGTGTCCGGTGTAGACACGATGTCAGGGTGCTGAGATAATCTGGGCCAAATTAGAACTGTTATCAAAGAGAATTTTTATTTTATTTTTTTATTGTCTTGGCATTTCCTAATAAATAAAACCATAAGCGTGTTACATTTCTTGTGCATCCAGACATATGCTTATGATTAGTTTGCTGAATTTGTTTGTGTTGTGGGCACAGGCGCTGGGTGTTGCAGCGGCTACAGAAGGAGTGCTCTTCCTCTGGACAAGAACTGAAGGATCAGGCTGAACCCAGAGGAGACGCTGTGAGGAGGAGACAGTGCGAGCGGTTGCAGAGAGTCTTGCAGGAGGAGATGAGGGTCTGTACAGATGCAGCAGGCCGTTACCCCAGCAACTACAATGCCTGGTCCCATCGCATCTGGGTATTGCAAAACATGGCTAAAGGCAATCTGAAGGTAGGCCGTTTCAGTCCACTGCGAATACGTCTGTGTAATTCATCAAAATGACTGAAAACGTGTGTCTGTTAGATGTTGCTTTGTTTGCGTACTTCTCAAAGATTAGATTAGTCTTGGATTACCTTAAGGAATGATGGATCACACTGACACATTATCAGTTGTGTTACAAGGAAAGCAACATGACATGGTTATTTATGAGGTTGATAAATCTACCTGAGCATTTGATGATCTTGATACCTTTCTTTTCCACTTGAATTAACTTGGGAAGAGACCTGATTACAGATGCCACAGTTTTCTCTCTTTTTAGCTTTAATTTTTATTTTTAATTTTTTTCAGAGAGAGCTGAGTGCTGTTAGTCAGGAGAGCTTATTGGCTCTTAGGAGGTCACTAAGTGCCAGACCTTTGATGTGTGCTTATCCTTTCTTAATTGGATACGAAATTAGGCAAATGTTATAGGGCTCAATCCAAGCAAAAGGCCCTCATATAAAAAGGATGAGCCTGTAGATTTAATGATCCAGGACTAAACAGACTTGAACCAGTCTGAGCCATTCATATGCTATTTCAGGAGTAATTGGGTTATGCGGCTGTCGTCTTACATTTCTGCATGTCTTGTTTGGAACTGTTTTTCTTAGTCTGAATTTCCATCCTAGATCTCTTGTAGTACATTCTTTACTGAGTTACAACCTAAATAAAATCATGATGTAATAACATTTATGATGTTAAAATACTTTCTCGGTTATCGGCTGATATTGGATATTTAATTATGCATGCTCAGATCCTTTATTTTTATCTTTAGATCACCATTTCTGTCATCTAACACTCACTTTTAATCTTTATAAGCATTAATAATTTAACAACACTTATGTAATCTTTAGCAAATCTCAAAATGAGTATTCATTATTTATACTGTACATTATATTTTTGTGATCCATAAATTCACTTGTAGCCTTAAAAACTATTGATTTAATTTTAGTGGGGTTTTTTTGTGTTTTGATAACATATCGGACACATTTGAATTCTGCTATATTTTAAAGCGATATGGAGGGGATTGGGAGGAGAAATGGTTAGAGATCAGAAATAAAATAAAGCTTTACCGAGCTCAACGGCTCTGGCCGAGCTGTGATGTAAACAAAATGCTACCGGCTATTTCAAAAAAGGGGAGGGACTGTTCAATTATGTCCCGCCCTGTCTACCTGTTTCAGTGGAAATTACCTCAACACTTTGAATAATGCTATGCGTTCCAAGGCACTTCATTGAGCCTTTAACATAAAATTCAGTTGTAACAACCTGAAGCATGATTATGTTAAATAAAGATAATAATTTCTGCTCCAGGTTCTGCATGATGAGCTGTCCTCCACCCGACTCTGGGTGTCCATGCACGTGTCGGATCACAGCGGCTTCCACTACCGTCAGCACCTGCTCAAAGCTCTGGCCAGGGAGCTTAGCCAGGCTGGAGAGCGGGACCTCCACGCCACCCAGCAGCCTAACGGAGAGAGCACGGCCGGAGCGTCTGATGACAATCACCGTAATGACGTCATCCCTCAGCTCTTCCATCAGGAGATGGAGTTCTGCACTGATCTCATCGAGTCATATCCGGGCCACGAGACGCTGTGGTGCCACAGGTGAGAGTGATCAGACAAAGCCAGTAACAGATCTCCAGGTCTTGCTGTGCTGATTGATAGTAGTCGTGCAATCAGTCAACATCAGACTGTGCTTCCACAAGTCTTAGTGTGAATACAGTGACTTTGTTTGCCAGAAGTCTGTCCTTGGCCCTCAGCTGGTCTGGCCTGATGTGTTTATGGCTTACTGTTATAAAATGATGGATGGTCTTTTGCTGCAGAGTTGTAGCTCACAGAGGGAGAGTCAAGCAGTTTGCTAGATCTCCTTTTCTAGCTCTTTCAGTTTTTCCCCTTCCGAGCCTCGTCCCTAGTGGCTGAGGCAAGGAGCAGCTGCTCAGTGAATGGTGTTTATATATCTTTACCTTGTGTTTTCCCCCGAAAGTGCATCATGGCAACAGATCTATTTAATTTAAAGGTCTGCTGTTAGTTTAAAAAGATGAGAAATTGTTTGTGCAACATTTCACACCACTTAATGCTTAAACCTTATGAAACATGAGGCATTAAAGGGATAGTTCACACAAAAATGAAAATTATCATCATTGTTGTGAACTTTATGAATTTATTTGTTCTGCTGAACACAAAGGAAGATATTTGTATTTATTTTTCCTACTATGGTAGTAAATGGGGGGTGAGATCTGTTTGGTTACTAATATTCCTCCAAATATCTTCTCTTGTATTTAGCAGAACAAAGAAATGTATACAGGTTTGGAACTACTTGAGGGGGAGTAAATGACAGAATTTTCATTTTTGGGTGAACTATCCCTTTAATGTTATGAAGCAACAAGAATACTTTTTGTGCACAAAAACAAAAAAAATAATGACTTCATGCAACAATAATTTAGGTTATTTACCTTCAGTGCTTCCAGGTTCTACATCAGAACGCCAACTCCTTATCGGTCGACACTGTTCACGTGAGCAGCACGACGCATGCATGTGATGCTGACACAGGTTGCCAGCTAATAATGAGCCGGCGTTCTGACGTAGAACCTGGAAGCGCTGTACCTAAACGGCGTACAAGAATGACACAGAAGATATAGTTGAATAAAGTCGTTTTGTTTTTGCTCACAAAAAGTATTCTTGACGCTTAATAAGCGTTTATTTGTTCTTTTTTTTTTTTTTTTTTTTTTTTTTTTTTTTCTATATTTTCTTTTCCATTTTATAGTTTTGGATTTGTAAACCATGTATGTATTTATTTATTTATTTTAAAGTGAAAATATTTGTAAATATTATAAAATAACAGCTCTCAGATCAAGACAAATTTCATGTTCAGCAATTCAGAATCAGAATTATACCAAAGTTTTCTTGTTTCTCAAGGAAAAGTAGTGGTTATCAGTAGAGTCGAACGGCCATTAAATGCATAAACATATCAATGAGATAGACGCCACAATGCTCATCTCTGTTGCAAGTAAAACTGTATGTAATGTAGTCTGTGATGTATTTTCTTTTACTTTGGATAGTGTTGTTTGTGGTTTTTGAAGATATGACATCAGCGACAAAGGAAATGTTTTTTTCCTCCTTTTTTAAAAGTTGATAAGCTTATTTATTTTGCCATTCTAACATTGAGCATTATATTTTCTCTGTGACAGACCCACCATACCTATAACATAAAGAGCATTTTGTTGTATAGTAAACAGGTATGTGGTTTTTGAACAAACTCAAAACCAGGCTTCTCCAACAGGCGACATGTCTTTTACCTATGGCACCAGTGGCAGAGGGAGCACATCCGGCGGGCAGGATCGCAGTCTCCGCCTCTCACCCACACCGATGTCCTCCTCAGCGAGGAGCCCTGTGACGACGGCAGCGCCTCCCAGGCCATGGACGTTGACTGTGTTCTGGATGGGAGCAAACATGGAAGCTACACACAGGACACCAAGCGACTAAAGCGGGGACCCCTGCTTCCCCACCCCGGACTTCCCTCCGAGCACACGTTTGTCTCTAGAATCCTCACAGGCTGCAGGAGCCCTGAGCAAAGCCGCTTTGCCATTGCCTACAGAAAGTGGCTGGACTCTGTTATAGGTCAGTAGCGTGAGAAACACTCCGCCCACCACAGTGTGGGAGAGCTGTGATAGGTCAACTTATTTCTGGCTCCGACCGCCCACACCCAGTTCTCTGAAAACGGCTGGACTGCTCGGCCGGTTTGTCAGAGATGCTCTGCCGGAGCAAATTCCCACTCATGATGAAAACCCATGACCTGTCTCAACAGTGTAAGTCTGGTCTTTTTCAGCTGCTTTAGTTCAGGTACTGGATATCTCAGGTCTGTTTTCAGTGTACAGTCCTTCTATTCTCTATCAAAAGCTACAATTGTAGTTTTTTTTTTCATATAGTTTTGTTTGTTTTTATGTTGTTTAAAGTCTTCCACCACAAATCAATTACAGTGTGCTCTCATCATTCTGTCTGCAGTTTCATGATTCCTGTCGGGAGTCTTAAACGCACACTGTGGTGCAGACTTGAAGGGAACACTTAGAGCCCAAAGTGATTCTGACCCAGTTTCCCTCTTTTGTTTAATTGGGGGCAGACTGGCTCTAAATCCCATCTACTGCTCCTCTTTGAACTTTTGTACTGTAGCATGAACATTTTTCAAAGAATATCCTGACGTTTTGCTACAATCAGTAACGTGAGCACAATCATTGAATTCAAAGATTCCTGGAGCCATTTGATATGAATTATTAGGGCTAAAGACAGACATTTTCATACGATTTAATAATCTTAAGTCAATAAAACAGATTAATGCACATGAAATTGACAGAATTTCTAGGCGCTGACCTCATTCAGGGGAGTTTTTGTATTATATGACATATCTGTTGCAGCGTTTCTTCGGTTCATGCAGATGATTCTTGGGCGTTCGTAAATGCTCCTGAAGCACATCATCTTCACTCATCAGAATAACTAAGGCGACGTTGTCATGTTGGACTAGTCTCAGCATTTAAGCACAAGTTTTGGGTTCTAGTTCATCCAGGCGGTCTCACAGATGCATGGGTTTTCATGATGAAAGGGAATTGCAGAAGTAGGAATAGTTTTTTCTCAGCTTGGCCCAAACGTGGCTGCAGAAATAACAAGCTGCCATGTTGGTGCAGAATGGTGCTTATTCTCTGCACTGGGGAGAAGGGCCTGGGTTTACAAATGCTGCTTTTTGTTTAACACTATTTTGAACTTAAAGTATATTTATGCAAATATGAAAAGTGAAATGTTGTTAGCTTCACTTATGTAATGATTTATTATTAAAGCTAATAAGCTATTAGACAGTTATCGTTGACTCACTGTTACTCAGTAATTATTACACTTGTAATAAACTTTGAAGTTTCACAGGCTCATTCTTGCATTGACAACTTAATTCATTCACAGCTTAATTAGAGGTTGTGAAAATCTGAATAGACTTTATAATATATCGCTTTTAAATCAGGACAATGCCTTTTCTACATATTCAAAACTATACTTAAGTGAATTCATTTTAGAATTCTAGCAAAGCTTATATGAAACCATTTTTTCAGCATATCTGTAAGTTTCACTTCATCAAAGTCTATTATTGTTCTTCCTCTTCATTTTTTTTTTTTTTTTTTTTGCACAGTTGCACAAAAGGTAGAATTATGAAAATGTTTGAGTTGTATAATTTCTAGACTGACTCTCAGACTCGATCCATGACCATGTCAGAGTGGTTTTCTCCATTCCTGCATGCCTTGTACCCTGACACTTTTTTTAGATTTTTGAGCTGCAGCAGCGAAATTCCCAGATTATCTGTCACAGAATTCTGAAAGGTTCCCCTCATAAATAAAACCAGCTTTTCCTCCACACCATTCCTCTGTATAACTACACTGACAGCTTTTGATCATTTATCACTCTCTAGAAGTACAGATGTGTGCGCAGGTGCTTGTTTTAGATATTATTGTAAGGTTTTAGCGTCACTTTTTATTTTCTCCTCTCCCTACACCTGCTGTTAAACAAACTCCTAATAGAGTCCTATATGAATGTTTCATTTTCAGCAACAGATGCCTTTTATATTTGTTCTTTTAAGATCTTTTGGTCACTTTGCTATAGGTTTGCATAGATAAAATTAGTTGTTAATGCCATAACCTGAACCATAAGTCATTGAGTCACGTGGATCTGTGGTTTTTTTTGCATGCACGTTATGTGTATACTGTTGTATTGGGATCACATTGTTGTTGTATTTGATTACATTTTATTACCTTTACTTTCATTGCCCATACATGCAGAGAGGGAAAACATCACATTGATTTTTGGCTCCCACAGCAATTAAGAATTAGCTATTTGTAATAAATAAGGCTGTAAGTTATTTTCAAATGTATTGCCTACCAACTTAAACCCTTAATGGACAGTCTTACTAGTTATATTGTTAAAAACAATATTTGTCTTTATATCTGTTCAGGTCTTCCCTGTTTCTTTCCTAAGCAGCTTCAGAAATAGGCCTACATAACCTTAGATGTTTTAAAGGGGTGTACATTAATGTGAATTACATTGAGGACGCACATAGTATTTCCAGTTGTGTCATGTCAATTTTCATTGTTGTACAATATCATTTGCTTAAACCGAGATCTTAAATTACTGGTACAACTATGCAGAAGCATCACAGAGTTTGTTTAGCTTTACAAAGAAAAAATGTAGCCTAAGGTTTTGTATTTTCTTTGTGTGTTGTCTGATAAGCTGATAAGGTACTGTAGGTTTTTACAGCCACGATAACCAACATTTATAGCATCTCATCCATTATGTATTTTATATTTATTTGTATTAAAAATGTATTGAAATGTAGTAGTTTTGTCAGTTGCCTACCACATTAAATAAAGATACTCTGAAGAGGTCCATCTCACATTTTTATTTCCTATTATTTTGAATTCATGACCATTTTGTTAAGTTATTTTTTTAATCATGTCACGTGTTTAGTCTAATACATGGGGGATTTTGTAAACAAAGGTGGGTAACAGTCATGGGGTCTAAACAAAGACCTTGTCGGGGGCAAAAAGTTTGGGGTCAGACTCAGTACAATTTTTTTTTAAATGTTTTTGAGAGAAGACTCTTGTGCTCAACAAGCTATTTAATTGATCAGAAAACATATATATTAAATGTAATTTATTCCTCTGATGGCAAAGCTAATTTTCATCATTTCTCCAGTCTTCAGTGTCACGTGATCTTTCAGAAATCATTCTAATATGGTGATTTGGTGAAAACATTTCTTATTAACATAAATGTTGAAAACAGTTGTGCCGCTTAATGTTTTTTGTGTAAACCGTAATATTTTTCTCCAAGATTCTTTGATGAAAAGGAAAAAAAATGCAATGTTTGTACCAAAGTATTTGTCACTTTTGTCAAAATAAATAAATAAATAAATAAAATTATACTGACCTCAAACTTATTGACAGCCACGAGAAGTTTAAATAAAAAAACTACCAGTAGTAGGCTAAATATTACTTGCTTCCTGTTTTTATCCTATATTTGTAGCTTTCTTGAGTGGGAGGGCTGGACAGGCATTTTGTAACCAGTGTACTTGTTTCATTTCGTGCCACTGAAATGGCTTTTATTCCCATTTAGTTTAAGTAATTTCTGACTAACTTCAAGACTGCAGTATTACATGCACACGTACCTCTTGCTCGGATGTTTTGCCGAGAGCTGCAGCTCGTTCATTGAGAAATTAGGCAGCGTTTGGTGGTGTTTGATTAGCAGGTCTCTGATGGGAGGAGTCGGGCTTGCCCATAGACTGAGTGAAAGGCAGGCAGGCAGGCGATGAAGATGGTGGATTCAGACACATTTCGGAGGACCGTTAGATCGCTGGAAACTGCAGTAAAGGCACAGGTGAGATACGACTCGACATTTCATTTTACGCGCTATGAATTAATCATTGTTTGTCGCGGAAGCTGTTTTTTAAATTAAAACAGGAACCATGTAATGAAAAAAAAATCATTGTACTTAAGTGACATTCGTTTAATGATGAGGTTCGGTCAGAGTGCCTGTTGCGATGTCGCTTTCCCTGCTGATGACAGGTTGAACAGTGTTTGCTTACACTAGGAAGGATGTTTCATTGGTGTGGAAAGCACTGCATTACACCCAGTTACCAATACAAAAGAAATGCGAGGGCCTAAACTGTGAAGTTGTATACTAGTTATCCAATACGAAATCGGTTTTGTCATGCAAACAATCTCATCCTCATTAGCGGGGAGAGAGTAATGCCTCCAACTAATTCAGTTTCTAAGTTATGCTTGTGGGTCAACATACGCGCTTATGACTGAGTGCTGATTTTTATTTATTTCATCCTGGTGACTTGAATCCATTCACCTAAAATATCTGTCTTTTCCTGTAGGTTATCATTACACCACTAGGTGGCAACAAGTGAGCGTGCTATTAGTGAGTCACTAATCATTCACTCATTCGTTTTATTCTTTTGATTCAATCGATTCGTTTCAATACACTGGCTGCCTCCAAATGCTGAAAAAAGCTGTCTCCGTGTAATGGAAGTTGGCCAGAAAGAACTGTGCGTGTAAACCGCACTCTCTTGATCTCAAGAGGTGCTCTAGCGACTGACGCTAGAGACTGCGGTCTTTAGCCTCCTTGTAAGATCGTCCGACTCCTATGCCAGCGGCCCTGGGTTTGAGTCCCGCTGAGAGCAGGTGATTTGAACAGGAGGGGTTACATTGGTGCCGTGACCAGGATGGGAGCAAGGTTTTAGGGGGTGAGTGTAACGGACATTGGCTGGTAAGAACTGTGCGTGTAAACTTCACTCCCCTGATCTCAAGAGGCACTCTAGCGACTGACGCTAGAGACTGCGGTCTTTAGCCTCCTTGTAAGATCACCCGACTCCTATGCCAGCGGCCCTGGGTTTGAGTCCCGCTGAGAGCGGGTGATTTGAACAGGAGTGGTTACATTGGTGCCGTGACCCGGATGGGAGCAAGGTTTAAGGGGGTGAGTGTAACGGACATTGGCTGGTAAGAACTGTGCGTGTAAACTTCACTCCCCTGATCTCAAGAGGTGCTCTAGCGACTGACGCTAGAGACTGCGGTCTTTAGCTTCCTTGTAAGATCGTCCGACTCCTATGCCAGCGGCCCTGGGTTTGAGTCCCGCTGAGAGTGGGTGATTTGAACAGGAGGGGTTACATTGGTGCCGTGACCCGGATGGGAGCAAGGTTTAAGGGGGTGAGTGTAACGGACATTGGCTGGTAAGAACTGTGCGTGTAAACCTCACTCCCCTGATCTCAAGAGGCACTCTAGCGACTGACGCTAGAGACTGCGGTCTTTAGCCTCCTTGTTAGAGCGCCCAACTCCCACGCTAGCAACCCTGGGTTCGAGTCCCACTGAGAGCGGGTGGTTCCAACAGGAGGGTTACATTGGTGCCGTGACCCGGATCGGAGCAAGGCTTAAGGGGTTGAGTGTAACGGACATTGTGCGTGTAAACCTCACTCCCCTAATCTCAAGAGGCACTCAAGCAACTGACGCTAGAGACTACGGTCTTTAGCCTCCTTGTTACAGCGCCCAGCAGCTCCGAGTTTGAGTCCCTCTGAGAACGGGCGGTTCGAACAGGAGGGGTTACATCCACAGGCAGCATACAGAGATTTGAATTAAGGGAACAATTAAATCCAATGATTGTGACACATCCTGCTACTGAAATACCTTAATAATAATAATAATAATAATAATAATAACCTACAGATAAAGTTCCTATTTTTGGTTCGTATAAATAACCAAATAGAAATCATATGTTAACCTTAGGGGAACGTTCAGTGTTTGCTGTTTAGTCAGCCTGCGGAACCTCTTTCAAGAATGAGACGCATTAATACTAAAAAACGCTTGTTAAGTGCGTGTTCATTCAGTAATGCAGTCACATGCTTAAAAAAAAAATGGAGCAAATATTGCAGAAATAGTAGCAGTATGCTATTCTGTTATGTTATTATGCGATTTGACTGTGAGAGCGGTAGGTTGCTGGAGGGGAAAACTTACTGTCCCGCCCTCGCGCCAGTAAACACGTCATCAGAGAATAGAAGATGTAAGGCAGTGGAAGTTGTTTTGATTAAAAATTAAGAGAGCACATGAATTAAAATAAATTGCACGGATAAATCATTTATAATAAATACTGTTAATTCCATATTGTCCATTTTGATTTCATGGTGACTTTAATAGATTAAAAACACCAGTTTACGAACAGCACACCACTTATTGAGAGTGTTTGTGTAGGAGGAGTGTGAAAATGAATCAGCCTTGCTGGACACAGATTTCACGTAATCTCTGTTACAGACGTTTAAGTGCCACAACTGATGACTCACTGTAGTCTCTGTATCGCTGTGATTGTAAACGCACTGCCTTCTATCTCTGTGGTCCACAGAGGTTCGGCGTTTCTGCAAAATAGTGCTCTGCTGTTGAATGGCGTCCTCGGAATACGCTTGCGCTGTAGGCATTACCAACCTGCTTTCCTGCCAAATACATGCCCTAGATGCAGACTCACTGCGCGGCGTCGGATGCTGTGCAGGTGGGAGAGCAAAACACTCGCGTGAAAACTGACTGAGAAGAAGGCGAAATGACAAGGACAGGGCTTGCACTGGGTTGATAAAGAAAAACCTTCGTTAGACGTCGCTGCACATATTCACGTTAGCCTATGTGCCACATCCATCCGCAATATCACACCTTTACTCTCTCCGAGTGATGCTGCTGCTGCTGTCTATGCAGGTAGGGCTGCGAAAACGCGCAGTTTACGCATTTCATTGATGTTTTGATTGGTAGGGAGTATTTTTAACTAAACTTTTAAAATGCTTTGTCTTATGAGTTGTGACGGGTTAGTTTACTTTTAATGCCTTAAACGAAAAAACTGTCGTGGTTTATGTCGCAGTACTCTGCTTTTAAGGACGTCAGTGAGCATGGAGTAGGTAACAGTAATGACCCGCCCTTTGCAAATACATAATAGCAAATTGTGCAGAAAGTCAGTAAGTGTTGCTCAATGATAAATGTGTGTGTAAATACTTCGTTTTGAGGAGCTGTGGATATGGGAGTGTTCTCAGAAGACTCTTAAAGCCCTCTCATGTATCAAGCCATGACTGAGCAAATAACAGCAATAACACCAGAGGAAAGATCTGACATCTGTTCATTTCTCAGCTGTAAACCATGTAGGCTATCTTGTGAAAATGGCTATTTTTTTGTGTCATATGTGTGTGATAATGTTCTGGACTGTAAAATTTGCTGAGCACTGCTCTACTGGGGTATTTATTTACATTTGCAAAAAAAAAAAAAAAAAAAAAAAAATCAAGACATGAGTGTTTTTGTATGTGGTACTGTTGATACAATTTTTGTTTGTTTGTTTTTTTGAAAAAGTACATTAAAGTATCATAAATATCACACGTTATATATCAAAAGTACTGTGGTACCATACTTCAAATTTCATCCAAGAACCTTATGTAAATATTTCAGTACCAAACACTTCAGTACCATTTATATGCAGTTTATCAAAGTACCATGCTATGCCACAGTACTTGATATTTTTAATACCCATCACAACTACCAGGTATCTAAGAAAGAATTGTTCCTGTTTTGAAAATTGCTCATATGTTGATCATTTATATATATAGCGCTTTAAACAATACAGGTTTTCAAAGCAGAGTCACAGTAATAAACAGATAGCCTAATATCTGCTAATGTTGCAAAATGAATTTAGTTATTAAAGAAATTACATTTCAGATGTAAAGCATCTCTACAGAAGACAATAGTGTCAATATTCAATTTAGTTCAATAACAACGTCAATGTTAGCAAATTCAGTTGAGCTATAAAGGATATCTACAGAGGACAGTACTGTCACTATTCAGATCCAATGTTGAATCACTTCAGTTTAATAACACTGTCAATGTTGCAAAGTTCATCAGTTATGAAAAGACTTCAAAAGCAGCTGTACGGAATACAACATTTTTATTTTCCAGCTCAATTCAGTTTAGTTTTTTCTATCTGATAGTGTCACATCAATAATATTTTCTGAACATTATTTGTCTTTTAAGCCCCAACTGAGCAAGCCAAAGTTGACAGTGACAAAGAAGCAAAACTCCATTAGGTGTGACAGTAGTGGAAAAAAAAAAGACCTTGGGAGAAACCAGGCTCAGTGTGCGACCCAGTTCTTCTCTGATCTAAAAGAACGGACATACAGTAGTGTGAATTCAGTGTGTAAGGACCGATCAGTTGCACTTGTAAATCTGATTCAAATCAAATACGCCACAATGAGGTTATATAGATTATTTACACATTACGATTTCATGGTTATATATTAGTAGGCAGGTACTGATTATAGTATGTGTATAGATTTAGATTTTTAAACATGTTCACATCAAACTGCTCTGTTTGCAGAATTAGAGTTTCACTTGAATAAACAGCCAAATCTGAATCAATAAATTGATCTAGAAAATGGGTAAATGGATCTAAAGTGCAGTTATCATTTATCTCAGCTAAAGACAGTGCAAGCACAGACTGTGCTGTATAATTATAAAAAAACAGTAGGATGCACAAAAATATGTATTTCTTTTAAAAAGCATCCTGATATATTGTTACAGATGTTTTTTTGTTTTTTTTTGATAATAGAAACAGCTGTTTTGTGTCAGTTGTTGGCCTAGCTTTGCACACATTGATTCAGCAGAACCGTCAAAATGGGAGAAATGTAACATGCATGTTTTTATGTTGCAATAATCGAAGGAAGGGTGTGGCTAAGGAGGCATGCACTTGGTTGAGATGTCATGTTTTCCTTTGCCTGTCAGTCTGTGTGCCTCATCTGTGCTTATCTGCATGCTATCATGCAGTAAGATGTCTAGTAGCAAGATCACGGTGACTGTTTTTAGAAGACAGTCATTTTAGAGGTTATTTGCTCTAGACCCATCCAAGCACACATGGATATTTGTCACCACACAGTGAGAGGAGAGATCAAAGGTGATCCTAAACTGAATTTCCCTAGAGGCACCCAGTGATTTTTTTTCTAGTATTTTTCTGGCTGTTGCTGCCCATGTTTTAAATAAGCTCTTGTTTGTGAGTGGAGTGAAGCCTCCGGTCCCAGTTGTTGGTCTTTCTAGGCAAATGAGTGGAGAAGCCGAAATGGGAAATGTCCCTCCCAGAAGGGCTCTTTGACCTGCAGTATTATGGGTTTACTCTGATTACTGCTCTCTTTGTATGGACGGCATGCTCTTTCTAGCCGGCTTCCTCAGGGGGTTTTCCTGTATGTTATATATATATATATTTCCCTTTAAAGAAAAAAAAAAAAACATATTTCCTATTGAAAAAGGAAGTTGATGCAGGACATATAGAAAAATATGTCTGTTTTTTTTCTTCCATTGTCTTATGGTTTATTTAGGATATCAAGCATATTTGGGAATAGGATATTCACATAATAGAGAGCTCTTTGTTGGAAGGCATTTTATATGAGTAGTTGATGATATAAATATTTGGTCAAGTAGAATAGAGACTGTGAATTTTAAATGTTTACATTTGCTATTTTATTTATTTTTGCTCATAGGACTACTCTAGAATATTTTTGACCTCAAAGTGACCGTAAAGGCATTTGTAACGTTAAAAAAAGATTGTTTCAAATAAATGTTGTTGTTTTTTAACTTAATGTTCATCATAGAATGCTGAAAATAAGAAAAATAAGAAATGTTTCTTGAGCAGCAAATCAGCATATTAGAATGATTTCTGAAGGATCATGTGACACTGAAGACTGGATTAATGATACTGGAAATTCAGGAATAAATTATATTTTTAAATATATTACATTAGACCACTGTTAATTTAAATTATAATATTTCACAATATTACTGTTTTTACTGTATTTTTTTTTTTTTTTTATCAAATAAACGCAGCCTTGGTGAGACTTCTTTTAAAATCATACCGACCCAAACTTGTGAACCATTGAGTATGTGCATGTGTTTTTTATACTAGATATGCTTTATATATTTTGTAATAGTCTTACTTATTAATAAATCATTTACATTTTTATCCATATTAACAAATAGCACATTTTGTGCAGTCAGGATATTTGGTGAGATAAAGGAAATTCTCTTACCTGTTTTTAAACGGTATATTTAATGAGCTGCCTGAGACTCTCCTGGGATGTAGCTGGCGCTGGGTTGGGGACTGTATTAATTTTTAAGCTGTGTGTTGAGTTTTGTTTGGTGGCCTCATATGAAATCTTGAAAGTGAAGCAGCTGCGCTTCACACATACTCGGAGTCCGATGTGGCCTTGGGCAATTTTCCTCATGTATTATTATTTGTCTTGTGTGTCAGCAAAATTCTGTCACTAGTAGTCAGAGAAATTATTAAACTGCTTTCACAATCTGTGTTTTGACTTATTCAAAGATTTTTCCATCAGTATTCTCAGGACACAAAGGAACTCTGCACCAAGGTAGTGTGCAAATTGTTTTAAACAAATGCGGTCTGAATATCTATGAGGACAGAATGATGACTGATTGTGATGAAGAACTTAAGGTGGATGGAGTATTTTATCCATTCATGTCCAAAGATCTTAAATCACATCAGACTTTTGTTCATTCAAACCCTGTCAGTATTCACACTTCCAGTGCTGGAGGTCACGTCCTTGTGTCAACACAGAGAATGTTTTCACACACCTTTTACTCTAGTAATATTATCAATAGTCATATTCAGACCGTCACAGTGGAACTTAATGATGGCTATTCATTTACATGACAGCCTTGAAAGTGATTTAGTGAATTATAGGCGCACAGGAACAACGTTACAACTAATTAAATGCTTTGACGTGATTTAAATGTCAGTGTAAAAGTAGGTTAGCCGATACTGTAATATGCATGGAGAGGACAGAGCAGTGGGCAGGCTGTCATAAAGCAAGATGCAATTGCTCTTTGCAACTGATGCAAGATCTTATTTTTTCAAATTTAAAAGAAATCTTTGACCAAAAATGTTGTGTTTGTGAGAACTAATGAGGTTTGATGTTAGTTGACATTTAAGGGTTTTTGTTGTCAAATCATATTTGATTGTAGTCTATAGAGATGGAACCATGATTAGTTTTACTGATTTTTTTCAGAAATATTACCATTTTTCCCTAACCAATAAGAGTAGTCTTTAGGCAATGTAAATAACACCTAAACCTTTAAAAACTGTAAAAAATGAATGATTGTATTTATGCAAAGTTACTTTACTTTGTATCCATATCGGTTCTAAAAAAAAAAAAAAATCGAAATTGGTCAATCTCTAGTCTCTGTATGAATGTGTTGACATTAATTTGCGAATGAAATCAAAAACTTAAAGGCAAAATATGTAAGATTGTTCACTCTAAAAAATGCTGGGTTAAAAACAACCCAAGTTGGGTTGAAAATGGACAAACCCAGCAATTGGGTTGTTTTAACCCAGCGGTAGGGTTAAATGTTTGCCCAACCTGCTGGGTAGTTTTATTTAACTCAACTATTGTTTAAAAATTACTGAAAATTAACCCAAAGTATGTTGGAAATGAACATTTATTAATGTCCAATGAATTTATTAAATTGCTTATTAATAAATTTATATTAATAAACTATTAAATTTATATTAATAAAATATTAAAGCTTATTAATAAACATCCACCTTTTGTCTATTATTGTTGCCTCTAATTGCATCTGGTTTTTAATTTCCCAACTATTTTGGGTTCATTTTAAGCTAGCCATATAGCAATTTTTAAACAATAGTTGGTTTAAATAAAACTACCCAGCAGGTTGGGCAAACATTTAACCCAATCGCTGGGTTTGTTTTTCAACCCAACTTGGGTTGTTTTTAACCCAGAATTTTTTAGAGTGTTGGATTAAAATATCAAAAAACCACTCGTGTTATATATTTTGTTGACTTGTGTACTTACATTATCCCAAATGTTTCCAAGAATGTTTAAATCCAAAGAAATAAGCAATTTTAACCAGGACACAGACCATTGTTCTTGTCTCTCATTAGCAATCGCTTCAGCAGTCTCGTTCCGCTCCAATGGCTTTCAGCCACACCCTGCTTCATACTACACTAATGTTAATAAATCTTTAATGCATTAGCTCACCCATGTATATGATTTCTACCCGAGTCCCATCACATTCTTTTCCACTGGCTGTAAAGACAACACCTCCCATTATTCCGCGAAATCAAGGCATCATCAAGCTACAACTTTGTTTTGAATAAGTGACCTCTAGCGGTGAAAATTACATATTGTGCCTTTAAATTTCAATCTGTTCATGCGACAGTGATTGTGTCGCATCAGAAGACTAATATACCTCTCAAGTTGATTAATTTTATGCTATTTTTTCCCCTATTTGAAGCTTGAAAGATTTAGTTAGGTCCCATAATATAGAAAAAACAGTATAAACATTGTCCAAAATTTTATCTTTTATGTTCCACAGAGGATTATGAAGTCATATGGGTTTGGAAAGACATAAGGGTAAATAAATGATGGCAGAATTTTCGTTTTTGAGTGATGAAAATTCTGTCATTAATTACTCACCCTCATGTCGTTCCAAACCTGTAAGACTTTCGTTCATCTTTGGAACACAAATGAAGTCTCAGTGATTTCTGTCCCTTCATAGACAGCTATGCAACTACCACTGTGATGCTCCAAAAAGTTCATAAAGAGATTGTAAAACTAATTCATATGAATTGAGCGGTTTAGTCCAAATTTTCTGAAGAGAATCAATCGCTTAATATGATGAACAGATTGAATTTATAGGCTTTTATTCATATGTAAACATTCATCAACTCACATATCAGTTGTGGTAAACAGTAGCTCAAGTATGTTTGCTTGACGCGTGCAAGAACAAGTGAGGTTCGTTCTTGAGTTATGCATCACGTTTGAACTTCCATAAGAGGATTGTTCTCGTGCATCATTCAGGTTCGGTTGAGCTTTTGTTTATGTTTGCTGATCAATGTTTATGTGTAAAAAAAAAAAAAAAAGTCTAAAATGAATTTGTTCATCATAGTAAGCGATTGAGTCTTTTCAGAAAATTTGGACTAAACCGCTTAATTCATATGGATTTGTTTTACAATCTCTTTATGAACTTTTTGAAGCGTCAAAGTTGCTTAGCTGTGTATGGAGGGACAGAAAGCTCTCAGATTTCATCAAAAGGATCTTCGTTTGTGTTCCGAAGATGAATGAAAGTCTTACGGGAAGAAACAACATGAGGATTGGTAAATGATGACAGAATTTTAATTTTTGTGTGAACAAACCTTTTAATTGCTAGTCTGTTTATATGGACTGCCGAATGGAAATGGCCTGGATGGAAGTTTTCAGTTTTCTGTCTTGTGATTACTTTAATTGCAAAAGATAAAAGGTTTCTTTTATCAAGCCAAAACATTCTTTACACTTGTTTTGCACCATCTGGCAGTGGTTTGTTTATTCCCTTTGTTGTTTATCAAGGAGTCATTAACTTATGGAGGCTGCTGTAAAAGAGGTTTGGCCATAATTAGATTCAAATTTACTTGCATAGAATTATAATGAATGTTCTATAAGGCACTGCAGCAAAATTAATAGAAAGATCCAGACTGAAAGAGAAGTGCTTAATTAAGGGTTGGTTTTACAATCTAGACTTGTTCTTTAGGCTTGGCAAAATGTTTAGAAGTTGTAATTAATTTTTAGGAATCTGCAGGAAGGAAGGACTTGGTCATGTTTCTAGTATGATTGAATACATTTTAATAGACATAATCCTCTGAGCTGTGATGCTGGTGAGAAAGCAAAGCTGACAGAATATTAATACAGGGACAACTGACAACAGAGATTTGAACTGAAACTGACCATGCATAATAGGCTTTTCTAAATGACTTAATTAATAATCATTATTATCACAGTCTCTTCTATAAATTCAGCAAAGCTGGTGTTGTGATGTTGATTTTGTTGGATTATTTGTTTCTACTGGGGCTAGTTGAAGATTTCTCAGGATGAGGATGAGAAGATTTTTGAAAGTTACAGTTCATTAAACACTAATTTATTTTGGGATCCCGAACAGGACATATTGACAAACTCTTCGAGGTAAGTTGTCGCAAGAAGGAAACTGCTTCTTATTGATACTGTTTAAAAAAATATATGTGAGATGTATTATGTAAGCAATAAGGTACGAGAAGGCTGTGCTGTATTGTGAATAAGTCACGGCTGAAGGGCGTTGTTAGGCACCACACGAAGCGGAGCTTTTATAAAACGGTTACCACACAATACAAATATTAAAGCCAAAAATATGTATCAATGCAACTTTCATTAAAGGTGCAATATGTAATATTTTCTGTCCACTAGAGGTCGCTAGGGGCCTATTCAAAACAAAGGCGTAGCTTGATGACGCCAAGTTTGAGAACGAAATCTTGGGACATGTGGTCTTTACCTCACAGCCGGTGGAAATAATTGGGATAGGACTCGGGAAGAAATCATGTTCATGGATGTAATTATTAATGTTACTGTAGTATGAAGCAGAGCAGGACCGAGTGTTGTGGGAGCTGAACGAGGCCGCTGGAGCGATTGTGCAACATACGCCACGAGGAGCAGAACTTTTATTATGTCACAGTCGCTGGTGCCGCTTCCACTTTTCCGGTCATGAGTTTGAGGTAACGCAGCTCTGTTTATCATATTAGATACATTTGAGTGTGTTGAAAATGTTATAACATTACTCTGTGCTTTTTTACTCAGCGGCTGCTATGAGACACTGTTACACACTGCAATAAGGCATGCAATTAATTTTAAAACGTATTGTATCATGGAGAAAATGCTGTATCACTGCTAAAAATAAAGCTGCATCTGATTAGGCTATGTTAGCTACTTGACAAAATAGTGTTTTTCTCTAAGGCATGGTAAAGCATGGTACTCGCAAAAAATCAAGAGAATTTGATTTAAACAATAAGACTAAACGTGTTGAGCCATAACAACAATTAGTTTTATGTCTATAAATGTAACCAAACAGTTGTTCCCTTGACTATTAAAACATGTAATATATTAAAGTGTCTTTGGTTTCCGGAAACCGAGGGTAACGTGGGTATGACGCAATTGACAGGCGGCGACTCACACATCCTGGAGCCTTGGTTCAAATTGCAATTTTCTCATTATTTACTAATAGTTGGAAACATTTGGGATATTGTAAATACTCAAGTGAACAAATAATATAATAATAATAAAATATATAACACTGGCCTAGTGGTTTTTGGATATTTTACTGCAAAATTCTTACATATTGCACCTTTAAGTAAACTTTCACTAAAAGCCTTCCTTCCTTCCGCCTGAAAAAAAGTCCCTGACCGTGAACAGCAACAGAAGTTACATTATTACACCATTAGATGGCGGCAAAGAGTCAAGACTGTCTTTATGAGTGTGTAGCGAAGACTTTTATATTGAAAAGAGTGAATTGTTGTGAACACGGAACAAGACACAACTGACAAATGCTTTGACTAGCGCTGTCAGTCACGGGAAAACCCCTTAACTGTTAAAAGGACAAGATAATACATCGGACATTTAAACAGATTTTTTATTATGAACATAGGACTGACCTGAAGGAAAATATTAAATCTGAATGCAGGTAATAAACGCTCACACAATCTTTCTTACAGTATAGCTTCAATGAACAATCATTTGAGAACAAAGAGTTTACGTTGCTAAGAGTGGTTGCTAAGGGTGTTGTGTAGTGATACACAAAACCGTTGGATGAAGCGGTCATAGCCGTGTTTTATCATGAATAAAACACAGCTATTGACCAAATCAGAATCAAGGACAGGAACTGTTTTATAAAGTTGGTTATTTAATGGTTATTTAATATTACACTGTAAACTATTTTTGTTTTATTAAAGCAACAAACATGGAAAAGGTAATGTGCAGAAATATAAAAAAATTATTTTGGCCTACAGATAAATGAAATATTGAATGAAATTACATTTACAACTTGTGACAACTTTAAGCCCATAAGCCCTGATATCAAAGTGAAATTTACTAGACCATCTTTCAGTTCATATCTACCTTCATTATATAGTTGATATGTTACTGGAATGCATCTTATTGTAGTTTTATTGTATGCATTTGTTCACCTAAAAGATATTCCGAAAATATGATGATATATGTTCATTTTTGTTTTAAGAAAAAATCACATTTTCAATTAGATTTTTGATGCCATCATGGAAAACCACTGCAAGAAAACAAGCATTTGTGTCATTTACTGAAATATAGACCTTCCGCATGTGTGAACTTCACATGCTCCACTCTTTCATATATCATTCTAATGCATTGTAAATATTCAATCCTAGTCTTATAGTACTTGTAGACAATTACATATCTATCAAAATTGTTCTCATGTGCAATGCTAATTTGTTTTTCTTAATTGCCATGCTTTGACTCACCGTTTAATTAGTTTTTAAATGTATTTGATGTCTTCTGCTTTAATCAGTGTGTCATACTTTGCTAAGAAAGGATGCAAATGATAGATAGTGGCGATGATCAAGCTGTCTGACAGTGATATTATTGCATTATTAGCAGTGCTGCATTCACACTGCAGATTATAAAGCTATAAGCCCTGTGGGAGGACAGGTGTCCTGGTTTATTCTAGAAAAAAAAAAAAACATCTCTTTCTCTGCATTACTTTCTCTGTCTCTTTGTCAGCTCATGGCTGATGGGGAGAGAGCAGTCAGTGACAGTCGCTGTGTGAATTATCTATTTGCTGTTCACTTTGATTGTACATTTGGCACATTTTCTGGTTGTCATTCTCATCTCATGAGAGAACTACTCTGATGTTTGGCAAACTGATCTCAGTTTAGGCCGGCTGACAGTCACATTGTTGTATTTGTTTTGTCCAAGACCTACAAAAGGCTTGAGATTAACAGTGTTGGATTGTACAAATTACACAAAAGATGGGGCTTTCCTTTGTTGTGATGCTGCACGGCCTCTCCGAGTTCTCACGATCCACAATTCATTGTCTCAGCATCGAGCGTGAAGCTACGGCTATGGTGTGTGTATCAGTTTGTGTATAAAGCCTGCTGTGTTAATTCATGAGCACTTGAAGGTCGCTCCACATGAGAGCTGCTCTGTCTGGGATTCAGAGACCATGCTCAGTAGATTTTGGGGATGTGCGGTGGTTAAACCAGCCTCTGGCAGAGATTAGCCGGCGTAATGTAAGGCAGCTTAATGCCGGGAGCCTTGAGACGATAACCCCTGCCGCTTCAAACAAAACAAACATGTTCTGTAGCTTCATTCCAGGAAAATCCTGCAAAAAGAGTATTTAATGTTTGACTGATAGGTGGGCCAGGAAAATGAAAAATCTTTAAAAAAGTCTAGTTCAAAACAAATGTACTCTTTGAGTTCATGTTGGTTTCATTTGATTTAAAAAAAAAACTTTTACACCATTTTCAAAAATGCTTGGTACGCCACATGACATGTTTAGTCATCAAACTAAGTAAAAAGTAATAAAATATTTTCATTACATCTTGAATGCATGAGTAACCATTATTTAAAAAAAAAAAAAGTTTAAAAAGCATTTTTCAAGGTAAAAATTTAGTTTTTTTACAAATATTATCAATTATTATTTTATAAACATTATTGTCACTATGAAATAAAAATGGACAATGCAATATTAATGGAATATTGCAGTATTTATTTTCAATGATTTATCTGTGCATATCATTATCTTTTAATGAATGTTTCTATTCAAAATAACTTCTCCCTCTTGCAACAACATATATTCTTTTCTCTGATGTTTACTAGCCTGAGGGTGGGACAACCTGTCACTCACATGAGATCACAGCAATAGCAAATCACAACAAAGTGGTGCAGGTATGACATCACTTTGTAGGCCTAAACGCGGAAACGAGTTAGCATTTTAGCACTTCTGATTCCATCGTCCTGAAGTCAGTGGGTTTTTTAAATGGGATTTTGGTTAAATGCCTGAAATAAGGTCTGTGGTGAACACAAGCTCAAGACACTTTCACGTTTTATTCTACGACATAAAATACATCAGTATTACCCCACTAATGATTTTTTGAAGCTGTTGTGTTTCTTGAAAAAGGCGGTTGCTAACAAGTGGCTGAATGAGGCTACACAGGCTGTCGGTGAGATTAAACATCATCCCGTGGGTTCTCTCAATGATGTGATTTCTATTTTTTTTTTCTACAAGTGTGTTGGACCATATGGCCTTGTAGGTTGCACTACATGACTTCAGTTTTTCAAATTTTAAAAAGCAATGAAGAAATTTTATAAAATTGTAAAAAATTTTAAGAAATAATAATAAAGGTGTCACATCTCACCAGGCTCCACCATCTCACACACCCAGTGTTCACTCTCACCTGAATACTGGTCACCTGCACCTGTCCCTCATCAGCACGCCAATCAGGACTTAGCACACACCTTACAGTCACTCTTTGGGTGCATCTCAATCAGCTCCCTAGATTCCAAGGTCGTGAACCAGTATATCGTGTACATGAATTCGGGCACTGGTAAGGACAGTAAGGACCCCGGCTCACTACACATTGGGACACTGACGACTCTTCTCTCATTATACATCATCACTACTTGTATTTATGAACCACAACAGAACTGATATCTTTCTGACATTGTTTTAATGTTATTTAAAGTACAGTATGATTTATACTTTGCTTGTTACATATATGTGCAACATTTCAGCTGTAAATAATTTATGAATGTTAGTGAGATTATTTTCATTACCTGTCTAGCGAGGTTCAGATTTATGCTGAAATATAAAATAATGGTTTGTATGTTTAAAAACATCTATCGCGTGTCATTATGTGTAGTGAGTTGGCATTAAGTGATTTATGTTTCGTGTTTCAGAACTTCCGTTAAGGGAACATAGTGAGCATCGATGCTTCCTGGTGGGACTTTTTAGGGAGCAAACGGGTCAGTGCAATGGTTGGATTTTGCAATTGAGACGGCCTTTAAAATGGCCAACTCCGATAAGTGCCCTGATTGCTGCACTAGGCAGCTGATTGAGACACTCTTTGTTTGGTCTCCAGTGCGGATATTAGACTTGTTACCTTACTCGCTGTCTCCGAGTCTGGCATTCCCAGACAAAAGACCAGACCTCAACATCATGAACCCAACATGGCCAATATCCATTCCAGGAACTCAATGATTCCCTTTGGCGTGTTCTAACAGCATCTGGATCTACCACCGCACCCTTAAATGCACCAGGCACTTGGAGGACTGCAATGGCTTCCTGCTCCAGTGTTCATTTGCCCTAGAGATACAGCCGCATTGCTTCCCCACAGAAAGAGCCAAAATTTCTTTCATCCTTTCATGCTCGCTCCTCACAGCTTATCACCAAGGATTGGAACTGGCTCTTAGTACTACTCCACTCACCACAATAGTCACCCTTACTGCTTCTGATATTTGTATTCCAGTTACCGTCCTCATCGACTCTGGGTCAGCCAGCAACTTCAGGGACCTCTGTGTGGGTCCCATTCAGCTCCAAGTAGGACAGTTGCACACCTGAGAACATTCCAATCCCAAGACCCTCCCCATTAATTCTACCTCCATCGAGAGCCCTGTGGACCTCGAAAGCATTTACGACATCTTCCGGGTACATGAGGAGGACGAGTGTAAGACCACCTTCGTGATACCTACAGGCCATTACGAGTATTGCATTATGCCTTATGGGCTTGTCAAAACCCCCTCCGTATTCTAGGATTTTATGCACAAGGTGCTCAGAGAGTACCTCCACCACTTTGTACTGAGGTTCATAGATGACATCTTAGTGTACTCCTGGACCCTGGCTGAATATCGCCAGCACGTTTTGGAGGTCCTCCAAGACTAGAGAGAATTCCAACTCTTCCTCAAAGCCAAGAAATGCACCTTCCACCAGTCCTCCACCCAGTTCCTTAGTTACCAAATTAGTGAAAAATATTTCAAGATGGACTAGGGGAAGGTTGATATAGTACATTCTTGGCCAACTCCCATCACCATAAAAAAGTTACAACTTTTCCTGGGTTTTGCCAATTTCTCCCACCATTTCATCAAGAATTTCAGTTCCATTACATCTCCACTCACCACCCTAATGAAAGGCAGGCCCAAGTCTCTGTCCTGGACTCCCAGTGCCACCCAAGCTATGCAAATTCTAAAGGATGCCTTCACTAGTGCTCCTGATCCATCCCGATCCAGACAAGTCATTTGTGGTCGAAGTCAATGCTTCAATAACTGCCGTAGTAGCGGTGCTTTCACAGCAGCTGGGGAAACCATCACGACTCCATCCATGTTCCTTCTTTTCCAAGAAGCTCACTCCGGCGGAGCAAAACTATGAAATCGGAAATTGTGAGCTCCTCGCATCAAACTAGCTCTGGAGGAATGGAAGCATTGGCTGAAGGTAGCTGGTCACCCTTTCTTAGTGCTCACCGACCATCGCAACCTGGAATATCTCTGTAAGGCCAAGAGGTTGAACCCCAGATAAAAGGATTATGGCAAACTATTTTAGGTTCTCATTTCAAGATGTTCATTCTCTAATATTTTTTCATTCATTTTCATGAGACATTTTCTTTATTATGATAACAGGACAGTAGTATCAATCAGACATTTTTCAATGTTATGCCCCTGAAAATATGAAAATGAATTTTCATTGCTCACCAATGAAGCATGCTCACCATATTGTATATTCAAGTAATTGTATGCAATAAAAAAACTGAATTTTTAATGCATTTTTGAATCAATTAAAAGGACAACAAAGGCTGCGTCATGTAATTGAACTTGGTGTAAACAAGACATGAGATGTTGATTTGATTTTAGCATTGATTTATCAGTAAATTCTTCTGAAACATACATGTATCGTGCTACAGGCTGAGTATTTTGATGTCATTGTTCATTGTTAGAACGTTCACGTGATAGCCCAGACTCATGCACGTGTTGTCAGGTGATTTGTGCTTGCTTTGCTTTTAGCTTGTGGAAAGGTCATCTCTCTTCACCTGTGACTCCAGAGGGAGTAATTACAGACCGATGTGACCACCCACGTCTCTCTTGTCTCTCGCCCCTCGCTCTCTCTCCCTAAACATACTGCAGAACTCATGTTCAGCTGAGACACATGGGTACCCTTCCCTTGTTTTATCGATTTTTATTCAAACAGTTTTAAAATCACTCGAATAACTTATCTCACTCTGTTTTTCAGATAAAATACTCAGAAAATCTGTAGTATCATTTGCCTGTCTTTCAAATCGAATGGACAGATTTCTTTTATATGCAAGCGAGTGTTTTCTTAGTATTTTGTGTATTCTTAAAAGATAGTTCACACAAAAGTGAAAATTCTTTCATCATTTACTTACCCTCAAACCTGTATGACTTTCTTTCTTCTGTGGGATATAAAAGAAGATATTTTCATTTTGAACTGTTCCTTTAACATCATCTGATTGTACTGTTAGTAAGTAATCGCATGTAATTTCACAAAATTGACATAATCAGGTTGATCTGGGGTTCAGTAAAGCTACTCTGTTGCTTTAAACCTCAGAAAGCCAACCAGATAATGTAGACTGTATGCAGCATCATCTTAAAGTGATTATATGTTTCTGTCAACTTGTGTTGTTGGGAAGAGTAGGGATATAAAAAATGAGAAATGGCAAAGGCCTTTCTAGATATTGTTGGATATGGGTTAAAGATAGTGTTTGCTTCTCCTCTCAATTTGATACGGTTGAACAAGCAAGAGAAAAGATGTCTGACAGTCTGACTTTCTCTCTCTGCCTACTGCAAGACCTATTCATAGATGTTTTCAGTCCGAGACGACAAGCCCACGGATCGCCCACAGTGCATTCACTGACCATCTGATGCATTTTCTCAAAAAAACTGGAAAGTACTTTTTTGATTTGCTCTAATCTGATTGGCTGACTTTTCCCACTTCCGGAAATAAGGGCATTTATGGCTTTTTTATCAGTCCGTCTGGAAAAAAGTAGACCTGGCAAGTAAACTAAATGTCCATGATTCCGAATTATGTCTGTTTAAGGATTAGTTCACTTTCAAATTAAAATTACCCCAATATTTACTCACCCTCAAGCCATCCTAGGTGTATATGACTTTTTTCTTTCTGATGAACACAATCAGAGTTATACAGTATTAAGGCAGGAACACACCAAGCCGACGGTCGGCCGTCGGACAGTTTTCCTTCGTCGGCCGGCTAAGTTTTCTCAGTGTGTTCCGCACCGTCGGCTGAAGTTGGTCCTCGTCGGCTTTTTTTCAGCCGATTCGACATGTTGAATCGGCGTTGGAGCTCATCGGTCCATCGGGCCATCTGATCATTCTGATTGGCTGTTCAGCTACTGCCACCTGCTGTTTCAGAAAGGCATTTCATCTCACACAGTGCTGCTTGGCCGTCGGTTGTTGAGCGTCGGTTTGGTGTGGCAGGGCAACTTTGGACACAGACGCTGCTGACGTGAGCAAACCCCGCAGTCTGTTTTCGTCGCCACTAGTTTGTCGGTGTCGGCTTGGTGTGTTCTGGCCTTTAAGAAATATCCTGACACATCTACGCTTTATAATGGCAGTGAACGATACCAATGAGTATGAGCTGAAGAAAGTGCTTCCATCCACATCCATCCATCATGAACGTACTTCACACGGCTCCGGGGGGTTGATAAAGTGCTTCTGAAGCGAAGTGATGCGTTTGTGTAAAAAAAAAAAAATCCATATTTAACAAGTTATGAAGTAAAATATCTAGCCAGGTGGAGTACGTTTATGATGGATGGATGTGGATGGAAGCACTTTCACTGCCATTGTAAAGTTCGAATGCGCCAGGATATTTATTAATATATCTCCAATTGTGTTCATCAGAAAAAAAGAAAGCCATATACACCTAAGATGGCTTGAGGGTGAGTAAAGCTTAGGGTAATTTTCATTTGAATGTGAACTAAATAGTTAGTGCTTATTACTTCCAAAATTCAGACCAGATTCTATACATAATTTTCACTACTTTTTCTGTCCTGTTCTGTTTACTCTGTTACTTAAATATTTTTTAAGCATGTATATTATTGTGGTATCACTCACTACTAAATTAAATATAAAACAAAATAGACTGTGATTTAGGGCTGAAACGATTAGTCGACATTTGCAACGTGACAATAAAAAATGTCGAAAATATTTTTGTGTCGAATAGTCTCTTGATCTCATACGACCTATTTGAAGGGCCTCAATAACGCGGTGTAACCAGTGGGGCGCTGTAGCGCATACTGTAATGCAGCCCTCCGGGACCAATCCAATAAAAGATCAGTTGAAGCATAGTGCAAACGACGTCGAACCCGTGAAATTGGGAGATTAACATAGCTAAACATAACAAACATAACGTTTAGCAAATACAGAATATTCATGCAGGGCCACCAACTTTCATTCAAACTCACTGCACGCCACACGTTCATTTTCTCACACAGTGAAAGATGCATCGCAGAGCAAAGAGGACACAGACAACGGCAACGCACCGACAGATCAGGTATTTTGATATAAAACTAAGCAGCTTTTAAATTCAGTCAATATACTACGGGATTCAAACAATACTTGTGGTGGTGACTCTGTTTAACGTTGTGTGGCAGATCGCTGTAACACCTGGTTCAAGCGGCATGTGAACCTATTCCTCTCTATTACAGCGCGAAATAAACATGAATGAACATCAAAAAGTACTTACTGAACTTACTGAAATGAATCCATCTCTATTGTAATCACTTAATCGGAGTTTTAACCGCAGAAAGAAGTCATAAAACTTGCAAACAAATATATCACACAAAATGTAACATTTACCTCAGGAAAGCCATTCATGACCATAAACTCGATAGTTTGTGTGTGTGTGTGTGTGTGTGTGTGTAATATATATATATATATATATATATATATATATATATATATACACACACATACACATACACATATATATATATATATATATATATATACACACATACACATATATATATATATATATATATATATATATATATATATATGATATTAATATGTGTATGTATGTATGTTGTTTTCATTTTTCACAAAAACCCCCACATGATTACATTATATTTATATATTTATATTTATAGTATATTGGTCTATTCAGTTGGCTTAAAAATGATTAAAAATACACTTTTAAAAGCTGAAGTGATTTCCTTGTTTTATTTACTAGTTTAAAGTACAGTATAACTCAATATTTTAACTAATTGCTAAAGTAGAATAATCGAACAAAGCCTACTGATTAATCAGTGCAATAATCGATGATTAGTCGATTAATCGTTCTAATAATCGACAGATTAATCGATTATCAAAATAATCGTTTGTTGCAGCCCTACTGTGATTGGTCACTTTGCATGTTGAAGTGGGTGGTTTTGTCCAGAATAAGGTACGATTTGAATCAGACCTTTTGCTATATAGTCAAATATATTGTTATGCAAGACATTTTCATATAGCAGCATACTATAGCTGCGAAGAAACATGCACATCACTATTCAACAAAGATTTTTTTTATATAAAGCATATATACACAGTACGCCTTATTAGTAAACTGAATTGAATGTAGAGAATGTAGAGTGTCTCTCTACTAAGTGGCAGACCTAAAACCTTCTAGATGATGCTTCTGTAGATGCAATGCTCTCTAGACAATTAGAATGTGGAAATACAGTCTGTTCACAAGTTGGAGAGGTGATAGTGCTCCAAGCGAAAATATCAGCTCTTCTAAATCACAGCTCATTACAAATAGTTATATATGTCGACAGTGGCTTTTTATCATGAGCATATGTGGGATGGAGCCTCCTTTAGTCATGCATTCAATTACTGCTGTCTTGTTCAGTAGATAAAATGAGAAGAAAACACAGTTTCCATCCTGAATGTGTTATCTTTAGGATTTTTTTTTTTTTTTCTCTAGAAATGAGACTGCCTGGTGGCTGAGTGAAGTGAAGGCACAATTCCCAAAATCACAGTGCTGGACATGAACAGATAGTGAAAGGGAGCATAAATGCGTCCATCACTCATACGCACGCATACGTGCACGCACGAATCGCACACCCCAGGGTAGAAGTGCTGTTAACTGGTGAATGAAAAAGGCCTGGGAGAGGCTTTCACATAACACAAATTTAACTGCCACTGTCAGCTAAGGACAGATATGATGGAGTCTGTGGCCTAGATACTGGCAATAGCCTAGAAGAAGGACTATATGCTAGATGAATATGTGTAACGTTCTGCAATCTGCAGCAGAAGGGTTGTATGTGAATGTGTTTGTAATATACAACATGATAAGGATGCAAATTTTTATGCCAGTGAACATTTCCTAGGGTGGGTTTAATTTTGAAAGTTGTCTTTTATAGACAGTTGACTCTAGTCAGAATATATACCATATGTTTTATTATGTTCACTTAACCAGTATGTTGTCATTTATAAGATGCTTTAATCCAAAGCAACTTCCAGTGCTCTTGTTACAGGGACAAAACCCTCTAGAACAGCCTGGGGTGAAGTGGCTTCCTCAAGGCCTCAGATATTATTCCTCGTGGCTTCTACCTTGCGGGGCTCAAACCAGCAACTTGCGATCTCAAGCCATGCGATTTTACCCCTACATGACTCCACAGTGAAAATACAAGTGTTTTTTGTAAACAGTGTGATGATCAGTATTTATAGAGCTCAGTTTTTATTTAACTGATACTGTAAATGACTGGTCATTTAAAAAAATATATATATATGTAT
This sequence comes from Megalobrama amblycephala, assembly GCF_018812025.1. NCBI lineage: Eukaryota > Metazoa > Chordata > Actinopteri > Cypriniformes > Xenocyprididae > Megalobrama > Megalobrama amblycephala. The sequence goes on from NC_063047.1 coordinate 40,225,139, forward strand.
ATATATATGTATATATATAAATATATATATATATATATATATATATATATATATATATATATATATATATATATATATATATATATATATATATATATATATATATATTTCAGCTTTTTGACACAATACTTTTGGACTACAACAAAACACAAAATAAATGTGTAATTTTTATTTTATTAATTATATTATATTATATTATATTATATTATATTATATTATATTATATTATATAGCATTGATGGGTGCATGTATTGATAGTCCTGATATTAAAGGTGCCATCGAACATTTTTTCACAAGATGTAATATAAGTCTAAGGTGTCCCCTGAATGTGTCTGCGAAGTTTCAGCTCAAAATACCTCATAGATTTTTTTTAATACATTTTTTGAACTGCCTATTTTGGGGCATAATTAGAAATGCACTGATTCATGCTGCGGCCCCTTTAATTCCTCACGCTCCCCGCCCCCGGAGCTCGCGCTTGCCTTACAACAGCCATAAACAAAGTTCACACAGCCCTCAAAATGGATCTTTACAAAGTGTTTGTCATGCATACTGCATGCATGCAATGGATCATGTGAGTATAGTATTTATTTGTATGTTTACATTTGATTCTGAATGAGTTTGATAGTGTTCCATGGCTAACGGCTAATGCTACACTGTTGGAGAGATTTATAAAGAATGAAGTTGTGTTTATGCATTATACAGACTGCAAGTGTTTAAAAATGAAAATAGCGACGGCTCTTGTCTCCGTGAATACAGTCAGAAACGATGGTAACTTTAACCTCATTTAACGGTATTAGCAACATGCTAACGAAACATTTAGAAAGACAATTTACAAATATCACTAAAAATATCATGATATCATGGATCATGTCAGTTATTATTGCTCCATCTGCCATTTTTCCCTATTGTCCTTGCTTGTTTACCTAGTCTGATGATTCAGCTGTGCACAGATCCAGACGTTAATACTGGCTGCCCTTGTGTAATGCCTTGAACATGGGCTGGCATATGCAAATATTGGGGGCGTACATATTAATGATACCGACTGTTACGTAACAGTCAGTGTTATGTTGAGATTCGCCTGTTCTTCGGAGGTCTTTTAAACAAATGAGATTTATATAAGAAGGAGGAAACAATGGAGTTTGAGACTCACTGTATGTCATTTCCATGTACTGAAACTCTTGTTATTCAACTATGCCAAGGTAAATTCAATTTTGGCACCTTTAAAGAATTTTGAAAAAAAAAAAAAAAAAAAAAAAACTATGAATATATAAAACAAGGAAAACAAACATTGTTCAAACTTGTGACTGCTTTCTTATGTTTACTACTGCAATATTTTTTTTTAATCCAAAATGAAATGTAGACTTATACACACCTATTAAAAATTGTTTTAAAAACCTTATTTATCTGTTCGATCATTTGGTGACCTTTCTTAACGTACCATAAGCTAAAGCAGGATTTAAAGTCAGTGAATTTTATGTTGTGGCAAACAGCTGTCTGTTGGATTCCTCCTATATCTCCAGTGTTCTTAATTGCCTTGACAGTTTGGTGAGGCTGTGGGTTTAAATGTAGATTCATCCCGTCTGTTCAGCTTCGCAGTTTTCATGATTGAGAGTCGCATTTGAGGAGCTTCAAGCTAACACTGAATTTAAAATGTTTTTCAGTTTTACTGTGTAACCACCTTATGCGTCATTAATAAAGGAGGAGATGCAGTGCAAATTTGCTTTGCTATATTAAGGGCTTTGAGTGTTGAGCTAAAGCAAGCATCAATTGCTACTGCTCAGGGTTTTAAACTCCTAACCTGTTCCTAATTATTACACTTCTGCACCTTTTGTGCTTCAGACATGAATAATTGCTCAAATTGTATTGCTTATCTGAAAGATCAGACTTTCACCTGGTAGATTATAAAATCATATATTCATATATATATGTATATATATATATATATATATATATATATATATATATATATATATATATATATATATATATATATATATATATATATAGTAGTCAACATTTGAAGTGGATCAAAACCTTTCATCAAAGTTGTCCTAAAACCTTCCTCTTAGGACAACTTAGTTCTTAAGACAACTTTGATTAACATTTTTGATCCACTTCAAATGTTGACTACTGTATATATATATATATATATATATATATATATATATACACACATATTTATAGGGTCTTGAGGATGGACTCTTTTGACAAGGGTTAATAAATAACTGCCTTGCAATTACCCAAAACATGTTAGCAACCACATTGTAACACATGAATAACTACTTATGACACCAATCATAGCAATGCCCTGGCAACCACCCAGAACACCCTAGTGTCCTGGCAGCAAGCACCACACACCATCTTTTTTCCTCTCATCCTGATTGATGAAAAATTGTTTAAAACCTTAAACCTTAAAATTTCTAATGAATATAAATATTAAAACATCTTAATCTGTATTTTATTTTGTCAAGTAAATATGTAAACAAATATTTAAATATAAATATTTTTGAGAAGCTAAACTGTATAAGGTGAGACTTATTTCAGAAAATATACGATAAAATATTTATTTATTTATTTATTTATTTTGTGAGGTTTATGCTAAAAATGTGTTACGTTTTTGACTAAAGCGAAGAAAAAACAAATAGCTTTTGGCAATTTTGCCTCAATAACTATTTATTCAGTTTTAAATTTGTGTAGATATTTTTACTGCAATGGACAAATATATAAATATCTGTATTTAACATTTTTACTCTGTTTCTGTATTTGCAGTGAAATGTTTGGCACTGTCTGAATCTGCACCCATCTGGAGCTGAGCCGTTTTTCCCCCATCCCCATCGTCCTGATCCTGAGCCCCGATCCTGATTATTAGGAACAACTGCAAGACCCCTAACTCATCTACCTCGACGTCCCTCTTTACCCCGGTACTGGCACTGCTTCACCCATAGAAAACAGATGAGCCTGGGAGGTGAGTGCCTGTCTCATTTTGTCATATATTTGACAAAGATCCAATATCAATCTCTCTTTCTCTCCCTCCAGAACTCTGCGTTGCTCATTCTATCACACTCTTTAGACATCTTTTCCTCACAGTTTATAAAATATCCTCTAAAAACCTCTCTACACCCTGACCGTTATGGAACCTCATAAGTGACCATTTTGGAATGCTGTAATTAACCCTTAAATGCATGACTGTTTCGCCAATCATTCTTACATATTCGGGTCTTTATCGACCCGGATCTATATCTAACACGGAAGGATCTCTACCTGTCGTGGTAATATAAAACTCCTCTGATATTAGAGTAACAATTACAGAAGAATAAAATAAATCGTATTTTGTTACCTTTTGGAGCTTGAAAGGGCTCGGTTTGAGCAGATGTTTTATGCCATCATCACTTTCCTCGTCAGAGCTCATTTCCCAGTAAATTCAGCAAATAATAGGCTAGTTTTATGTTTGAGGTCACGAATATGAGCCCATTCGCGATCTCAAACATATTCTCAAAACTATACAATTTTCAACATCTTCAAAATCAATATTTTGATCGCTAACAGCTTCACCATATTCATCCTGTAACAGTTACAGTCATATTTGATTGCGTTCAGTACTTCAGCTCTGCAGTAAATCGCTGAGCCATTTCATGTTTTTCTTATTATTTCGTTTTCTGTCTGAATGAGTCGTCACTTCAGCATTGTGTATCGGACATTGCCACGTTGTGGAATAAAGGTGAATTGCACTTATTCCGTCATCTAAGATTCAATTATTGTTGTGCAGAAAAAATATACGTACACTCATACACACCTCGGGTCGTTTGCGACCCTATACAATTTTTACAAAAAATGAATACAAAAATAGGCGTTCTTTTATAATTTTATGATTTTTTTCTTGTTATATTCTTTATAATGAATTGATTGAGGAATACCATGAAGGTTGATGTCTAACTTTAAAAAATGAATGAGGAGGAGGGTAGTGAATGACGTCCCGGGTCACTAAAGACCCGAGGTATGCATTTAAGGGTTAAAGCAACAACTCCATCCAGAGGGTAGTTTCCATGTAAAAATCTCAACAATAGCACTCTGCAGGGGAGACCCAACTTCCAATTGATTTCAGTGGAGTTTGTTGTTAGCATGTTGCTAAGCTACCGTTGATGCTCTAAATCAGACTAAACTATTTTAAAGAATACTTTAAGAATATTATGAATATTTTAAATTATAACTTAAATTTATTTATAATTAACATTTTTGCTGTGAAAATAATATTACAAAAATTAACAATTATTAGCTGTTCTGTGTTTTATGGTACTTTTTCTCACTTTAAAACAGTCTATTCTAATAGATAAAATTACAATATTTGGTATATTATCAAGTTGTCAAAAAGTAAAGAAAATACCAAATTTAACTTCAAGTTGACACTGAACAATTGCTATATTCAATCCTGGTTGGTTACATCCTAAAAATAAATAACACATGCAAATTGTGTCACACAAAATACAGCATTTCATTTTTAATCACACTAAATTATTTTTAACCAAACTTTTCAGAATTGAATGAAATTGAATTTCATCATTGAGCTCTTCTAGGATTGCTTTCTCCATACGATGCTGCATTAGAATTTGGCTAAAAAAAATTATGTCTTGGAAGGAAGCATAATTAAGTCTGGATCAGCCTTTGGGCCTGGGGTGCACATAGATGCCTAAAAATGCTGTCTCCTTAGGCATCTCACTAGGTTCTGAAACAGAGCTTGACTTTCTCCTTCACTGCCTGAGTGAAACCTGTCCTTGAATGTTTAACGTTTATCTCTCCAGCACAAAAGACTCTCCCTGTTTTCAGGACACAATAGCTATTTTTAGAAGAAGTTGCGAATTTAACTTATTCACAGATTTGGAATATTGCTTAACACATTTGCAAATAAAGTACCATATCCATCCCATGCGTTCAAGAGTACAAAATCTTCACTTCATGGAAAATTTGGCACAATATGTCATAATGAAAATGGAAGTTGCTGCAATCTTAGAAGCCAATGTGACTCTTTTTTCCTACATCATAAAAGACTTGCGTCTCAGAGCGCAGACTAATGCAGTAAACACTGTCATGTTTATCTTATATTCGGGGGGAACGCAATCGTGTGAGATGCTTCTGGGAGGTCGTTATACCAAATCATTCTGATGGCAGACTTTGGCTCAGGCATTTCAGAACGACCAAACCAACATTTGAGACGCTGTGCAATGAAATTGGTCAGCTGGTTAGCCCAGTTATCCAATCACATCCTCTGTTGCCTTTATTCTGTAAATGTGTTGGCATCGTCTTCTTATTGTATAAAAAATGTATTCGCCTCAATTGAGCGCATACGATTTTTATGCACATTTTTGAATTTATGCGCATCTTGGTGTTTCCATCAAGCATTTCTTTATACAATATCCCAAAATGTGCATAAATAAGGTGGATAGAAAGATAGCTAATGTCATTCTTGATCTAACATGGTTTTTTACTGTCTGAACTGTCACTCAGTTTCATTTCCTCCTCTGTCCACTTGTCAGGTACTGTGGGTCTGATTAAAGGATTAGTTCACTTTCAAATGAAAATTACCCCAAGCTTTACTCACCCTCAAGCTATCCTTGTTGTATATGACTTTCTTCTTTCTGATGAACATAATCGAAGAAATATTAATAAATATCCTGACGCATCTGAGTTTTATAATGGCATTGAACGGGGTCCACTAGTATGAGCTGAAGAAAGTGCTTCCATCCCCATCCATCCATCATAAACGTACTCTACACAGCTCCGGGGGTTAATAAAGGCCGTTTAAATGCGTTTGTATAAAAAAATATCCAAATTTAAACAAGCTATGAAGTCAAATATCAAGGTTCTGCCAGAATGCCTTCCATATTCAAATTACAGAAAAACGGAACTGGCACCGCGTAAGTTCCGTATAGGGAAGGTGTAGGACATACAGCATAAGCTTTTTGAAGAATACGGAAGGCGGTCTGGCGGAAGCACTTGCAAGGCGAGCATTTGTGTTTATAAAGCATATACATTTTTTTTTTTTTTTTTTTGGAAAATCGTTTCGCTAGATAAGACCCTTATTCCTCGTCTGGTATCCTTTAAAGCCCTTTGAAGCTGCACTGAAACTGTCATTTCGACCCGTTGAAGTCCACTAAGGAGAATAATGCTGGAATGTTTTCATCATAAACCTTAATTTCTTTTTGACTGAAGAAAGAAAGGAAGAAATCTGAAGAAATCAGGAAATTTTAATTTGAAAGTGAACTAATCCTTTAACCACAGCATGTAATGGTTCATTGTCCAATCAACATGTTAAAAAAGAAAACATGTTTTCTTGGGAATATTGTTTGAATTGGTAATCATTTCAGGTAGAATTTATGTTCCCAGTATTTCTTTCTATTCTGATAGTTTGTTTCCAGTTCTCTTTAACTAACAAAACCAATTCCATAATGACAATATAACCTTTTATAACAGTACAAACATTAAAAAGTATTTAGCAATCAATTCTGGGTTGTTCTTTAGTATTAGTTTTTTCGGTAACACTTTAGAATAATGGTCTGTCATTAATAAGTAACTATGCAGGAAGTAATGCAGGACTAATCAATAGAACACTTCAGCTACTACTATTAAATAATACAGAAACAAGCTTAACTAATCAGTAAGTAATATCAAATTTAGGACTAAGATAGTTCCTTATTAGCTAATCAGTAATTACAGAATGAGATTGGCATCATTAATAACTAATAGCTAACTATGACAAATTATAAAGAATTACTAATTAACTAATAATCACAACATTAAAGTGTCTGAGATGTGAGCAATTATATTTTTTTTACTCTAAACGTGGTCATGAAATGCATCATTAATTACTCAACTGTTACCTAGTCACTATGCAGGAACTACTAGCCATCTGGACCATTATTTTAAAGTGAGAAACATCTTTTTCATTTTTAAAATAGTGGTCCAGATCACTAGTAGTTCTTGAAGATTGTCCTTTTTTACTCAGAACATGGTCATAAAATGCATCACTTATTATTCAAGTACCTAATCATTCCTCAAGAAGTACTAGTGATCTGAAGATGTTTTTCACTTTAAAATAATGGTCCAGATCACTAGTAATTACTGCATAGTGACCAGGTAACACTTGAGTAATTAGTGATGCATTTTATGACTATATTCAGAGTAAAAACGATGACTGATTACATCTCAGATACACAATAATGTTCTTTACAATTTGTCAGTTAGTTCATAGTTATTAATAATGCTAATCTCATTAGGTAATTATTGATTAGCTAATAAGGAACTATCTTCTAAATTTGATATTACTTACTGATTAGTTAAGCTTGTTTCTACAGTGGCATGAAAAAGTATGTGAACCCCTTGCAGAATCTGTGAAAATGAGAATTATTTTAATAAAATAAGAGGGATAATAAAAAATGCATGTTATTTTTTGTTTAGTACTGTCCTGAGTAAGATATTTTACATAAAAGATGTTTGCATTTAGTTCACAAGACAAAACAATAGCTGAATTTATTAAAATAACCCCATTCATAAGTATGTGAACCATTGATTCTCAATACTGTGTGTGGTTACCTGATGATCCATGACTGTTTTTTTGTTTTGTGATGGTTGTTCATGAGTCTCTTGTTTGTCCTGAGCAGTTAAACTGAGCTCTGTTCTTCAGAAAAATCCTCCATGTCCTGCAGATTCTTCAGTTTTCAAGCATTTTTGCATATTTGAACCCTTTCCAGCAGTGACTGTAGGATTTTGAGATTCATCTTTTCATACTGAGGACAACTGAGAGACTCAAACTCAACTATTAAAAAAGGTTCAAACATTCACTGATGCTCCAGAAGGAAACACGATGCATTGAGAGTCGGGGTGTGAAAACTTTTGAATAGGATGAAGATGTCACAATTTTTCTTATTTTGTTTAAATATCATTGTTTTTCATTTAGTACTGCCCTTCGGAACCAACAGAAGATACTTGCATGTTTCCCGGCAGAAAAATTAAGTACAATTTACCTTGATATTTGAATTCAAAAGTTTTCACCCCTCGGCTCTTAATGCATCGTGTTTCATCAGTGAATGTTTGAACCTTTGGTCCCACTTTATATTAAGTGGCCTTAACTACAATTTTCTTACATTTAAATTAATCATTTGATACAATGCACTTATTGTGTACATACATTGAGACAAACAAGAGACTCATGAACAACCATCACAAAACATAAAAACAGTCATGGATCATCAGGTAACCACACAGAGTATTGAGAATCAATGGTTCACATACTTATGAATGGGGTTATTTTAATAAATTCAGCTATTGTTTTGTCTTGTGAACTAAATGCAAACATCTTTTATGTAAAATATCTTACTCAGGACAGTACTAAACAAAAAATAACATGCATTTTTTATTATCCCTCTTATTTTATTAAAATAATTCTCATTTTCACAGATTCTGCAAGGGGTTCACATACTTTTTCATGCCACTGTATATTAGTTAATAGTAGTAGAGGAAGTGTTAATATAGTACTACTCATTAGTCCTGCATTACTTCCTACATAGTTGCTTATTAATGACAGACCATAATTCTAAAGTGTTACCATTTTTTCTTTGAAACAATTGTATCATGTTAGATGAGTGAAAACGGTTTAAAACCATAATTTAACTTGAAATCATAAGTGAAGTCCCTCACTGAACAATCAAAAAAAGTTAATTGTTTGGTACAATGTACTTATTGTGTTTATAATACTGCAAAACAAGTTTTCTGCTATTGATGGATACGGGTAAGGTTAGGAACAGGTTTGGTGATATGGTTAGGGTTAAGAGTGGGTTAATGTCTAAGGTGGGTTATAGATTCCTAATTTCTATCCCTAATTTCTGTCTGGTCCCTAATTTATATCTGGTTTGATTCCATCCTAAAAGGAAACCTTTTTTAATTTCTTGATTTTTATTCTGTTAATATTATTGCCATTGTGTAAACAATCAGGTTATAATTCATACGTTTAAGAGCCCGATCTTGACTACAAAGTATTGCAGAATGTCTTTATACACTTTTCATGGAAATACTTTCTTAAATTCCAACACAGACATATTCATTTTATATACATGGTTTAAAGTGTATATGGCAATGACTGTAATACATGCAGCTGTTAAAGAGCCAGGCTATGATTGATTTCAGCACAGGCATGCTTTTAAACTGTTTCTTATTCATTGAAATATTTCTTGCAGTCTTAAATTAATCTGCTCTATCAGATTGCGGATGGATTTGTCTCTTATCTTCCGGCAATTCTTGTGATATTCATTCTGCTTCAAGCGCAAAAGGTTGTGTAATATTTGTTGCCATTGCAACAGCTGTGCTTTGTGTGTTATAAATAATGAGAAGAGGAAGCACCAGTAGCCACGGACCACACCATTGTCATAATGGGGGTGTTGTCACTATATAAAACCCTTACATCAGCTCTCATGGGGCAATCCAGTAGCTCATTACTGCAGGCTTTTGTGTCAGTGATTCATGATTATGTTGTTTGTTTGTTTGTTTGTTTGTTTATTTGTTTGTTTTCACCCAATGTGAAATGCTTCTTGAATTCTCAATTGGGGAATGAACATTTTAAGGAGGGCATGTTCTTGATTTAACTTTGATAGAGTTCTTCAAAGGTTGGATTTTCAAATACTTACAGTATTTTATGTATATATTATACATACTTTCTGATGTTTTTTGCATTTCCTATTCATTGTAATTGCTTGGAAAAGAGCGACCAGCACATATTGCAAAATAACTTGTACTGTGTTACACTAAAGAAAGAAAAATCATAAAAGTTTTTAACAACATGAGGGTGATAAATAATGTCAGAACTGTCTTTTTTAAGTATCTAATCTTGAGATAGGAAATAACATGTGAATAACATTAACTTCTGTAAGGCCTGTTTGGTGGAATCTGGGGTTTGACATTGAAAATTAGATAACTGGAGTCATCTGAGATTCCTCTGTATTAAGTGGACAAGGAGAGACTATGAAAAAGCAGTGAAAAACTATTTTCGGTCATCTCTGTGTTGGATTAGTTTTGTGAAATTCAACTACACATGCAAAATTACACTGGTAAGTGTGACGTTTTCGTTAGTGGTGTTCGCTCTCACAGATACTGTAATCTTCCTCTTGCATGTCAGTCGATATGCTACTATTGCATCATCTAAGAGTTTGTTTGTTCACCTTGGTTTGCATCTGATGGATCTGCCTTTGATATCTTAGGAGTCATGTTCTGTTTAAATACAATGTGTCCTGAAGAAGGATGTAGTGGAAGTGATGAGTAGATAATGAACAGACTGGCACAACCACATGAGGACAGTAGTCAGACTGGAGATTAATATAAAATCACTTCCAGTCTTGCAATAGTTCCTGTTGAAAGAGAATCAGGCCCATATGTCCTGGAGGCTTTATTTTGTTAGAGACAAATTTTATAGTAAACGCTGGATTAAAATGGATTTACTTTGTAGCTCACCAAAAGTTAAACTAATAAGCAAGGCATTTTCTTTGCATACATTCTTATAAATCATTTCTTCTGGTCACTGATTAAGACAGTAAATTCAGTGATAAGGAATGGTAAAATACTGCCTTTAGTATCCGGTTTAAATTCTGCAGCTGTTCTGTAGGAATCGTCATGGTTAGACTGAATGTCCTTGACCTACTGAGTGACTGTAATATCCTTCCTCGTTATTCTGACAAATATAATTATTTCAGTTGCTACGAGGGTTTCTATTGGCTGATCCAGTTACAGTGAGTCACAGGTCAGACTTGATTTGCCCAAGGCAGATGTGAGTGAGTGGGGGGAGGGTAGATCCATACCATTGATTGGCCATATTAGAGAGGTATGCTAATGTGTCTTCATTTATGTCTTTTCTCAAAGCTTCCCAAGACACTGTTTGAAATGAAGGAGAACCGTCATTTTAATAAACGTTCCTTGAGGGAAATCAGGGTGGAATAATACACAATTCACTACAATCCTGCATATGATATCCCACAATTCTGTATTCGGTACATGCAGTTCAGCTGTAGTTAGAAGAATAAAAAATGGCATCTGTCAGAGTAGATTAATTTATAAATGTTGTTGTTTTAACTTTATACCAAGAAATAAACATTCTAGTCATTAAATATTGACATGGTTGTTTCAAAAGCTTGAATTTGTCCTAGATCATCAGATGTGACATTATGCTGCCTTAGAAGTCAATCTGAAAGCATAGTTTCCTCGCTACATTTCCTGGTAAATCCGGGTGGAATAAAGTACAGTTGACTAAACTGAACAAATGGTTTAGGATTTACATTTTTTTGTACTCAGAAACTGCTTAAAAATTTACCAAAAGTATTTACCATAAAGCAGCAAGTAACACACTGAATATTAAACATGCAATTTTGAGGTAGAACGACTGAAATGCTCCAATAATCTTTAATTTATTCACCACTTTACATTTTTTACAGTGTACCGTAACTGTGTTTATTAAAATGTATTGTGGATAATCACATGACATTGTTTTGTATGGCCTCTAGTAGGTGTTGCAGCGATATTACAGTGGATTCTGTTCTTATTCATTAGGCATAGTAAATACACAGCATTGTCGATTCAGCTGAGTCTGCTCTCTGTCATAGTGTGACACCATCTGTCAATGTGTCCAGTGGAGTGTGCTTTAATAAGCCTGAATCAGTAAATCAGTGGGTGGAGTTTGACTGGTTTTAATGGTCTTGTTTGACCCTTTATGCAACGTCCCACCCAAACACAGTCCGTCATTGACAGGAGCACTTAGAAGGCTATTGTGCGTCTCTCTCCCTCTCTCTCTCTCTCTCGATCGAACCACCGCCCATTTACTATGTCTGTCACTGTTCTGGCAGTTAAATCTGGCAGTGGTAATCTTGTTAAAAGAATGATTCGCTCAAACTGGCTATGCTGTCTGTGTGTGTTTTAGTTTTTACTGGATATTTGTGTGTGTGCAATCAGGATTTCGGGAAGAGACTCCTCGATCAGAAACAACTGGCGGAAAGAATTGCACTGGTAGAGTTCATTTTGTGTTGTTGACAAGCTCATTTTGTGTATGATAATACATCAAGCTGATTCAGAGTCACACTCATTTTGTGATCATTTGAATTACACTGCTAATTCACTTCCAGCTTTAAGGAGCCACACAGAGACTGTTTTGACTGTTGTCATTGAGCTGCTTTTTGAGTCACAGTTATTGTCTATAAAGGAGACTGCTGCAGCTGTGACTCATTGTAAAGTCTGAGAATTCACATGCTTCATGACTGCATCTGAAACACATAAAATCCAATTTATATTGACCTCCATAGCATAGGTGTATCCATTGCTGCCTATGATATCCCACAATTGTGTACACGCAGTTTGGCGGTTTGTTGAAAGAATACAAATGGCATCAGTTAGAGTGCTTTGTATTTATATACAAATAAAATGTATATTAAAGTAGCTTTATAATTATTTACTTGTTATTATATAAAACTATGAATTTGGTTGTTTTTAATCCTTGCTTGTAATGACTTCCATATAGTGCCATATTAATGTATACCTTTCTGAATTTGGGGTCAGTGAGATTTTTAATGTTTTTGAAAGAAGTGCTCACCAAGGCTGCATTTATTTGATGAAAAAATATAAAATGAAGAAATATTATATTGTTTTCTATTTTTAATATATTTTAAAATGTAATGTATTTGTGTGATGGCAAAGCCAAATTTTCAGCATCATTACTCCAGTCTTCAGTGTCACATGATCCTTCAGAAATCCTTGTAATGTGCTGATTTGGTGCTGAAGAATTTTTTTTTATTATTATTATTCTCAATTTTGAAAAACAGTGCTTACTATTTTTGTGGAAACTGATAAAAAATTTTTTTTAGGATTCTTTGATGAATAGAAATTTCAAAAGATCAGCATTTATTTAAAATAGTAATCTTTTGTAAAATTATAAATGTCTTTACTGTCACTTTTTGCTCAATTTACTTAAATTTTATTCAGCAAGGACATTATTCATTTCTTTCACAAAACTGACCCAAAATTTTGAATGATAGTATTTCTATACTATTTTATGATGCACAGATTTGTAACGCTTTTCTTAATTTTTAAGTCACATACTTGTAAATTATATTTTAATTTCACTTGATAATTTTTAAGGACAGTTTCAAAGGGGAATGTATCTTAAAGGTGCCCTAGATTCAAAAATTGAATTTACGTCGGCATAGTTGAATAACAAGAGTTCAGTACATGGAAATGACATACAGTGAGTCTCAAACTCCATTGTTTCCTCCTTCTTATATAAATCTCATTTGTTTAAACGACCTCTGAAGAACAGGTGAATCTCAACATAACACCGACTGTTATGTAACAGTCGGGATCATTAATATGTACGCCCCCAATATTTGCAATATATGCCAGCCCATGTTCAGTGCATTAGACAAGGGCAAAACGTCTGGATCTGTGCACAGCTGAATCATCAGACTAGGCAAGCAAGCAAGAACAATAGCAAAAAATGGCAGATGGAGCAATAATAACTGACATGATCATTGATAACATGATATTTTTAGTGATATTTGTAAATTGTCTTTCTAAATGTTTTGTTAGCATGTTGCTAATGTACTGTTAAATGTGGTTAAAGTTACCATCGTTTATTACTGTATTCACAGAGACAAGACAGCCATCGCTATTTTCATTTTTAAACACTTGCAGTCTGTATAATTCATAAACACAACTTTCTTTATAAATCTCTCCAACAGTGTAGCATTAGCCGTTAGCCACAGAGCACAGCCTCAAACTCATTCATAAACAAATATAAACATCCAAATAAATACTATACTCACAGGAATCGATGTATGCATGATGAACACTTTGTAAAGATCCATTTTGAGGGTTATATTAGCTGTGTGAACTTTTGTGTTTGCTGTTTAAGGCAGTTGAGAGCTCACGGGGGCGGGGGAGCGGGAGATTTAAAGGGGCTGCACGCTTAATCGGTGCATATGTAATAATGGCTCAAAATAGGCAGTTAAAAAAATGAATTAAAAAAAAATCTATGGGGTATTTTGAGCTGAAACTTCACAGACACGTTCAGGGGACACCTTAGACTTATATTACATCTTTTGAAAAGGCACCTCTAGGGCACCTTTTAAGCACTGGTTTTATTTTTGTTTATTACTTTTTTCTTTTTTTTTGACAAAAATTAGTTTGAGAAAACAATTGTTTAATTTTTTAGGGACCCCTGATGTAGATCATCAGATGTGAAATTGTGCTACCTTGGATGTTAAAAAACAGTTTCCGTAAGATATACCTTCATACAAAAAAAGGCTTTAACTGGCTGGGCAGCAAGGTTGCTGCCTTCTGTTATGGACACAGTCAGTGTATTTATCCAGTTTTGACCAGGATTTGTCTTTAAGTAGGTGAGTCAAGTCAGTGATCATGAGGCAGTGGTTCATTCCCTGCCCTTTCCGCTGCAGGACTGCAGGCACTAATGAATTGTAGTGTTTGTTTTCTGCCAAACAGCAGTGTGTCTTTATTCACAGGCTGCCTGACCCACACTCCCTGCTAGCTTTACAGACAGGAGTGGATCCTCTCCGCTGTGGGTGTGTATCAGTGAACGTGTCTGCCGAGTTTGGCTAACCACCCCGCAGATAGGTCTGCAACCATAAATCTTTTAGGTGCTGAGGGTGGTGAAGGTTGTAACTCATCAGTTTCCACCTCCTCGTTTGTTACACAGAGATATTGTTTGGGGGAAAAACACATGCTGCAGTACTGTTACACCTATGTTTTCTTCTGTACTTCATCAGTATCTTTGTCTTGTTTTACTAATAGTTAAATATCCTTAAAGCAAGATATATTAAAAAGTTAAATTATGTATCATAATACATTTTTTAATTAAATTTGGATGCATGTATGTTTAGCACCAGGTATTTATAGGAACTGTTCCCTATAAATTTTCCCTAGGACCATTTTGCCGGTTGCATTTGCAACGCCAGTTGACGTGACTTGCGTCCTGCCGCTCTGATTGTTGTGCGGGATTAATTTTGACGGCGCACCGGACTTTTATTTTGACTGCTCTGTACCGGACTTTTATTTTTACTGCTCCGAGCAGTCTATTTTGACTGCTCTGACTTTTATTGTGACTGCTCTTTTATTTTGACTGCTCTTTTATTTTGACTGCTACCAGAGCCTGAGTACACAGCCCTCCCATTCTCCGTCTTCATTAGTTTGCAATCTGTTTAACAGTCCTATCTAATACATTATTAGATAGAACTGTTAAACAAAGAAAGTATACGGTATATGAAAAAGTATTATAGCGTTTACCGTGTGGTTGATAGGTGAATGTGAATCTTTGTTGATCCTGAAACAACATTCCAATCAACCAAACAAACAGATTTGAGGGCTAAGCTTAGAGTTTCTGTCAAGTTTAAGACCAGAACACACCAAGCCAATGCCGACGAACTAGTGGTGACGAAAGCAGACTGCGGGGTTGGCTCACGTCGGCAGAGTCTGTGTCCAAAGTTGGCCTGACACACCAAACCAATGCTAGACAGCTGACGGCAAAGTAGCATGTCAGTTCTGCGCCTGCGTGAGATGAAATGCCTTTCCGTACCAGCGGATGGCAGTATCTGAACAGCCAATCAGAATTATCAGATGGCCTGACGGACTGACGAGCTCTTGTATAAAGCTAGTACTAAAGTTGACCTTACCTTAACTTATGGCTAGGGTTAGGTTGGGGGTAGTGTTGTTTTTGGCGGCCTGTTTTAATTTTAATTTTAGTCTAGTCTTTGTGTCAAGCTGTCATTTTAGTTTTTATTAGTTTTAGTCACGTTCATACTCTTTTTAGTCTAGTCAAGTTTCAGTCGACTAAAAGTCTGAGCATTTTAGTCTTATTTTAGTCACAATTATCCATGACTATTTTCATCTAGTTTTAGTCGACGAAAACTGATGTCATTTTAGTCTAATTTTAGTCGACAAAAACTGATGACATTTTAGTCTAATTTTAGTCGACAAAAAATCTTTTTAGTAATGCAATTCTGTTTAACCCAATCAATATAGTATAAGTACCTAGTAGTATAGACAAAACTAAAATTTCGTAAGAATCTGCTTTAAATAATGATGTGCATTTTCTATGATCAGTGCACTTTTCATTAAGTTATGAGCACGTGAAATCTACATATTTACGTCATGTCAGAGGAAGTGACGTCGCCTGCGTCTGCGCAGTGCGACCTGATCAGCCCCTGAAGTGAGACACAGGAAACATAAATACTGCAAAATAATAATAATAGAGCTACTAAACGAGCCGAAATAACATTATAACATTTCGTCTCGTCTCGTTTTGGTTAATGAAAATGAAGAGACATTTTAGCATAGTTTTTATTTTGTAAACCACATTTAGTCTCGTTTTTATTCGTCAACAATATTGCATTATACATTTAATTATAGTCATCGTCACATGACCAGCATTTACATTGCGTCTCGTCTCGTTTTCGTCACGTGATAAAGGTTCGTTGACGATGATATTTAGTCACAATTTTCGTTGACGAAAGCAACACTAGTTGGGGGTAGCGATATAATTGTCAGGACTAAATTTTGAGTAGTTGAGCGGAGCCAGCGAAGACAGGGCCAAGGAAAAGGGTGATATCGGGACTGGGAGGCTGGGTGTGACCTTCAGTATGAAGTAGACTTGGTGTTGGGCAATGAAACAGACTTGGTGCTGGGCAGAACCAGTGACAACAAAGACTTGAAGCTGGGTGATGAAGGAGACTGAAGGTTGGATGGGACCAGTGGTGGAGGGAGGACTTCATATGACACCAGGACATCCATCCAGCCAGATGGGACCAACAGAGGTGGAATAGGTTCATGGGTGGGGACAAGGGTGTGAACTGGCAATCCCAGTCTATAAGCCAACCTTTGTCATCCAGCTCCACTAATAAACCCACTGGGATGTATATAGCTTCAGGCTTGGGCTCCGTGGTGGACATTTGCTCTGGCTTCGTGGCGATCATTGACTCTGGGTCCTTGACTGGCGTTTGGGTTTGTGGAACCCGTTACCAAACAGGTGAGGATGTACTTTCTCCTAATGAGATTCCCCATCTCTGGCAAGTCCACCTACTGGCAGCTCTGCACGTCAACCCAATAGATGGTCTTCAAACTGGTGTCATCAAACTTGGAGATTTTAGCCAACTCACAAAAGTGGATGGAGTATTCCCACAGAAGAAGCCCTTCCCGGGAAAGATTAATGAAGGCAGCTGCTAGATCCATAATTTCAGTTGGTCTTGTGTTCTGTCACAGCAGGTCAGGCAAAACGAGGAGAAAGGGGTCTAATTACAGCCCTTTTTTTTGTAAACAAAAACAAAGAAGGTAATCCACAATGAAGATGATCACAGAAGAAAACATGTGGCACTAAAAACAACACAAGACAAAGAACTGAACATACTGAGGACCTTATATACACAGGATAGCTAATCAGCAGAACTAGAGACGAGTGCTTTAAGATAAGCAGTAACCATGGAAACAAACTAGGATCAGGAACATAGACACACAGGAACAAAACAGAACCGAACCAAAACACAGTGACCATACTTGTGACAATTTTATAATGCAATGTTTATATAACTGAACAATATTTGAATTATTTGTATTATTTAATTAATAGCATTAAACATGAACCAGTTTCATTTAATTTATTTAACTTTCATATAGTTAAATAAAAAATATTTAAACATAATATTCACAATAGTTTGGTACCAAAATTGGTACCAAGATCCGTGAAATTTGACAGGAATTGGTACCGACTACTGAAATTTTGGCAACCCTATTTAGAACAACATTTTTAAACTATCCTTTCAAAACAAGTCGAAAAAATCTGCCAATGCAACAAGACAAAAATACTTCACAATGCATTCTCTGAAAAGTCTTTTCTTCCATTTTGTGGCATATTTGAATGAAACATTTTCTTTAACAAGAAAAAATTAGGGTGGAACTTGTTTTTGTCAGAAATGTATTGGATTGTTGTAGTTTGTTAATTGCTGCAATCTCATGTTAGTGACAGGTTGCTGGAGGGTTTATTGTCTCTTGCACCAGTGAATGTCATCAGAGAAGAGAAGAGATGCTTTTGTGAGGAGGAAGTTATTTTGATTAAAGATTACAAGGGCACATGAATTTAAAAAATAATGATGTGCAGATTGTGCACAGATGAATAATTTATAATTAACGTTGCAAACATTTTTGGCGAATATCTTCTCTTTTCTCTTCTACTCAATTTCTCTTCTTATAAAGATGTTTAGACTGGTACACTAAACAATGACTAATTAAGAATGTGATTTTCTGAAACCTCAACACATCATCATCTCATCATGTTTTCTGAGAGCAGCAGTAGACTCTATGCTGATTTGTCCTTGTGGGTAAGCCACTGAGTGAGACCTCCACTGGGAACTGTGTGGGAGAGAGAGCTGTGAACACCCTCTGATTAAACCTGCTCCTCACACATACTGAAGACTTGAGGTGTGAGAACCCTATGTGTATGCGAGAGAGAGAGAGAGAGAGAGAGAGCGGTGGTTGAAAATGGCATGGTGTTCCTCTGTATCAGCAGTCCTTTTTGTTAGCTGGCCCAGCTTTCGCCAGCTCCTCTACTTTCATCAGTGACCTTCAGCACATTTTTAGTCTGTCTTCTTCTTGTCTCTTTGTAGTTCAGGTGAGCTTTCACAGTCATGCTGGTTTCAGCCCACGCTGCTCGTACGACCGATATTACCTTCTCGGGGTTATTTTCAAATACTCATTTACATAATATCTAGAGGTTTTGGCAAGCACACATGTTAGCTGTCTCTGTATGTTTGTTCTTTGATGGAGATATGTGGGCATTTTGCTCTTTCCTCAACAGAAATGAATGAGTAAATAATATAGTAATTGTAGAGCCTACAGCTGTTTTTCACAGAATTTTCATTCATTGGAGCTATTGTTGACTATAGACCAAATGTCTGTTTTTTTTCTTTGCTGATCTATTAGCATTGTTGGTTTTGAATGTTCGGCATGTAGTATCACAGTGTTTGATAACTGAAAATTGTTGCTACACATCAATCTCTTAAAAAAACCTCATGAAATGGTTTTGAAATGGATTTCTTAAAGCAAGAAATTGTAGTGGGACTTGTCAAATACAAAGCTAGTTATCATGATGGTAGATCAGGGCTCCAGGCTGACATTTGAGAGTAGTGGCACTTTGGTAGCACCGGAGTGGTCGGTTTCCGTTCCTTATTTAATACATGTCTACATTAATAATAATAATATAATACAATTTGATACAATGAATATCCCACATTTCTGCCACATTATCATGTAGGGCCCTATAATACACCCGGCGCAATGCGACGCAAGGCGCAGCGCAAGTGTGTTTGCTAGTTTGCGTCCGGCGCCGTTTGCGTTTTCCCGTTCAGCGCCACGTCCTTAAATTAGTAAATGCATTTGCGCCAGTTAGTGCGCCCATGGGCGTGCTGGTCTAAAAAGAGGTGTGTTCAGGCGCATTGCCGGCGCATTGCTATTTCAAGGAGCTGAAAATAGACCGCGCCATAGACCAACTCAAACCTGGTCTAAAGTCTAAAGTCAATGGCGCAATATTTTTTTGTTAGAGCGCGTTGGTAGAAACTGCGCCTCTGGGCGTGTCCACAGTGCGCGTTGACTTTGCTTATTACACACAAGGATGCCCATCACACAAACATGCCAAATATTAAAAATAAAAGGATTACAGTGAAAAAGAATATTATTGTGTAGGCTACATAAATATAAAAATGTAATGATGAATAGTCATTGTGTGTATTAGAATTAGGCTACCTATTTTCAATTCAGCTTATTACTACTTATAATGATGAACGAAATTGGCTAATTAATTGAACAATCGTGCCAATACACACACATATATATTAACTGACTCATCACGTGTACGCCATGTAAATAGCAATCCGCTATGGCGCGAGCGCATCTCGCTCTTAAAGGGAATGGGAGATGACACTCTGATTGGTTTATTGAACGTTACGCCCATTACTCATTAAGAGAATAGGGTCAACCCATTTCAAAAATGCGCCCCGGCGCACGGACCGTTTTTTCCGTCGTTAAAATAGCAAAAGTGGATTTGGACACGCCCTGAGTGCACCTGCGCCGTGCGCTTTACACTTTGCGTTTAGATCGTTAAAATAGGGCCCATAGTGTTATTACAGTAAAACTATGTTGGTGATTTGTGGATTGAAAAGCCTTCTAACTGGATTTTTTTGGTACAATGTTTCTCTTGTTTGCCGCATTAGTATTTTTGAGAATGTCATTGCTGCTTCATCTGGCTTTAGTTTAAATCATAGAGACATTTGTGGTTTGTATCAGAGAACTCTGAGAACTTCGCTTTATTGTTCAGCACTTTGGTCAGCCATGCTTGCTGTTTTTAAATGTGCTGTACAGTGATGTGAATAACGGCGTTATAAATAAACGGCGTTACTAACGCCGTTACTTTTTCAGTAACGAGTAATCAAACGAATTACTTTTTCTCCCGTTACAACGCCGTTACCGTTACTGACAAAAAAAATGCCGCGTTACTATAATTGAGCTCACTGAAGCGGTTTTCATCCGAGTAGGCTCTCTCTCAGCCATAGGACCTGCAAAGTTTTTTTCTCTGGTGTGTGCTGCGGTTAGTCATACACAAATATAATTTTAAACTGATAATAATGTATGATGCGCTGTGTGTGTCTGTCAGAGCATGCGCGCGAAGCGCAAGCTCAAACCAGAATACCCTTTTTGATGCTTGATCGAAAATATGTGAAATGAGTTTTTTTTCTAGTCGACTAGTAGTTGTTCATTTAAGCTATTAGTTGACTAATCACATTTATATTAATTTAATTTCTTAAATACTGGAGAGAATAAACCATAATAAGGAGCGTTTACATAATATAGGCTATCACTCAAGGGCACGCATAATTGCCATAAAGAACCGGCAAAAGTAATGATTATGAATGTGACAAAAACAGCAAGGAGACATTTTAATTGTTTATTAATAAAGTAATGTTTTCTGAATCAGTGTCGGCTGCAAAGATGAAGTTGACATTGCTGATTCTCATTGCTGATCATCTGCTCATATGGACGCGCCTAGAGAGATAATGCACATTTCATTCGGATTAGGCTACATAATCAGAGTAGCCTCTTTCTTTTCGTTTTTAATTACTTTATTTTCGTTAAAGTAGATATTTCAAGCATTCTATAGATATATTTCCCATGTCTGCGAGGCAAGCAGCCTCTGAGTTTCGGTTCATTTAGCCTATAAGACGCGCTTCAGTTACGCGCCAGTGATCGCGCCCGCGCCTCCATGTCATGATTTTACTGTCTGCTATATTTGCTTGTTATATATTAAATCCAAGCAATTGGTTGATGAAACATTGATTAAAATTAAGATACAATTTTTACAAAACGAAATTCACTTTAAAGAAAGGCTTTCTACAAAGCAAAACTTAATGAATTGGTCAAAATCATATCTGCCATGTCTCCCGATATATTTGCGCATCTTATGATGCATCTTACTCATGCTGTTCACTTTTCATAATCGAATAAATGGATTTAAAACATAACATAGGACTATTTAAACATAAATATGAAACTACGTTTTCTTTAATGGCTACCAACACAGTACAGAGAAATTTCATGTCGTGAGCAAGAGCGGATCATGAGTCAGGATCGCATCAAGAATAATTTATTCTTAGACTTATATGTAATATTGGGGGCATTCAATTTATTTGGCATATTTTTATTTATTTATTTATTTTTTAAAGTAACGCAATAGTTACTTTCCCTGGTAATTAGTTACTTTTATAATGATGTAACTCAGTTACTAACTCCGTTACTATTTGTGAGAAGTAACTAGTAACTATAACTAATTACTTTTTTAAAGTAATGTGCCCAACACTGGTGCTATATAAATAAAACAACCTTGAGAACTCTGTGCTGAACTCAAACACTTTTCACTGGATCTCACAGTGCTGTTTAGTAGTGGTTGTGTGATTGAGATTGGTCAATGAGTAAACACATTCACTCTGTGCTGCACTGTCTTTTGAGCCGAGCTAATAAATGGTCCATGTGGTCCAGTTTACACAAGTAGCGCGGTTTAATTCTGCTTTTGCTGCATTTGCCGTTTAATGTTTCTCATATACAACAGAAATGGCAGAGCTTATCAGTTAGTCAAATTGGTAGTAGCACCAGTGCGACCTCTAACAAAATTCATTCGCACTGTTAGGAAAAAACGTCGCAAAATGCGACCATTTAGTCATAGTCTGGAGTGCTATAGATGCTAAAAAATATATATATTTTGTCAACTAGCCTACTAGGCTACTGGAAAGGAAAGAGTTACCCTGTGACTTTCTGAGATGTTGTGTGTGCAAAATCAATAATGGTAAACAATCATCCCTCTGGGATCACATTGTTAGGTCTGTCAGTCCAATGTTGATTGATTTGCCTGACTCACCCATGCCAAGAATCTCTCTCTCTCTCTCTCTCTCTCTCTCTCTCTCTCTCATTGGGATGTCTCCAGGAAGGATTCTGGGTGAGGAGTTAGAAGTTTTCACAGTCAGACATTTTTCTGCAGTCTTTGAACACACCGTTCTAATCGGGCTGGGGAGAGGGATTCACCACAGCAACTGGAGCTGCTTCTTCCTCTATGTACTGCCAAAAACAATCTTATGAAACAGTATTAGTGACTTGTTTTCATTTAACAAAAAATTTAAACTTCCTTAAAGGGATAGTTCACCCAAAAATGAAAATTTGATGTTTATCTGCTTACCCCCAGGGCATCCAAGATGTAGGTGACTTTGTTTCTTCAGTAGAACACAAATGATGATTTTTAACTCCAACCGTTGCCGTCTGTCAGTCGTATAATGCGTGGCAATGACAACACAATCTATAAGAGTCAAAAAAACATGCACAGACCAAATCCAAATTAAACCCTGCGGCTCGTGACGACACATTGATGTCCTAAGACACGAAATGATCTGTTTGTGCAAGAAACCGAACAGTATTTATATAATTTTTTACCTCTAAAACACCACTATGTCCAACTGCCTTGAGAATCCGGTGTGTGAGGTCTGAAAACGCGCTCTGATGCCGGAAGTGATTTCTCGCACTCATTCAAGTATAAGCGCGAGACATCACTTCCATCATCAAAACGCGTTTTCAGACCTCACACATCGGATGTGCAAGGCAGTTGGACATAGTGGTGTTTTACTGTTGTTAAATAATTTCTTATTTCTTGGGCTTCACTTTTTTACTTTCTTTGTGTTTTGGGATTTTACCATTGCGCACATCATGTACCTACCTAGACAAAACAAGAAGTAGTTGTCCTTGGACTGCACTGACACTCTCACACGCAACCAGAAGTTGAAGACACACACACATTTACGCACATACATTTCTTATTTGTTGTTATATTTCTTGAAATGTCACACATGGTAAGGTTTGATTCTTAAGTCGTATGATTGGATGCTCAAGCCATCCTGGAGATTGTTGTTTGACCTTTGTCTATAAATATGACCTTTCTTCCTGAATAAATCTGAGAATGCTTTGTACCACACTTGATCTGTGTCTGCTTGGTCATTCTCCCGAGATCTCGCACTGCTGCTGCCACACATCACAGGGGTTAAGGCGCCTGTTTCTAAACTGATGACTGAGACTACCAATATTCTACCTATGATTGAAATTTAAATCTAACGACAACTGTATACATTTACTTCAGAAGCAAATCACTGTGAAATAATTTAAGGAAATATACCTTTTTACTGTATTTTAAATTAAATTCATTTAATTTGTTTAAAAAATATATTTTTTTAAACCATTGGGATATTATGTTCTGTTGTGTTTTCGAGTAAAACAAAAATCTAATCTTTAAAACGAGAAAAAATTTTTTTAAAACAAGGTACATTTACTTTAGAAGCAATTCAGTGTAAATCATTTCAGAAAATATACTTAAAATTAGTTGTTTATTTAAAGAAAAATTCAAACCATAAATTTTTCTCACACCTTTGGCAAATTGTTTTCCAGTAAAAAAAAAAAACATATTTAAAAAAATTTTTTTTTACTTGCAGGACAAAGTTGTGTAAGATAATAGGACTTGTTTTCAGATAAATTTAATTTAAATGTATTCATTTAGAAAAAAATTCTTACCCCATTGGCAAGTGTGTGTGTTTTTGTGTGGGCACCTGTATTTGCGTGTACAGATGGTGTTTTTTTGGGGTTTTTTGGCCTCTGACTCAAATCATCAAGGTGGTTTTTGCCCTCAGGATTTTGAACTGAAGTCAGGAGGAGGCGGCTCACTGTCATTTTCATTTCCTCTGGCATTCCCTCACCTTCTCATGTCTACACCAATTACTGCTGCTTTCTGATGGGTTCAGTATGTACACCATCACTTTTGATCACACCTTACAGGAACACGAGCACCGTGACTTCCTTCTGACATAATATCTCTAACAACATGCCATACACCTTCATGCATGGAAACAGACGTCATGTTTGCAGCGGTGACTCATGTTTTAGTAGGCCGTATGCTGCTGCATGTTTCTATCACTCTCTTCTCCTCATCATTTGAGATGTGAGGCTTAGAGACACTGTTGTTCATTCTAAGTAAGCTGTCAGGAAACTAATGAAAGTGTGGCTAATTGTTTGTGTTGATTAATATAAGATCACAGCTCCTTTTCAGCGTTGTCTTTCCAGATGGAAGTCTGCTTCAAAATCTCACCCATGACGATGCTCCAAAAATGTCAAAAGTTTGGTATTTAATGAAGACATTTGGACAAAAACATAGGCAGAGTTTCAATTTTGTGCTTGGGAGGAGGGCACACCTGACGTTTTTTTTTTTTTTTTTAAAGGAATTAAATGATTGAAAGGGGTTTAAGGGAATAAAGAAAAAGAAATAAGAACGTTGTAGGTCTAACTGCAGTTATTAAGTATTCAATTTAAACACAATTATGCCCACATTCACCCTTATTATGTCGAAAATGTAAAAAATGCAAAACGTTTCTTGTCTCATCAGATTCAGTTATGAATTACATCAAGAAAGGGACTTTGATTACATGAATCATCTAAATGAGAGCATATTTTTAATTCAAAATGGCGAATTTGCATCACTATATATTTCTGTTGGTCATTTAACATTTCAATTGTAAAACAGCTATCAAATATTAAATGTTTAGCTACTTGCATCTTTCCACATACTTTTTCGCTGTTAATACTAAAGCGTTGCACACTCGTTTACGGTGAACAGTAAAGCACGCCTTCTTTGATTTGATTGGCCATCTCAATCATGTTAGGCCGCTGAGGCAAAGCAGCCTAAAATGTAACTTTTAAAACTTTTTGTCATCTTAACAACAAACCACATACACACTGTAAAGTTTCAGGAGTGACAACCGCATTTAAATGCGGCAATGAGTCCCCTAAATTATCGTTCCATGTGTGTACAGAACACGATGCATAAAGGCTGCTTCACAGAGAGCGCTCTCGCAGTGTTGCCATTTTGGGGTTGTTGTTTAAGCGTGTCTCATACAGTGATCGAGTTTATGGAGTTATTAAAGTGAGCAGGTGCGGGTTGCGATATTTCAGTCTTATTTTCAGCGTAAAACATTTCCATTTATTTAGTTTTTTATGGGTCGGTTCTTGTTTGCTGATTTGCCTTTAAGATCTGTCAACAGTCAGGATCGTTCCTATTTCCCTGTGATTTCTTGCACAATACATACAGCAATTTGCACATTTCATTGTATATGGTGTTTACAGCCCTGCATATATAACATATTCTATATTTCACATATTTATATATCATATCTTCTACATTTAAGATACATTTACAAAGAACGACTGCTATATAAAGAGTAACAAAAACATATCATGCAGATGAAGCTGCCTCTTTTTCAAATGTTAATAGTGGAACATTTAGAGTTAAAGCCCCCCATTCCTTTAGTTGTGGGTTTATTTATTAAAAAAAAAGGATGAAAATCCATTTTGTTTAGTTAGCCTGCTAAATTAGCA
This sequence comes from Megalobrama amblycephala, assembly GCF_018812025.1. Lineage (NCBI taxonomy): Eukaryota > Metazoa > Chordata > Actinopteri > Cypriniformes > Xenocyprididae > Megalobrama > Megalobrama amblycephala. Next base: position 40,251,167 of record NC_063047.1, read on the forward strand.
TAAATGTAAACTAAAGCGGGAACAGAATGAGAAGAGAGTTCACTTGCGTACCATGATACTTGATCCGTGAGTTGTGAGAAAATGGGTCTTCTTGATTTTGAGTATAGTAAAATAATTTAGCCTTTACTTACACATTCTACCAACTAAAATGATGACAAGACAAATAAAATGACCCAAAAAAAGGATTATATATATATATATATATATATATATATATATATATATATATATATATATATATATTTATTAATAGCTCAGACAAAAACATAATTGGCTGTGGTCTGGGACCCAATATGTGTGTTAACCTGATTAAAAAAAAAATTAGTTATCCGAAATTACAATTTTGTTTACAGGTTTACAGCTCAATAATTAATATTGCTTTAATAAAAATATAAACTTCACACAACATTGTACCTCAAATGTCAAATGAGCTTAACTTGAACCTGGAAAATTCCTTAATCATCCCCATTAGAGCACTACCACTAAAAATCTGCAAGCTACTTTAAAAAATATATATATAATTAATTTGACTAATCAGTTAGCACTTTGTTGGCTGACTAGTTGACCACCCTCTCTCAACCCTATTTTGAGAACCTCTTCATGGCAGTGTATCACCCACTTTTCTGGCATGAATTGCAGAAGTAGGTCACATGTAGTTGAGTCTAATATTGCTGTCTTTCACTTATACCAAATGCACAAGAATGCCCTTAGGAGCTCATTCAGACATGAAAAAAGTGAAGAGGTTAATGTGTAAACACGACTGGTCAGATAGCTTGACGAGGGTTTGAATATGAGTTCTCTTATTAAAATGATTGTGTTATCTTATTCAGCTTGTTTTGCGTTGCATCCCGACTCAGCTGATGTTGATGAGAGTTATAAGAGGTATGAAAGTGGAGGCTTGGGGATTTCTACTGCTCTTTGCATTTCTAGCATTTGCGTGCTGATAAAGCCCTCAGTAAATGCAGGCAGAGATACTTCCATTGCTATACATAATTTCTTCAGTTTCATAGATTTTGACTGAATTTAGGCCTTTACTGATTGAAGCATTTGTGAATATTATATAAGCAACATAATCTTTGTACATCAACTACAGAGGCAGCTGATCTTGATATGTGGTAGCATAGTAAATGTCACTATGAATAAAACATCAGCTACACCAAGGTTAATGATGGATTTTTTCCCCTGGTAATTGTTAGATGAATTAGTCTTAATTCTTATTGGAAAACATTATAAAGTCTAATGAAGACCAGACATGTACCCATTCTGATAGATTAATGGCATTTTGTATTTGGCATATGATATGACTGGAGCCTTTTTTATAGCCTATATTTTTATGTTATTATCTTTTTTATGCTGTTTATTCTTTTTTTTTTTTAAATGGAAAAAAGTACTATTCATTTTTTTATATGTACCTAAGGGAAAACTACTGAGTGCACCTATAATGAACTGCTTCAATTATCTTTCTTGCTAAGTTGTTGGCGTTTTAAGCTTTATAACAGTTTTTTGTTGATTTTTCTGCAGGTTGTGCTTGAGTGGAGCCCTGCTGGGAGAAGTAATGCTCTGTGTGTAGACCTCCCCTTCTTCCAATCATGAGCCACCAGGAGGCGCCACACGGCCAGGAGTTGAGAGAGGCGGCTGAGGCAGACCTGGAGCGTAGAGCCCCCGAGGGCCAACAGCCCCCCGCATCCCACCGTAGACGCCACGAAAACGGAGATGGCAGCTCCCGCTCCGGTCGCTCCCGCAACCACCACAGCAACCATGGTACGGAAAATAATTACTACCAGTCCCAACAGCAGGGGGCCCCACGCTACCGCAGGTACGAGGGATCAAACGGAGGGACGAACCGCACACGTGCCGCAAGGAGGCCAGCGGAAGACGGTGATACCGAGCAGCAACCCGTTCAGCAACCCATACCACGACCTGCAGTGACACGCTACCGCAGACAGGGGGACAACGAGGCACGACTTCGGGCACAGCAACAAAGACAGCGACAGCGAGAGAGGCAGCAGAGAGATGCTGAGAGAACCGAACAGCACAGGCTGGAACATCAACAGCATCTCATCTCCCCTACGCAAGTCATGCCGCCAGCCAGAGAGCCAGAGGAAGCTGAGGAAGACGAGGGAGATGGTGGCAGCGCTTTGGCCCGATCCGCCAGCACCGAGAGCGGCTTCCACAACCACACGGACCGGGCAGAGGGGGATGCAGTCATGGCCCTTGAAGCGGAGCCCGAAGATGAAAGCACATACGGCATCCCACTGCGCCCGGAAGCAGAGGAGTACACCGAGAGTGCAGAGTCAGAGCAACAGCACGGTGGTCCAGCTTACCTCCAACCCCAATACCCACCTCAGCCACCGCCCCTACCTCGAGACCCCCTGCCTAATGCCGAGAGGCCCCATGATGCAGAGACGCTAAACCCCAACTACTCCAATTATGTTTACACTCAACCCATGTACCGCAGTCCCACTGGAGCAGGAGAGGCCCATGAAGGTGGATCAACAGAAGACGAGCCGTACTCTGAGCCCTATGCCGAATACACCCTTCAGGAGCACGTTTACGAGGAGATCACGGATGGCCCCTCGACCAAAGCTGAGGGACAGACTCCACAACAGTGTAGGGCAGACTTCAGACTCTTCGACCGTGACTTGTACCAGCAGCAGGAGGCTGTTGGGTCCAGGCTCCACCACTATGACGAGCGATCCGATGGAGAGTCGGACAGCCCTGAAAAGGAAGCAGAGTTTGCACCGTACCCCCGTGCTGACAGCTGTGAGCAGGATGAGGACATTGACCAGATTGTGGCAGAGGTGAAGGAGAGTCTGAGCTCGCAGAGCCTGGAGCGTGTCGCCATGGGCCTGGACAAGGATGGCGACGAAGAAGAGTGGACCGAGTCAGAGTCCCATGGTCAAATGGACAAAATCAAATCCCCGGAGCCAGTAAATGAAGGAGAGTGCGGAGAACTGCCCCCCAAAAGTCCCTCAGAAGAGCCAGCTCCAGTCGTGAGGAGCAGTCGTGAAAAGAGAGACGCAATCTCACTGGCTATTAAGGACATCAAAGAGGCAATAGAGGAAGTGAAGACAAGGACGGTCCGCTCGCCCTACACGCCAGACGAGCCCAAAGAACCCATCTGGGTAATGAGGCAGGACCTGAGTCCTACAGCAGAATCTGACCTGCAGCCGTCTCTGGGGGCTGATGTGAGTATGAGCCACACGATGTAAGACATTCTGCTTTTTTGTTGTCGCACTGCAGTTTATGCTTTGTAGCATTATCACTGCTGTTGTTTTCACTGTTTTATTCTGTGTCTATAATCTTGCTTACAAAGTCACTATTAAAGTGTTAGTTATCCCAAAACTTTAAATTCTGTCATCATTTACTCATCCTCATGTCATTCCAAACTCAAGACTTTGGTTAATCTTCAAAACACAAATTAAGATATATTTAATGAAACCTGAGAGGTTTCTGTCCCTCCACTGAAAGTCCAGGTAACCAAAATTCAGAGGATCTAAATATATTGTAAAGGCATTGTAAAAACGAATCCATATGAATTAAGCGGTTTAATCCAAGTCTACAATTGCTTTATATGATAAACAGAATTAATTTAGGCTTTTATTCACATATTAACACATTAACACATATATAGAGCCCATCACATGTGGTAATGGTCATGCGCTAGAACAAACCTCTTTGGTTCTCGCATGTTTGAGCTTCCGTGGTATGTTGTGGTTTGCCATATGTGATTTTGTTTATTGTTTATATGTAAAAGCCTAAATATCTGTTAATCATATAAAAGGATCATATCTCTTCACAAGACTTAAACAACTCGATTTATATGGATTCATCTTCTAAGTTTTGGTTACCTGGTCTCTCAATGGAAGGACAAAAGCCTCTCAAGTTTCAATAAAATACCTTAATATGCGTTTCAAAGATTTACCAAAATCTTATGCAGGTTTGAAACAACATGAGGGTGAGTAAATGATGATAGAATTTACATTTTTAGGTGAACTAACCCTAAAGCACATTTACATCATGCTACAGCCTGTCCAAGTGTACATGGCACAGTTAGTTAGATATTTGAAGGATTAAAGGTAGGGTAAGTGATATTTCAAAAACGCTGTTGGACATTGTTGATATTTGAAGTAAACCTAAACAAACACACCCCTCTCTTCATTGCTCCACCGCCAAAACCCACCCTCCAATCCTAACCACCCTGCTCTGAGTCGGTGTCGAACCATGATCGACGGCATGCGAGGCGAGTGCACTAACAATGACGCCTATTGAGACAGGTTTAACTGTACAATTCTCACTAGCTGGCCTCTGTTACATACACAATGTGAGATTTAAATGCATATTTATCACGTTATAAAGTAAAATAACTACATGCCTCCAGACCGCCTTCCGTATTCAACTTACGTTGCGTCAGTTACGCTTGTCTCATAACTTGAATACAGAAAACTTAGGACTTGGCATAAGTGTTTTAAACTGCGAGAGGCATTACACACAAGTTGAATACAGAATACGGTCTGGCGGAAGCTGTGTGGAATAGGTTTATGATGGATGAATGCCCTTTTTTGAGTTTCAAACAGGTGGTTTCTGTGCACTGCCATTATAAAGCTTAGGAGCATCAGTGTTATTATTAATATAACTCCAGTTGACCCTTCGTCAGGAGTTTGATTGATAGGTGATCTAACCAATCATAACGCCGAATCCGCCATTTTGTCCGACAAAGCAGTCAGTTTGCAGATTAACATAGGTGGACTTGAACTTGAAAAATGGTGTGTACTGATGTCTTTCTGCGATCAAAACAACATTCCTTATAATGTTCATTCATGTTTATTTGATGCTATAAATGAACTAGTAGGAAGAGATGATCGGTTCACAAGCCACTTGAACTGAAGCACTACAGCAATCTGTCATGACACAATAAAGAGCCACAAAATGGTATTTATTGTTTAAATTTCTTTAAAAATGACAAAATTTGAAATTTGAGACTTTGTTTCATATCAAAAGTAACCTGCTCTGTCTTGTCTGTCAACACGTTGTCAGTGTCCTCTTTGCTCCGTGATGTATTTTTCATGAGAGCATGATGTGTGGCGAGAGATCGCCATGGCTTGTCGGACATAGCAACAGTAACTAAAGGGGGCGGGTCTTTGCGAACGGTCAATTGTATTCGTCTGAAAGAAGAAAGTCATATAGACCTAGGATGGTTTGAGGGTGTGTAAATCATTCATTTTAAAGTGAACTAATCCTTTAACACTGTACTCTAATTTATGTTAAATATTTGTAGCAGGTGCAGCAAATGACAAAAAAAATCTCTCAAGGAGGACGTGTACAATTGCGTTTTTGTTCTCTTTGGCTGCAACATCCTCACAGGGTGAATCACGTCATTCCATTCGTGAGTTCATCTTTCTATCACTGCTTTTTTTTTTTTTTTGGAGAGGACGGTGGCACACACTAGTCTCTGTCTCATGAGTGGTGCCTGCCACGGCATCGGACAAATTACATGTCGCTAGAAAATGAAGACTGCTCGCACTCATAGAACGGCTCTCCTTATCCGCGGCCGAGAGGGCTCATCTGTATTCTGTGAGTGCTACACATGACCAGCGTGTGCAAATGAAGTTGTCCTATTCCTCAGCCACAACAGACGTTGTCTGAACAGAGCATAGAAAGAGAAAGATGAGCTCTCTGTATAAGAAAGGCAACAGAATTACCATGTCTTTACTTTTCTTCTCTTTTTTTTCTTCCCATTATCTGAGATAAGTATTACCCTTTTATTAACATAATGAGTAGATGTCATTCAAGTGCACCCATGGTTAGTATTAACTTAATGGTATCATCTCATGATGTGTGCTTGAGATTTTTGATATCTTTTCTTTTGTTTTCCATTTACATAATTAATAGATTCTGTGCTGCGTAATTTTACTCAACCACAGCTGAATCAGACACATTGTCTAGACCATTACCAACACATTACAGAAATACAGTATACATAGTCTGTCTCACTAAACAAACAACGCAAAGCCCAGCTCATCTGTTGCCTATTTCGACAGTGTTAATTAATCACCATTGTTTGTCTGAGCAGTTTTCATGAGCACAAGGCCTCATTTGGAGGAAGTTCTATGGGATCGAGGGCTTTTGGCTCTGTGATGAGAGGGAACGTTTCCTTGCGCATTCAGAGAAAAAGGAAAGAATTGCACTTAATTGAAAACTCCCAGTGGGAGTTAAAAGAAGACACCAGCCACCACCCACTGCAATTATGGTTGAATTTGTAAATGATTGTGCTGATTATATATTTTCAGATTTTATCTGTAGCATAATATTTTTGCCTTCATATCCCACAACATATATTATTCAGGCCACTGTGGAGGTTTCTGTGGTTTCAGGTATCTTAATATTATTTATATACTATTATAGTATTTATTAATATTTTGAATTAGCTTTTATTTTTACATTTTCAGTTTTGTGCTTTTGTCATTTTTGTCAGTTTTTATTTTTATTTATTTTATTTTTGATTTCTGTTTAGCTTTAGTTTATTTCAGTTTTAGTGGTTATAGTACTTTGACTTGAACTTGGTAACACTTTAGTTTAGGTTCCAGTTCTCTCAATTAACTAGTTGCTTATAAGCATGCATATTACAAGGATATTGGCTATTTATTAGTACTTATAAAGCACATATTAATGCCTTATACTGCAAAAGTAGTAGTTAATAGTGAGAACTGGACCCTAATCTAAAGTGTGACCTTAAACACTAATTCAGTTAGTTGATAGTCAATTCAGTGCAGTTTTTTTTTTTTTTTAGTTTACGTTTTCATCTAAGATTTATATTAAATTAGGGATGCACCGATACCATTTTTTAAGGACCGAGTACAAGTACTGATACTTTTTTCTAGTACTCACCGATACCGATACCTATACATTTATTAATTTGTCTCTCTCTCTCTCTCTCTCTCTCTCTCTCTCTCTCTCTTTTTTTTTTTTTTCTTTTTTTTGGGGGGGGGGTGATGTTGCAGTTTTCCAAGCACAACACAGTGAGACTAATGAATGTAGGACAGCTTCTTTATTATTACTCTAATGAAAAAAGTAATAATTTTATGTGCTTGTCACAAACTTAAAGAACAAAAATTTCACAGTGTCCAATAACCTTCAAATGGCATAATTACCAATATATATAATTGTTGTTATATAAAAAGAAACTTACAAACAGATAACAAACAATACAACAAATACTATAGAGATAAAAATTAAATAAACTTGTTTTTCAGATACAGTAGGTTTATTTATCAAGTATAGGCCTACATTTATTTAACATATTTTGTTGTTTTATTAACATTAATGACAAATAGGCTACGGTCCCTTTAAGACAGAATCCATGGATACTGACACATATCCTGTTTTCACCCAAATGTTTACATCCACTTACGCCATAACCGACTGTACTTACGTGAGCTAATCCACACAATGGACATTTTGACAACTATGTGTGTATTTGACCATTCAGGCATGAGGAGAACTGATCGTGCGCAAGAAAGAGAGAGAGCGCATGCGAGAGAGCGCGATTCCACCTATCCCGCCTTCACTAATTGATAACGAATTGTGATTGAAAGCATACAGTTTGCAATGTGTGTGTTGTCATCATTAATTTTGAAGTATTTCCACAATTCTGAGGCTGACATTGCCGCCGCCGGTGTCTGTGCACGGACAATTCTGTCAGTTACGTCACGTGAGGTATTGGTCTTTGGTATCCGGGGTATTTTTACGAGTACAAGTACATGAGCTTGGTATCGGCTAATTAAAATGTTAACAAAAATGTTTTTTTAAAGGGCTCATGACATGGAATATTATTTTAATATGTTCCTTGAGGTACAAAAAAAACAAATATATGCAAAAAAACATAATTATGAAATTGTGACCCCGACCCCCTTCAAACCTTTATCAAATCTGGCTTTTGACGTGACACGACACTCACATCTAGTATAGGCATATAAAACATCTAGTATAGGCATAAAAAAAATTGTCGTGTGGCGTCACAGATCTCACAATATCCAAACAAGCCGTTTTTGGAGCTTGATTACACTGCATTCCAAATTATTATGCAAGTGACATATCAGTAAGATTTCAGTACAATAAACATTCAGATTTTAGTTTTTCTAAATAAATGTTTGTTTGTTTATTTATCCATGTCTTTTTAGATAACTGGTATCATTCTCAGACAAAATAATTTGCCAGGACTATGGAAACCCTACTTAGAGGTTGTTTCACATTATTAAGCAAGTCACAGTTCTCATACAATATAGTAGGAAGAAAGATCTTTCTGAAGATGAAAAGCATGAAATGGTGCAATGTTGTGCAAAAGGCATGAAAACAAATAATATTGTGTGAAACTGAATGGAGATTATCGAATTATCATAAGATTTGTGAGTGATTTAGAGCACAGCAGAACTCGGTCAGATAAAGGCTTATTAATGAAAGTTCCTGTCAAAAAAATGAATTGTATTAAAAGGGCAGCTATAAAAGAGCCAGTGTTGAGCAGCAAACAGGTATTTGAAGCTGCTGGTGTCTCTGGAGTCTCAAGAAGCTGTCCATACTGGCTGGCAGTTGTGCGTAAAGATGCATTTCAGCCACTCCAAACCAAAGCTCACAAAGAGAAACATTTACAGCAGGTGTAGAAATACATTTTCAAACAGTTTTATTGGTGTTTTTTTGCAGCATCGGATAGTGCATAGTGCATTGTATTTCAGAAGGCACTATCCTCCTTTTTATACCATAACTTAAAATGGCCAGTTATGAACTCCACATATCTTGCATAAATGATTTTAATACCCTCAGAGACCCTAAAGGGACCTTCCATCTCACTTCCCAATATTCCAGCCCAAATCATCACCTGTCATCTCCTTGCTGACGTCACAGTCTTGTTGGAACGTGGTGGCCACTCACCAACCATCTAGAAATCCATCCATTTAGACCATCTATTGTAATACTCCATTCATCAGTGAATAAAAATATTTAAAAATGAGTCTTCCTGTATTTCTACACCCACTGTAGATGTTTCTTTTTGTGAGCTTTGGTTTGGAGGGCCTGAAATGCATATTTACACACAACTGCCAGCCAGTATGGACAGCTTCTTAAGACTCCAGAGACACCAGCAGCTTCAAATACCTGTTTGCTGCTCAACACTGGCCCTTTTATAGCTGCCCTTTTAATACAATTAATTTTTTTGAAAGGAACTTTCATTAATAAGCCTTTATCTGACCAAGTTCTGCTGTGCTCTAGATCACTCACAAATCTTATGATAATTCAATAATGTGCATTCAGTTTTCACACAATATTAGTTGTTTTCATGCCTTTTGCACAACATTGCACCATTTCATGCTTTTCATCTTCAGAAAGATCTTTCTTCCTACTATATTGTATGAGAACTGTGACTTGCTTAATAATGTGGAACAACCTCTAAGTAGGGTTTCCATAGATCTGGCAAATTATTTTGTCTGAGAATGATACCAGTTATCTAAAAAGACATGGATAAATAAACAAACAAACATTTTCTTAGAAAAACTAAAATATAAATGTTTATTCTATTGAAATTTTACTGATATGTCACTTGCATAATAATTTGGAACGCAGTGTAAATAAATGCAGGATGTTTTAATGCTACAAAGACCGCTTATATGTCAAAAGATCAAGGCCAATTTGATTTCTAGTTGTTGTTATATTAACAATAGCATCACTGGCCTGTCCCAAATAGCACAGTTCATGTGGTCTTGTGGACTTAAAATGGCCACGAAATGTGCGTTTCTGTTAAGTCCACAGTACTGTAGGGCGTCCCATTTGTCATTTTAGGTTTCAGAAGGGAAGGGTCTCCGCAGCAGAGTTCTACCTGACAGCCAAAACTGCATTACATGATAAAAGTGTGGACTCGGAGGAAGATCGCAAAGCTTTGGGTTCCATTTGGGACAGGGCCACTGGCGTTTCCATATACAGTGGGACCTGAAAGTCTGACACCAATAGTCAAAACTTATATTTTGCAATTCAATATTTTAACTACTTTAAGTTAAGTCAGTCACATTTCCTTAGCGTTTGGTTTGTCTTTTTTTGCTTCATTGACAGCAGCACTCGAGCTGCATGAACTCTATGTGTTTGTCAAAACCGATGATCACATTCTCCAGCATGATTTTGAGAAGTTCTCTTCAAAAGTTCATATGATCTATTTTAAAAATTCTTACATTTGATCCATTCCCTAGAAATAGTGCACCATCCTAAACATTTCATATTAATTTTATATCATAACATTTCTTTATTTTAAAATTAAAACTTGTTAGTGATTCTCAAATGTAAACAACTTTCTGTAGTCGTTCAGTGAATATTATTCAGTCATGCATCTTCCACATTTCCCACAATTCCTATTAAAGTTGCACTGAATTAGGTGGTGTCCTGCCCACTCCTGTAATGTGCTGTTCTCAAAATTTGACATTTCATCAGAAGCCTGTTATTTTCCCCCTCCACAATATGATTTATTTAGTGCAGTCAAGAGACACAGAAAGAGACGGCCTGTAAATAATTCAGCAAGGCTCATATAACACCAGAGAAGAAAAACTGCCTTCTTCCCCTGCCCTCCATTAATGCTTAACATGCTTTAAAATGTATTATTTATTTTTATTTTTATTTTTTTTTCTCAAGCTCTGTATAGGTAATGTTTATTTCATGGTGTGAAAAGTCAAAAATGAGTCATTTACTAATAGGGACTTTTGGTAGTATCAGCTAAGTTCATCAGTGCTACTTATTCCACCAGTAAACGTGTCAAGGAATTTAGCAGAAATTAGTTTTCCTTGCAGAGCAGCACTGATGTAGCATAGTGTGGTGGTCTCTGATCCAGGTCACTCTTGAGCGAAGCTGTTCCAGGAACAGTTTTCCCAGGTCGGGCTGTAACAGGAGCCGTGTTGTCCTCTGTTGTCTGGTGCCATTGTCAACTTATCAACGTGAGTTTGATGAGAGAGGAAGAGGCTCTTATGTTCTTCTCTCTCGTACTCTGGTCCAAAGAGCAACATCTGCTGTAGCACTTGATTTGAGTGTATCTTGAGGAAGAATATTTTTCACTGCAGCTTTTGTAAGCACTTATTGATATGGAAAATTTCTGGATGTATCAGGTAGATCGTCACCATGGTGATGAGGTGAGGAGCTGAGTTCATTGTGTAAATGTGCTTTGGGTTTATCTTCAAATGTTTCTGTACTTCATACATGTTCATATGAATGCGTATATTAATTTAATATAATATGGTATAAGCATTTATAAGTTAAAGTGAGAATGTTCTTCCATTTCCAATCTACACATCTAATGATATTATTGTAATGGAGATACATTGTGGGACTAGACTGCAGTATTTATACGTTATGACAAATTATGAACAGGAAATATCTTTTAATATTTCATTTTAATGTGCTCTGGCTATTCAGGGTATGAGTCATTTGTTCTCTAGTATTTCACATTTCGTACTCAGATTTGAGCTCTTCAGAGAGATGAGGTGTGGTTTTGAGGCAGCAATATGAGAAAACAAACCCCTTGTCTTCTTTTTGGGAATTCTTGATTCTGAACTTGAATTGTACCAACTTTTTTTTTGTCATTTATTTAATTTATTCAAAACCCATGAAGACTTTTATTAACATAATGTACTCTAAATGTCTCTGAAAGTCTCGATACATGAGTAAATGTAGTTTTAGTATTAGTGGGTTGTCCAAAAATGATAGACTGTAAAGCATGCAATATTAATTAATGTGGCTCTTTTGTCCAGTCTCCAGGCTCAGGCTCCACCTCCCCACAGGGGGCCGAGTCTTCCAGCCGTCCCCTGACGTCACACGAGGGGAGTGACAGCTTTGAGTCTCCATCTCCAGCCAGTAAAGAGGTAGGAGGCTATGAATAGACCTCTGAAACTGTGCTGAAATTTGAAGATTTTTTATTATTCTTGGTAATAATGTTGATTAGGTGCTCTAGGAACTTAATTAGACGCATATTACTGGCCACGGCATTAGAGTCCTGACTGTGTGATTTAGAAGTTATTATAAATTATTCAAGATACAGTTATAATAGATTAATTTGAGGAGATTCAAGATTAAAACTGTATTTCTGCTTTGCTATATGTATTGTATTCTTCCTTTGCTATTTTTTTCATTCATTTAGTTAATTTATTTGATAACACTTAGGGTTACAATAAGGTTCATTAGTTAAACATTAGTTAATGTATTAACTAACATGAACTAACCATGAACAATACATTTGTTACTGTATTTGTTAATCTTTGTTAATGTTAGTAAATAAAAATCCATCTGTTCATAGTTTGTTCATGTTACTTCACAGTGTAACATTAACTAATGTTAACAAATACAACTCTTGATTTTATTAATGTATTAGCAAATGTTGAAATTAACTTTACAAAGATTAATAAATACTGTAGAAGTGCAGTTCATTATTAGTTTCTGTTAACTAATGTAGTTAACTAATGTTAAAAGTGGCAAGACAGTATCTAGAAATGTAATTACATTTTAAAACAAAAGACATTTCTAAAAATCACCAAACCCTCAAACATTATCTCTGAAAAGCCCAAGAAGTGACATCTATGATCTCAGAGAAATTCACTATATAATATATAGATATGTATAATATAACATAATATATTACTGTGTATTATCCATCTGTACTATTATCTGTATAATTTTCTATTATATTATATTACATCTGGGTCTCTCTTATATGTGCAGTCAAGGAGAAGTCTCGCTTCATTCCCGACATATGTGGAAGGTAAGATTGCCTGTAATTTCCTAATTTTTACACTTTTCAGGTCCTCACCTACTACATTTAATCCTGATAACACACCCTGAGCATTTTTGAAGATGATCTGAAATGTTCCTCTCCTATCTGTTAGTACCAGGCCCATGTGACCCAGAGGACCTCATTGATGGTATTATCTTTGCTGCTAACTACCTGGGATCCACCCAGCTACTCTCAGACAAGACACCCTCCAAAAATGTGCGCATGATGCAGGCTCAGGAGGCTGTGAGTCGCATTAAGGTGAGGTGAAAGTGTTCTGTCTTTACGTCTTTAAAGACGTAAACCTGAGCTTCTATGAATCTACCTCAAGAAATTTCCTAAGCAATGCTTGCTTCAGGATCAGCATAAATGTTCCAAGAAACCAAAATTGACAGTTTTAGGACAAACGAATGGGAATTCATAAGAAATGCAGAGCTGTGCTCTGACTTGTCGTATACGGATAGTGTATTTATTGCGCAAGCGTTTTATTCCTCGGATACAACATGATGAAGTTGCGTTTTGCAGACAGAAAGTCTTATTTTGTTGTTCAAATTGAAATGTCGGTTCACAGCAGATGAAGAGAGATGATCGTAAAGCTAAGAGTGTGTGTGGTCCTCTTGAGGCAATGAAATGATTATGTAGTCGAATGCAGGGACCTATCTCATGATTCTTGTTCCTAAAGGATCAGAGACATTTACCACCTCCCTCCTGTTCATTCTCCTGCAGCATAAATCAGCCATTCGCCCTGTCAGCTGCATTACTCAGCATTTTTTACCTCCACCTTAAAAAATGCAGTGAGCCCAACACCTGTGCCATTTAGTGTTTCTTCAGCATGTCCCTTTGTATGTACATTTTGTGTTAAAATGTTCAATTACAGATCGCTGTGTGGTACTGCAGGCAACAATATCGGAATGGTTGATTGCAAATGGCTGGACATCAGATTCTTCTGTCTTATCTGCTAAGCTGAAAAGAGCAGCTTAAATCAGCATGAATTTCATGTCTGGTTAGCACTGGATTGGTGCTGGTCTAGCTTACATTTTCACCATCAAATTGACCAACACTGCTAACAAAAATATGTTCTAAAAAACGTTTTGCTAACATTCCAAGTAATGAAGATGTTATTTTTTGAATGTTCTCTCAAAATAGATATTACTAGATAAGCTAGCAATACTAGTAAAGCAGCATAATGATGATACCAGCACATTAACATCCCATGCTGGAGACCAGAATTCGAAGCACAACATATTTTGGTAGGGATATTATGATTCTGGCTGATACTGAAGCTGATAATTATTTTACATTTTATATATACTACTTAAAAATAAAAAAAAATAAAACACTAAAAACTAAATAAATCATATTAATTGCTACAAGTGAAATTAGGCACCACATTATAATGTACAGGATGAAATGGATATTCATTTTGAGATTTGCAAAACATTAAATTGAACAGTGTTATTAAATTGTCAGTATTTATAAAGATTAACTTTATGTTAGATCACGGATTCTCAACTCTTGTCCTCAAGATGCACTTTCCTGCAGAGTTAGAGGCTACATTCAGACTGTCAGTCCAAATCCGATTTTTGTGCATATCAGATTGAAATCCTCTGTTCATTGACAGTTTATCAGCATCCCTCCACCACCCCAACATCAGACGTTGTTATAAGAAAACATGCTGAAAGTCGCTGCACCGGACGAGCAGAAAATGACAATATAACGGAGACATTTTTTGACAGCAGAGATGACAGCACAGAATAAATCTGCACATACTGTACCAGCCTCCTACGATTCTATCGCTGCCTCAGAAGATGCAGTAGTCCAGCTATGCAATGTCATGTTGTAAATAAGACAACATCTCTATTGCAAAACCCTCCATGTTGCTGTTGTTTTTGGCATATACCTTCCAACGCATAGAAACCAATGCAGATATTCCGAAAAACGAAAAAGCAGCATGGACACACAAATCAGATCTGAAAAGTTGGGATACACAGTGTGGACGTCAATAATTTTAGATCAGATTCCAATAGGATATACTTATTATGTATAAATAATTACAGATTAGTTTGTTCAGGTGAAGTTTGATAGTTTGATAAGGTAATTGGAGCAGGAAAGTGAACTTTGCAGCAAAATGGATCTCGAGGGCCAGATTTGAGAACCTTGAGAACAGATTTTCAGAATTTGAGTGATGGTGATTTAAAAATGGAGAAAATGAGCAGCACAATTAAATTGATTAATAGAAATGAATAAATAAATTAATGAATAAATAAATAAAATCATCCCATAACTGATGGATATCATGCATCCCTATGGTTCTGGTCTACAACATATTGCCCGAACCGGCTGATCTGCTCTTCTTAGCAGTTAAAGGATTAGTTCACTTTCAAAAAAAAATTTTGCACTTCCGTATTGTTCAAAAAGCTTACGCTGTATGTCCTACGCCTTCCCTATTCTACTTATGGGAAAAAATGGAACTGGCGCTGCGTTCGTTCCGTAAGTAGAATAGGGAAGGCATAGGACATACAGCGTAAGCTTTTTGAAGAATACAAAAGTGCAGTTTTGGCAGAAGCACGTGCAAGGCGATCATTTGTTTATATAAAGCATATACATTTAATTTTTTTTTTTAAATGACCGATCGTTTTGCTTGATGAGACCTTTATTCCTCGTCTGGTATCATTTAAAGCCCTTTGAAGCTGCAGTGAAACTGCAATTTTGACCTTCAACCATTTGGAGTCCATTGAAGTCCACTATAAGGAGAATAATCCTGGATTTTTTTACATCAAAAACCTTAATTTCTTTTTGACTGAGGAAAGAAAGACTTGAACATCTTGGATGACATGGGGGTGAGAAAATTATCAGGAAAAGTTTTTTTGAAAGTGAACTAATCCTTTATGGTTGAAGGGTTCCTCAAATGAGTTTGGTCAGATATTGACATGGAACCCTCACACTTATTTAATATTTACGAAATAATATTCAATATACTGTCCATTTGTAGATTATCTGATTTGACAGTTTTGCTTAAAAGACAAAGAGTCTAGCTGCCTTAATAAGCATCAAAGAATGACAGATAGCACAAGGTCTTTACAGACATACAGTTGTTCCACTTCTCTTGTAATGGAGCTCCTTCTTAGAATGGAAACAGTTTAATGTGGGCCAAATAGATGTCAAATCTTCAGAGTTATGCACTTGACCCTCAACTGTTCCATTGAAAATATGTAAATGCGTATGGGTTGTACAGTTACCACCATCTTGGTATGTGATCTCTGTTGCTAAAGACAATTGAAAGATGATCATAGGTTATGAGTTATTTGCATTATTGGGTCAGACCTCATCTCATTGTGTGAGACGCCGTACCTTCTCCCATACACAATCATGAGCTCAAAATGAGTGACATCCTTGAGAATCATTTATGTGTTTTTTTGTTTTTGTTTTTAATATTGACAGTTTCAATGCGGTATATAAAGCAAGTGCAAATTGCATGCATTTGAAGAGGCTTCTGAATCAATACACCCTGCCTCAGCTGCCATGATGTAGATTTTCCTTAGATGACCAGTTCGATTCATTATCACAGCCTGTTGGCAAGTTTGAACTTGCTCTTAATCTAATTTTCAGCAGAGTTTGTCTCTGCTTTGTATAGTTGATGTTTTATGAACAGGATGTCCTGTAATATAACACCAATAGTAGACATATGCTATTAAAAGAACAAATGGGCCACCTGGTGGATGATGGTGCAAATTGCCATGGAAAGAAACCAAAAGCAACATATTGTAGGGTGGTGTCTAATAATCTTGGCTTGGTGTCATCTGAATCCGTTACACAGTCACCCTATGCTGATATAAATCCCAGTCACTTTTTTCAAATGCAGCTTATTGAGCAGAAAGATACCCCAAATGTGATTGGTCTTGCTGAGCTCTGATTTATCTAACAATGTTCCTGTCTCTGTTTGTTCCATGCTAAGCAGACGGCCCAGAAATTAGCCAAAAACAGGAAGAAGGTGCAGTAATTGCTCATTGGTTTGGTGTTTTGTTTTTATTTTTGTTCTTCGTCTTCTCTTTTTGCCTGGTTTCAGCACTTCAGTGTTTTCATAGTTTCTGTCGGTCTGCCATTTTTCTGAATCCAGCAATGAGTCATGTACCTGTGTCCGTCCACACAGTCTGTTAGCCATTGTTCATTCCACACCAAACATTGCCTCAGTTTTATCACCAGATCTTATATGGGGAAGTCGTGGAATAAGTTAAAGCCAGGAATGTCTAGTTTGCTGGATACAGAAAATGCAGTTGATCTTTACTTTCTTCTTCTTTGTATCTGATCTTTTTCTTTCTGAGGTACTGTGCTGTGTTTGTGACTGTTTTTGAAGCTGTAAATCTGGCACAGCATGTTTTGCACTTATCTTGATCTTTTTTATTCAGCTGTCCAGCACTC
This sequence comes from Megalobrama amblycephala, assembly GCF_018812025.1. Lineage (NCBI taxonomy): Eukaryota > Metazoa > Chordata > Actinopteri > Cypriniformes > Xenocyprididae > Megalobrama > Megalobrama amblycephala. Next base: position 40,268,373 of record NC_063047.1, read on the forward strand.
TGTTTCTCTCTCTTTCTCTAACTTAATACTGAATTTCTTCAATTGAAGAACAAAACTAACCAAACTAACCCCATGCCAACTTGCAATACTAGCTGGCTTAAAAAAAACGCACAGGTTATCAGAGTTACACAATGAAGGAGAGAGTATAAAAGAATTTGAATATCTGGCCTTAAAGATGGCAAATATTGGAAGGTGCACGCTCCTTCATGGCATCTCTGGGCCTTGTCAGCTCTCTCTCTCTCTCTCTCTCTTTCTCTCTGTCCCTGTCTCTCTAAGTGACTGATATTGAGTGATTTTCTCCATCTTCAGGCTCCAGAAGGTGAAGCTCAGCCCATGACTGAGGTAGATCTCTTCATCTCCACTCAGAGAATCAAAGTGCTCAATGCAGACTCACAGGTACTTCAGACTTTGGTTCCCACACCTTTTTACCAAAAGTGAACAAAATACTAGTGCAGATGTCACAATGAGTTAGTATAAGTATAGAATATTCACTTTTCTTATTATGATAAATTGAGTTTTTCTTGATCTTTTAAAAAAATAAAAATACAGATTACCATTTAAAAGTTTTAGGTCAGTACGATTTAATTTTAATTTTAATTTTAATTAATTATTTTTCTTTGTCTTAGTTCCCTCTATATATGCCTTGTTTCATTCTGTTCCTTGTCAGTTGTTGTCTTTACGTTCTTGTAAAGATGTTGTGTTTTCCTGCTCCAACGTTCAGTTTGCAATTTATATTCTTTATTTTATTAAATAAAGTTAATGCTGCTTTGAGGTCCGGCCTCAACTCTTCCTCGTGAACTTCTTGCCTTTGGTGGAATCTTTGTCATCAGGTGCCCTGAAATGAGAACACACTCAAGATGTCAGTCTCTTCCGATGGGATACTCCAGCTGCTCGCTGCAGCAATACGTATTGTGGCTGGTCGGTTCCCCCCTAACTGTTGGGGAGTTTGAGGAGAACATTGACACCCAGAGCATGAGCCAAAGTCCACCACTGACCCAAAGCCAGAGCTACACAAACACAGAGCCCCCGGCCACCATCGACTGGACCCTCCGTTGGTGGAGAGGATCATCCCGGAGCTAGAGCCTGAAGTCAGTGTCGTCCCGGAGCCTGAGCTAGTCGTCACATCTAGTGAGGAGCTAAAGCCAGATGCCATGTACATCCCTGTTGATCAACTTGTGGTTGCCAGAACCATTTCTCACCCTACTACCCATCCTAGTATGCCTCCCTGCTCCATTGGTTTCATCCAGCTCCCTGTCCCTGCCGGTTCCGGTTTCCTCGATCCACCTCCTCTGCTGGTCGTGCCCAGATTCCTAGTTATTTCATCTACCATGGCTCTGCTCTGCTTCCTGGCTCTTTCACCATCGCTGACTCTGCCAATTTCCTGGCTCCATCATCGTTGGCTCTGTCCAGCTTCCTGGCTCCTTCATAATCGCTGGCTCTGCCCAGCTTCCGGTTTCCTCCTCCATCGCTGATTCCCCAGCTTCACCTCGGTCTTCTGAGCCTAAGAACCTGCCTTGGCCTGTCGTTTCATCTGGTCCACCGTGGCTTGCTCCTTCGGCTCTATCGTGGCTTGTCATCCCTGTGACTTCACTGAGTTCCCTCGTCCCAACTCGCTACCTCAGTCTGTCATCCCCCTGGCTCTACCATGGACTTCCGGCCCTGCAGCTGGGCCCTTAGGTCCTTCAGTTACACAGGGCTCCTCCATCTTTCCAGCACCTCCATTGTCCTTGCTCCCACCGGTGCTGCCTGGGTCTTCCCAGCCCCCATCTCCACCTTGTTCCCTGGATCCTCAGGGTCCACCTCAACCCCTTAGTCCTGCAGCATCACCCTGCCCTCCATTCCTTCATCTTCACCTGGTTCTCCGTATTCCCTGAGTCCACCTCGGTCACCCTCTCTCCCAGCTCCACCCTGGTCTGCACCGCCTAGAATTTCACTGTGGGCAGCCTTCCCCATAGCTTTGTCAGGGCACGATTCCTCGCTGGGAATCACCAGGATCTCTTCCTCAGCTCCTCCATGGACTTTTCCGCCCAGGGAACCTGGCCAACCTTTCCAGTCTTTGTCACCCCCTCCCATCACTTGTATTGTTAATACAATTACAGGTGCTGGTCATATAATTAGAATATCATCAAAAAGTTGATTTATTTCACTAATTCCATTCAAAAAGTGAAACTTGTATATTATATTCATTCATTACACACAGACTGATATATTTCAAATGTTTATTTCTTTTAATTTTGATGATTATAACTGACAACTAAGGAAAATCATAAAATTCAGTATCTCAGAAAATTAGAAAATTGTGAAAAAGTTCAATATTGAAGACACCTGGTGCCACACTCTAATCAGCTAATTAACTCAAAACACCTGCAAAGGCCTTTAAATGGTCTCTCAGTCTAGTTCTGTAGGCTACACAATCATGGGGGAAGACTGCTGACTTGACAGTTGTCCAAAAGACGACCATTGACACCTTGCACAAAGAGGGCAAGACACAAATGGTCATTGCAAAAGAGGCTGGCTGTTCACAGAGCTCTGTGTCCAAGCACATTAATAGAGAGGCGAAGGGAAGGAAAAGATGTGGTAGAAAAAAGTCTATAAGCAATAGGGATAACCGCACCCTGGAGAGAATTGTGAAACAAAACCCATTCAAAAATGTGGGGGAGATTCACAAAGAGTGGACTGCAGCTGGAGTCAGTGCTTCAAGAACCACTACGCACAGACATATGCAAGACATGGGTTTCAGCTGTCGCATTCCTTGTGTCAAGCCACTCTTGAACAACAGACAGCGTCAGAAGCGTCTCGCCTGGGCTAAAGACAAAAAGGACTGGACTGCTGCTGAATGGTCCAAAGTTATGTTCTCTGATGAAAGTAAATTTTGCATTTCCTTTGGAAATCAGGGTCCCAGAGTCTGGAGGAAGAGAGGAGAGGCACACAATCCACGTTGCTTGAGGTCGAGTGTAAAGTTTCGACAGTCAGTGATGGTTTGTGGTGCCATGTCATCTGCTGGTGTTGGTCCACTGTGTTATCTGAGGTCCAAGGTCAACGCAGCCGTATACTAGGAAGTTTTAGAGCACTTCATGCTTCCTGCTGCTGACCAACTTTATGGAGATGCAGATTTCATTTTCCAACAGGACCTGGCACCTGCACACAGTGCCAAAGCTACCAGTACCTGGTTTAAGGACCATGGTATCCCTGATCTTAATTGGCCAGCAAACTCACCTGACCATAACCCCATAGAAAATCTATGGAGTATTGTGAAGAGGAAGATGCGATATGCCAGACCCAACAATGCAGAAGAGCTGAAGGCCACTATCAGAGCAACCTGGGCTCTCATAACACCTGAGCAGTGCCACAGACTGATCGACTCCATGCCACGCCACATTGCTGCAGTAATTCAAGCAAAAGGAGTCCCAACTAAGTATTGAGTGCTGTACATGCTCATACTTTTCATGTTCATACTTTTCAGTTGGCCAAGATTTCTAAAAATCCTTTCTTTGTATTGGTCTTAAGTAATATTCTAATTTTCTGAGATACTGAATTTGGGATTTTCCTTAGTTGTCAGTTATAATCATCAAAATTAAAAGAAATAAACATTTGAAATATATCAGTCTGTGTGTAATGAATGAATGTAATATACAAGTTTCACTTTTTGAATGGAATTAGTGAAATAAATTAACTTTTTGATTATATTCTAATTATATGACCAGCACCTGTATATTGTTAATATAATGTATTGTTCAACCTGAGTTTCAGTTTCATTTTCATGGACTTTTAGTTTATATGTTCTTGTTTTCCTTTGTCTTAGTTCCTGTTCCTTTTATTTCTGTTGCTAGTTTGTTTCTGTGGTTACCCATGATCATCACATGCATCTTGTTAATTTAGCTTGTTATCCCTGTGTATGTACTCCTTGTTTCTTTCTGTTCCTTGTCGATCGTTTAACTTTTTTGTGCTTGTAAAGCTGTTTCATTTTCCTGATTGTACGTTCGGTTTGCAATTTGTATTCCTTTTTATTTTGTTAAATAAAATGAATGCTGCTTTGAGATTCTCAACTCTTCCTCATGTCTGAGTGTGACAATTATCGTTTTTACTGTATTTTGGTCAAATAAATGCAGCCTCGTGAGCATAAGAGACTTCTTTTAAAAACATAAAATCATTTTTACCAAACTTTTAAATTGTTGTGTACTGTTATATATATATATATATATATATATATATATATATATATATATATATATATATATATACTAGCTATATTTAAGCTATACTAGCTTAAACCTGGCTAAATTTAGTTTGATTTAAGCTTAAACAGTAATAAAGGATTCGCCAATGGTGTTTGAAAAATACACTTATTTTAATATTTTCTGAAAACAACCAAAATTTTGCTTTTCCAGTATATTTATCTTCAATGTTTTATCGAAAAAAAAATATTGATTGAGGGGGAAAAAAAATTATATATATATATATATATATATATATATATATATATATATATATATATATTGTAGTGTACAAATAGATTGAGCAATGAGAATTTTCTTACCATTACAATCTTCTCCTCCTCAGGAGACAATGATGGACCACCCTTTAAGGACCATCTCCTACATTGCTGATATTGGGAACATTGTGGTGTTGATGGCCAGAAGGAGAATGCCTCGCTCTGACTCTCAGGAGGACGTGGAAGCCTCTGACCCTGCCCAAGACGAGAAGCGGCAATACAAGATGATCTGTCACGTGTTTGAGTCTGAAGATGTGAGTTCTTTATCCTATCTGTGTGTTAGTGTGACCTTATCAACCGGCAGCTAAAGGAGGCTGTCAGGGTGTGTTTATTGCTTTAGCATTGTAAAACGATATATTAAAAAGATTTACACACTTCATCTTTATAATACTGCCGTTGTTGCGATTTATCAAAGTAATAAACTACTCTAGGCTGTTCATTACATTGGTTTTACCACAGTTAAGGGGAGTTCAACCACAACACACAACAGCAACTCCCTTCCATATTCACCCTTTCCACATTTAATCATCCATATTTGCCCAATTTTTCTTAGTCTCACATTTCTTCCCACCATGTTCAGTAGTGCAGTCACTGGCCATTGTGGTAGTGACCTCTAATAGCATTTATCCAGATGGTGTTCCTGGGCATCTTGCTGCGTGGGTTGAATCAGTAGATGGGAAATGACCTTTTCTCTGTTCAGCTGCAGAGACTATTTGAATAGAGCCCGTATATGTCACAGCGTATGTCTCAGCACAGTGTACAACAGTGACATGAGGGCAAAAGGCCTGTGTGCGACTATCCTGAGGGATGCCACCCTTGTCGTCTCTTGACCCATGTGTGTAGCTGTCATCTTTTTTTTTAAAAACTGCTGTCCTCTAACAGTGGTTAGATAAATCAAACTGTATTCAAGCAATGTAATATTTTAGTTATTTAATATATTATTAGTTGTTCATTTTACCTGATTTCTATTTGTGTTCAGGCTCAGCTCATAGCTCAGTCTATCGGCCAGGCTTTCAGTGTGGCATACCAAGAGTTCCTGCGTGCCAATGGCATCAACCCAGAGGATCTGAGCCAGAAAGAGTATAGCGACCTCCTTAACACACAGGACATGTACAACGATGACCTCATTCACTTTTCCAAGTCTGAGAACTGCAAAGATGTAAGTGGACAGCGCATGCCTTGTGGAAACAGAAGATTACTGTGAAATTTTGAGAATTTGCCTGGACAAAGTCAGATTTATCAGTAATATTGACTAAATCATGTTTTAGCAGTGATAAAAGTGGTGTGTTTGTGTGTACTTGTGCACTACAGGTTTACATAGAGAAGCAGAAGGGAGAGATTCTTGGGCTGGTGATTGTGGAGTCGGGCTGGGGCTCCATCCTTCCCACAGTTATTATAGCAAACATGATGCATGGCGGCCCGGCTGAGAAGTCCGGTAGGCTGAACATTGGGGACCAGATTATGTCCATCAATGGCACCAGCCTGGTGGGATTACCCCTTTCCACCTGTCAGAGTATTATCAAGGTACAAGTGGACTTGAATAAAACTTTAAGTCCAATAATATCATGAATTTCAAAGATTTAATTCTGATTCTTAGACGTTCACTGATTTTATTTGTAGCCGATTCTTCTACATTCAATTCATTGCCTCAAACATATTGCTCTTCTAGGGATTGAAGAACCAATCCAGAATAAAGCTTAACATTGTGAGATGCCCACCCGTGACCACTGTTCTCATCAGAAGACCCGACCTAAGATATCAGCTGGGATTTAGTGTGCAGAATGGCATTGTAGGTATTTTGGATTTAAAAAAAAAAAAAAAAAAAAAAATTAATATATTGTACAGATTTTTTTTTTGTATCTATTGGAGTAATCTAATATTATTTGGATGTATATTTAATTGTGCATACTAATTTCCTGTATTTTTATATTTATATTACTATATTACTCACTAATAATAAGTGTTAAATGTAATTTTTAGTAAATCTCAAAAAGAATATTCATTTTTGATAACTTCATTACTTGGAGCATTTAAAATGATTGATTGTAGTTTTTAGTGTTTTATTTTTATTTATGTAGACAAAAGAGTAGAGAATTTTTAACATCAGCAATTTATCAGCCTTAATATGAAAATAAATATTGTTATTGACCTTTATTTGTATTAATTCTTTAATGTTATAATAGTTTGTAATAATTGCTACAGTAATGTTTTTTCAGTAGTATCTTGACTTTGAATGAGTCAGGGTTATTATAATTAACTAAAACTAAAACCATAAAAAAAACATTTTGTTACTCTAAACGTTAACTGAAATAAAATATTAAAAAACTTAAAGGTGCCATCGAACGTTTTTTTTACAAGATGTAATATAAGTCTAAGGTGTCCCCTGAATGTGTCTGTGAAGTTTCAGCTCAAAATATCCCATAGATTTTTTTAAAATAATTTTTTTAACTGCCTATTTTGGGGCATAATTAGAAATGTGCCGATTCAGGACTGCTGGCCCTTTAATTGCTCATGTTCTCCGAGGGGGTGTACATATTAATGATTCCAACTGTTACGTAACAGTCGGTGTTATGTTGAGATTCGCCTGTTCTTCGGAGGTCTTTTAAACAAATGAGATTTATATAAGAAGGAGGAAACAATGGAGTTTGAGACTCACTGTATGTCATTTCCATGTACTGAACTCTTGTTATTCAACTATGCCAAGGTAAATTCAATTTTCAATTCGATGGCACCTTTAAACTTATTTCATTTCAGATGTTGCCAAAGCAGCATTTCTCATTTTCATTTAGTTTAACTTAATTTAGTAAAACAACTAAAATAAAAAAAATAATAATAATAAAATAAATAATAAACACCAAAACACAACCAAATGACTAAAACTTGAAAAATTCAAAATATAAATGAATTCAAAATATAACAACAACAACAACAACAAAATTTTAATAATATCTCAATGCTACTATAATCTGGTCTGAAGTACAACGTTAATGTATTCTGCATCCTCCAGATTTGCAGTCTCATGAGAGGAGGGATAGCAGAGCGCGGTGGGGTCCGTGTCGGTCACCGGATCATTGAAATCAATAGCCAGAGTGTTGTGGCCACCCCTCATGAGAAGATTGTACACATTCTGTCAAATGCAGTTGGTGAGGTAAGTCTGAGGAACACGATGGAGCTCCACACCTGCCTAACAACATAATATTTTTCACATCAATGTTTCTCCAATGAGGTAATGACCCTATTTATTTAAATTATGATCATGAAACTATGGAAACTTGCTACCCTGTTTAGCTCTGTTTCATGTAGTTTACAGCCTATCAACAGTGGCCCCAAAAGGTTTTTGGACACTTTGGAAGTTTTGCAATGACTGTTAATCAACTGAGTCAATTCATTCAAGGTCCTTTCAGAGTAACCACAGGTGTAGTTCATCACAATAACTATGATCATGATCCACTAATGTTTGACAACCAGAAAGGGTCCAAATACTTTGGGTATGTTTACACAACAACAATGTACTAAAAACAGAAAAGTTTTTTCTTTCGCGTTTTTTGCGTACAGATGACAACGTTGTCAAAACGATCCCCGTTCACACTGATCTGCGAAAATGACTAAAAATGCAGTATTATTCATGCCAGGCCAGAAATTGGCGATGTGACTTTGTAAAGAAACACTATGCGCCTATAGACTGAACGTGTAAAACGCATGCGCATAACGTCACCGTTTTCACAAATTCTCGTTTTTGTAGTTTATATGGAGACGATAACGGTATTGTTTTTAAAAACTTGCACTTTGAAACCCGTTCTCAAAAGTTTGCATTTTCAGGCCCCCAAAACGCAGTTGTTGTGTAAATTAATGACTAAAACGCACAAAAAGTTGTATGTTTTTAGTTGAAAACTGTGTTGTAGTGTGAAAACTGTGTTTGTCTTGAAGAAATGTTCCAGGTTCAGTACAAGTTAAAGGGTTAGTTCACCCAAAAATGAAAATAATGTAATTTATTACTCACCCTCATGCCGTTCTACAGGTGCTGGTCATATAATTAGAATATTATCAAAAAGTTATTTTTTTTATTTGTAAATTATTTTTAAAAATGAAACTTTCATATATTATAGATTCCCTACATGTAAAGTAAAACATTTCAAAAAAAATTTTTTTTAATTTTGATGATTCAAGGAAACAGCTCATGAAAGTCCAAAATCCAGTATCTCAAAATATTAGAATATTTCCTAAGATCAATCAAAAAATGGATTTTCAAAACAGAGAAGTTCAAGTTCTTTAAAGTATGTTCATTTGTGCACTCAATACTTGGTCGGCAGCACATATTACAGCAAATGACTTGCTCCTAGCACAAATTACAGCATCAGTGAAGTGTGGCATGGAAGTGATCAGCCTGTGGCACTGCTGAGGCACTATTGAGCCTTCAGATCATCTGTATATTGTTGGATCGACTGTTTCTCATCTTTCTCTTGAAAATATCCCATAGATTCAGGGGTCAGGCATGTTGGCTGGCCAATAAAGCACAGTAATATCATGGTCAGCAAACCACTTGGAAGTGGTTTTTGCACTGTGGGCAGGTGCTAAAATCAGCATCTCCATAAAGCTTGTCAGCAGATGGAAGCATAAAGTGCTCCAAAATCTCCTGGAAGATGGCTGCATTGACTTTGCACTTGATAAAACACAATGGACCAACACCAGCAGATGTCACGGCCCCCCCAAATCATTACTGACTTCAGAAACTTCACACTAGACTTCAAGCAGCTTGGATTCTGTGCCTCTCCAGTCTTCCTTCAGACTCTGGGACCATGATTTCAACATGAAATGCAAAATTTACTTTTATCTGAAAAGAGGACTTTTGACCACTGTTCACTGTCCAGTTCTTTTTCTCCTTAGCCCAGGTAAGATGCTTCTGACGTTGTTTCTGTTTCAGAAGTGGCTTGGTAGTTCTTTTCCTGAAGATGTCTGAGTGTGGTGACTCTTGATGCGCTGACTCCGGCTTCATTCGACTCATTGTGAAGCTCTCCCAAGTGTTTGAATCGGCTTTACTTGACAGTATTCTCAAGCTTGCGGTCATCCCTGTTGCTTGTGCACCTTTGCCTACCCAATTTCTTCCTTCTAGTCAACTTTGCATTTAATATGCTTTGATACATCACTCTGTAAACAGCCACCACATTCAGTAATGACCTTCTGTGACTTACTCTCTTTGTGGAGGGTGTCAATGATGGTCTCCTGGACCATTGCCAAGTCAGCAGTCTTCCCCATTAGTGTGGTTTCAAAGAACAAGAGATACCCGGAATTTATACTGTAGGGATGGTCATTTAATGAAACTCAAATGTAAATATTCTAATATTTTGAGATACTGGATTTTGGACTTTCATTAGCTGTACGCTCTAATCATCAAAATTAAAAAAAAAAAAAACTTTTGAAATGTTTTACTTTACATGTAGGGAATCTAGAATAAATGAAAGTTTCATTTTTTAAAATAATTTACAATAAAAAAATGAACTTTTTCACGATTTTCTAATTATATGACCAGCACCTGTACACCCGTAAAACCTTCGTTCATCTTCGGAACACAAATTAAGATATTTTTGTTGAAATCCGATGGCTCAGTGAGGCTTGCAATGACATTTCCTCTCTCAAGATCCATTAATGTACTAAAAACATATTTAAATCAGTTCATGTGAGTACAGTGGTTCAATATTAATATTATAAAGAGACGAGAATATTTTTTGTGCACCAAAAAAACAAAATAATGACATATATAGTGATGGCCGATTTCAAAACGCTGTTTCATTAAGCTTCAGAACGTTATGAATCTTTTGTGTCAAATCAGCGGTTCGGAGCGCCAAAGTCACGTGATTTCAGCAGTTTGGCGGTTTGACATGCGATCCAAATCAAGATTCGGATTTTAATCTATTTAATCACATTGACTTCTTTTGTAAGAGCCTTTTTGAAGAAAACAAGGGGCAAATGTTTTTGTGGCCATTATTTATTCAACATTAAGCCAGAAATGCTACTTATTCAACTTACTTGCATCAAACCCAGAATATTCCTTTAATTTTAGATGCTAAATATATTGTTTTATAATTTGAAACACAACAAACTTTTGTAAAATGTAAAATCTTTAAAATAATTCTTTTAAAGTGTGCTTGCAAATCTTTAAAATAAATGCAAAAATAAAAGTCTTAAAGTTTAGTTTGTAATTTAATAACAAAAACAAAATAGCAAAAAGAAGTATTTTGTAATATATATTGTTTTGTGAAATAAAGTTTCTCATATTGTGTGATGAGTTTTGGTCATATCACCCACCACTAATTTACACTCATACATTTTTTTAAAGTTTGGCTTGAGTTTCAAAATCCACACTTGTGTACAATTGAACTTGACTTTCACGTTTTGCCCCATTCTGAACAGATTCACATGAAGACTATGCCGGCTGCCATGTACCGCTTGTTAACAGCCCAGGAGCAACCCGTTTACATCTAAAGCTACAACACTTTCTCAAGCCTCCTGCCCCGTTGTCACCAGATATAACCTTAATCTTGATGTGAAAGTGTCAGGCCTGTGAACTGGTGACTGTGTGATTGAATCCACTGAAGCTCTGCTCAACATGGCTCTCCATGACTTCACTGCCTCCCCTGAGCTCTTCATCTGTTCTTTTCTGTTGCTGTGAGTGCGATTGCTGTGCCGTGTCATTCCTCTCTGTGTGCACTGGAACGAAGCAGAGAGAGAGTGAGAAATATTTAAAGCCCATCACAGGAAATGGTGTCCTACTCAAACCAGATACCTACTCACACAGCAGTTTGTGGGTGACAAAAAGTACATCTGTGTGATGTGAGCGTTAGGTGTACAAAAAGGAGTTTGCCTAACCATACTTTTTTGCTGTTATTTATTCGAGCTTGGCAGGCGTCATGTGTTTTAGGTTCAACTTTAATTTTTAAGGGCAGCTGTTAGTCTGAGGAATATGGTGTTGAGTTGAATTGGTCAAAACCTACAGGATGTTGAATTGGAATTTGAATTGGATCCACAGGAAAATAAATTTACTGAACTGCAATTTGAAAGACATTCAGCAGTTATTATAACTTCAATTTTCAATTAACAAAGCCACCAAAATTTTAACTTTGCCATACAGCACCACAAAATGTACTTTGACAACTTTTGACTGGATAATATTGTAAGTAAACTTACAATATTTTCAGTTATGATCCTGAAAATGAAAGTTAATTTATTAAATATAGTGAAATGCATATACATTTCCACACATTTTCAAACATTATTAATATTATTTAATGTTTCTCTGTTTTAATGTTGCGTTTTTCATTTTATTTATAGGTAATTGATACCGAAACACACATTTCTTTAACTTGCTTTCCATTTTACTTGCTTAAATTCAAATTCAAATTACAATTCTGCATCCTGTTGGCTTAGAAATGGACTAAACCATTGAGTCCTGTAAAAAAGGTTTTTATTTAAACACACTTCCTATCAAAATGACAATGATCTTTTTGGTTCATCCGTGGTGGATAATTCAATGGGAATGTCTAGTATACTTAGGAGTATATAGAGTAGAGCACATAGAAATTGTGGATGAAATGCCTTACAGAATGATGATGCCATAATTTGAAAAAAAGAAAGTGTTTTTGAAATATATGGAGGTGCATTTGGAGATTTGAGAGTAGTTGATGGACTTAAAGGGATAGTTCACCCAAAAATGAAAATTCTGTCATCATTTACTCACCTTCTAGTTGTTCCAAACCTGTATAAATTTCTTTCTTCTGCTGAACACAAAAGAAGATATTTTGAAGAGTATGGGTAACTAAACAGTTTATGGACCCCATTGACTTCCATAGTATGAAGGGGAAAAATGATGACAGAATTTTCACATTTTGGTGAACTATCCCTTTAACAAATGAACCTCTTTAAATAAGCATACGCATATATTACAGTCGGGGAAAGGCTTCCTAAAAATTAACCATTGTGTTGTGATTTACTGCTTTTTTTTTTTTTTACATTCATGTGCAATATTTATTTTGTTTTTGTTTGAGGTTTTTTTTTTTTTGGTAAATGACTGCATTCCTTATTTTTATGCACAGAAAACCTTCCTTTTTGTTTTAAGCATCTGTATATTAAATAATAATATTGCAAATTAAATATGCCTATATTGGTAGCATTTTCTTTTAAACATTTATACTTGGAAAAAAAATGTTTGTGTTGACATTTTAAGGATGGATTTGATAAATTCCATTCTGAGATCTCATTTATCTTTTGTACCTCGTTATGAAGTTGAGTCATTACGGCCTTTTTTTTATCAACTAAATGTTTAATTCATGTGTGCTACTTTTTCACTCAGTGTTTTTTCACTTAAGAGCAGAATGTGTCTTAACAGAACTGTATTCACTCTCAGAAAGCTTCGGTCTGGTACATTTGAGCTGGATTTGCAAGCGTGTATGACTCTAATTTGGACACCAATATCCAGTATACTGTTCTAGTATAGAGCATCTCAACATGAAGCGATTGAAAACCGACTGTGTTTCCAGAGATTTTCCCCCTCATTACAGTACCATCTGTGTAAGAACCTCAGCATGCTTTGGCACATCTCCATTCTTACTTATTAGAGACTGTCTGAATTCTGGTAAATATCACTATATATGTGATTTTGCATCTGAAGAAAAAACAAGCAGAAAATGTCTTACGAGAAGCTTATTGCAATGAATTATTGAACACGCTCCCCTATTTTACCATCAAGTGTACTTGCGTAATTCTTTTGAGAGCGCACACACACACGTTTGCAAAGATCTTTTGCCATCAAATAATTAATACAGCAGTGTAGATTATATCAATATGATGACATTTCTGCAGTGTTGAATCTGTATTGATACTAGAAATATTGTGAGGAATCTTACTGCTCTGCAGCGACTGTATTTGATGGCATTCTGGCTCTTTCAGATGTTACCAAGCTCCCTGTAATTGTGCCGCTGATAAGAAAAGGTACTTCTTGTTGCTTCAAATGTGAATTTCACCCCACATTCTGACCTCATTAGCACTGTATTCTGTTACTAATTGAATCAAAAGTCATTAACACAGAGGAAGGGCCTCATTTTTTATTTTTTTGCTTTATGTGAAGCATGATCTTTTTGTAAGCATTGCTATTTATTCTTGTAGTGAGTGTGATGTGTGATTACAAATGACTTCATCATCAAATAAAACCAGCTAGACACTTTCATATATATATTATATTATATTTATTTACATATAGCATAATATATACAGTATATCCAATGAATATATACCATGTGTACAATAATGAAGTAAACTGTGCAAAAGTCTTTGACACCAGTGTGCTACTATTTAATATGTTTTTAAGGGGCATCATCACGTCATGTTTGAAATCCGCAGGCTGAATAACACTAACTTTTACTATAATAATGTAATTGGTCTGCTACCACCATAGCGTTTTTCCATATTTATTGTAAAATATGTTATATTATTATACTGAAATGCAACAGTTCAGACGGTTACGTTTTTGGGCTCTAATATTAAAATGCATCAACCTACACATCGATGTACCTTCAGTGTCTCAGACTTCTGCACTATACAGTACAGGACATGCTGTGTCCGCCTCAGAATAATGTACAAGCTTTAACGAGTGATGGATTTAATTATTTAATAACGGAGAAACAAAACAAGTGGCTTAATGTGTTATTAATGACACCAGGTATGAAATATCAGTGTACATATGTAACCCAGGATGTGCAGAGTATTGGACGGATTCAACAGATTCCCACCTCGAGACTGTAGAATGCAAGGCCTCAGAAGAGTGTGTGGTTCGTACTGAAGTAGAAAAGGAACTATGGGTTTGATTAGTATTTATAACGCACTTGCTCTGAATGTAATTACAATTATATGTTTGTCAATGTCAAAGTAAAAACACACTTTCTGTAAAGCAATAGCAATGTTTATTTATTTGCTAGCTTCTCTGTGATTGAACTATTTAGACACATTCCTTTACCATAGCAGGAATGTTTGTAACAGTATTTACAACATTAAACCAACTACTGAGAGCGTATACTACTAGAATGTCTCTTTCATCTCGCACACGCTCAGCATGATTTTCAGTTACTGATCGTCATCCAAAACTGTTCAAATGTTTGGGCTCGGGAAGATTTTTTTTCATGACACAAGTCTCTTCTGCTCACCAAAACTTCATTTATTTCATCAAAAATACAGTAACAACAGTAATATTGTAAAATATTATTACAATTTAAAAGTTTCTAAAATGTAATTTATTCCTGTGGTGGAAATTTTAATTTTAATTTTAATTAATTTTAATCATTTTAATTTGCTGATTTGCTGCTCCAGAAACATTTATTATTATTATCAGTGTTAAAAACTACGGAAGAGGATTAGGGCCAAGCAATAATAAAAAAATAAAACCATCTCGAGATTAAAGTAGTTAAATTTAGAGAAAAAAGTCGAAATAAAATGTTGAGAATAAACTCACTAAATTACGAGAAAAAAATCGTTAAATTTCAAGAAAAAAGTCGAGATAAAATGTTGAGAATAAACTCGTTAAATTACGAGAAAAAAAGTCGAGATAAAATGTTGAGAATAAAGTCATTAAATTACAAGAAAAAAGTCGTTAAATTACGAATTTGTTCTCATAATTTAACGACTTTTTCTCGTAATTTAATGACTTTATTGTCAACATTTTATCTTGACTTTTTTCTCTAAATTTAACGACTTTTCTCATAATTTAACGAGATTTTTCTCGTAATTTAATGACTTTATTCTCAACATTTTATCTCGACTTTTTTTCTCTAAATTTAACGACTTTTCTCATAATCTAACGACTTTTTTCTCGTAATTTAATGACTTTATTGTCAACATTTTATCTTGACTTTTTTTCTCGAAATTTAACGACTTTATTCTCAACATCTTATCTCGACTTTTTTTCTCGAAATTTAACGACTTTTCTCATAATCTAACGACTTTTTCTCGTAATTTAATGACTTTATTGTCAACATTTTATCTTGACTTTTTTTCTCTAAATTTAACGACTTTTCTCATAATCTAACGACTTTTTTCTCGTAATTTAATGACTTTATTGTCAACATTTTATCTTGACTTTTTTTCTCGAAATTTAATGACTTTATTCTCAACATCTTATCTTCGACTTTTTTTCTCGAAATTTAACGACTTTTCTCATAATCTAACGACTTTTTCTCGTAATTTAATGACTTTATTGTCAACATTTTATCTTGACTTTTTTTCTCTAAATTTAACGACTTTTCTCATAATCTAATGACTTTTTTCTCGTAATTTAATGACTTTGTCAACATTTTATCTTGACTTTTTTTCTCGAAATTTAACGACTTTATTCTCAACATTTTATCTCGACTTTTTTTCTCTAAATTTAACGACTTTTCTCATAATCTAACGACTTTTTCTCGTAATTTAATGACTTTATTGTCAACATTTTATCTTGACTTTTTTTCTCTAAATTTAACGACTTTTCTCATAATCTAACGACTTTTTTCTCGTAATTTAATGACTTTGTGAACAGTTTATCTTGACTTTTTTTCTCGAAATTTAACGACTTTATTCTCAACATTTTATCTTGACTTTTTTTCTCGTCGATAAAACGAGAAAAAATTTAACGACTTTTCTCATAATCTAACGACTTTTTTCTCGTAATTTAATGACTTTATTGTCAACATTTTATCTTGACTTTTTTCTCTAAATTTAACGACTTTTCTCATAATCTAACGACTTTTTCTCGTAATTTAATGACTTTATTGTCAACATTTTATCTTGACTTTTTTCTCTAAATTTAACGACTTTTCTCATAATTTAACGAGTTTTTTCTCGTAATTTAATGACTTTATTGTCAACATTTTATCTTGACTTTTTTTCTCGAAATTTAACGACTTTATTCTCAACATTTTATCTCGACTTTTTTTCTCGAAATTTAACGACTTTTCTCATAATCTAACGACTTTTTCTCGTAATTTAATGACTATTGTCAACATTTTATCGACTTTTTTTCTCTAAATTTAACGACTTTTCTCATAATCTAACGACTTTTTTCTCGTAATTTAATGACTTTGTCAACAGTTTATCGACTTTTTTTCTCTAAATTTAACGACTTTTCTCATAATCTAACGACTTTTTTCTCGTAATTTAATGACTTTGTGAACAGTTTATCTTGACTTTTTTTCTCGAAATTTAACTACTTTATTCTCAACATTTTATCTTGACTTTTTTTCTCGAAATTTAACGACTTTTCTCATAATCTAACAACTTTTTTCTCGTAATTTAATGACTTTATTGTCAACATTTTATCTTGACTTTTTTTCTCGAAATTTAACGACTTTTCTCATAATTTAACGAGTTTTTTCTCGTAATTTAATGACTTTATTCTCAACATTTTATCTCGACTTTTTTTCTCTAAATTTAACGACTTTTCTCATAATCTAACGACTTTTTTCTCGTAATTTAATGACTTTATTGTCAACATTTTATCCTGACTTTTTTTCTCGAAATGTAACGACTTTATTCTCAACATTTTATCTCGACTTTTTTCTCAAAATTTAACGAATTTGTTCTCATAATTTAACGACTCTTTTCTCGTAATTTAATGACTTTATTCTCAACATTTTATCTTGACTTTTTTTCTCATAATTTAACGAATTTGTTCTCATAATTTAACGACTTTTTTCTCGTAATTTAATAACTTTATTCTCAACATTTTATCTTGACTTTTTTTCTCGAAATTTAACGACTTTTTTCTCGTAATTTAACGAGTTTATTCTCAACATTTTATCTAGACTTTTTTCTTGAAATTTAACGAGTTTTTTCTTGCAATTTAATGAGTTTATTCTCAACATTTTATTTCGACCTTTTTTCTCGAAATTTAACAACTTTAATCTCCAGATGGTTTTATTTTTTTATTATTGCTTGGCCCTAATCCTCTTCCGTAGAAAACAGTTGTGCAGCTTAATATTTTTGTGGAAACCATTTTGTAGATGCATTTTTTAAGATTCTTTGATGAATAGAATGTTCAAAAGAACAGCATGTATTTGAAATATAAAACATTTATAACATTAAAATTTAAATTATAGTTCAACCAAAAATGAAAATTCTGTCATCATTTACTGACCCTCAAGTTGGTCCAGACCTGTATGAGTTTATTTCTTCTGTTGAACACAAAAGAAGATATTTTGTAAATAATATAATGTCTGTAACCAAACAGTTGATGGTCCCCATTGACTTTCATAGTATTTTTTTTCCTACTATGGAAGACAATGGGGACCATCAACTGTTTGGTTATCGATATTCTTCAAAATATCTTCTTTTGTGTTCAACAGAAGAAATTAATAAAGGTTTGGAACAACTTTAGGGTGAGTAAATGATGACAATTTTCATTTTTGGGTGAAATGTCCCTTTAAATGTTGCAAGCTGGATTCAAACTCAAATCATCCTTTTGAGCACCAAAGCTAAATGTGTCAGAGCAAAGAATTTTTGGGTGAACAGTCCCTTTAATGCATCCTTTCTGAATAAAAGTATTAATTTCTTTTTTTTAAAAATCTTCTTGACACCAAACTTCTGAACAGTAGCATATAATTAGAAAAGTTTACTTTACATGTTCGAAATGTCAATTGAATAAAAAAAAAAAAACAGAACAGGCAGATGATTTTTAAAACCATGTTTAATCTTGGTGGAATTTGGATAGTATGTTTCACCCATACAATGCAGATGAGCTTCCTCATATTCAGTAATAATGCACAATACATCTCTGAAAAAAATCTTTGGAGAAATAATAATATTGTTCAGAATGGTCAAATAAAAATAAAATTAAAAAAAGTTACAAATTCATCCTCTACCTCACAATATGCTGATTTAATCAGCACATTACATAACCTAAATATGTCCATACATTTGCATTTTTCTCTTTATTATTAAAGATTATTAATATTGTATTTTTCACATAGTCAATTTTTAAATGTTTTAAATAATTTTTTCATGAGGAACATGGGCATATGGTAAATAAACATTGTTTTTTTCCCCCCCAGTGTTTCATTATAATAATGTGAAAAAATAAAAACAAGCAACAGCTGGAATCCCAACTGTAAAATTAAAAATGAAAAGTATTCAGTATACACACTGACAACAAAAACAGATATGTTTTAAAAATGAAGTGAAATCATCTGTGCTCTATACAAAGCTTAGCTTCAGTCATGTGGTGTTCATTATACCTTCACCCAATTGGGGCAGAGTCCGTTTCCTCTCGTTCCACGCTTATACAGTCTGTTTGAGACTTCGCTCAGAGGACAGTTTCTCGGAAGACTCCTATAAGGCTGTGTGGGCGTTCCTGTTCCAAGCGGCGGGATCCTGCCCGAGAGCCCATCCTGGAATTAGTTCGAGAATGAGTGCCTGTCCTGCGCTCCGGCCCTGTCTGGAGCTGTGCCCAGGTGAAGGAGCTGAGATCACCACAGCTGCGCAGGTGAAGGATGCCCGGCCGTTTGCGCAGAGGCAGCGTGTTGGAGGTGAGCTCCGTCTGCACCTGTCTGTGGAGGGTGGATTGAGCTGGGGCAACCTCTGAAACTGTGATGGCCTGGAAACATGATAGGAAAGAACAGGAAATTAAACACTTTTTTTTATTTATTTATTTTTTTTAGATTTTGTCTAAAAGGTTCAATAAACCTAAAGGTTCCATTTTTTTAATAGATTTTTCTGACTAGTATTTCAAATGTCCGGCTTTACAGAGTGAAAGTGATAGTTCACCCAAAAATGAAAATTCTGTCATCATTTACTCACCTTCAAGTTGTTCCAAACCTGTATGAATTTCTTTCTTCTGCTGAACACAAAGAAGAAATTTTGAAGAATATTGGTAACCAAAAGGTTGATTGGCCCCATTGACTTCCATATTATTTTTTTCCATACTACAGAAGTCAATGGTCCATTAACTATTTGGTTACCCATATTCTTCAAAATATCATCTTTTGTGTTCAGCAGAAGAAAGAAATTCATACAGGTTTGAAACAACTTGAGGGCGAGTAAATGATGTCAGTTTTCATTTTTGGGTGAACTATCCCTTTAAATGTCGCAAGCTGGATTCAAACTTAAATCACCCACTTGAGCTCCAAAGCAAAATGTGTCAGAGCATGTGTTCTAAGCACTACACAATTCTATGCGTTTTTAATCCCATGTGTCTTGCCTGATCAATGAAGCTGGCACAGCGAACGGCCTCCTCCATGTGTTCCTCATCAGAGCGCAGCACGGTTTTGATGCTGTTGACCAGCTCCTGTACCTCAGGGGTCAAGCTGCATGAGGACTGCTCCAGAAAGCGTGCCACCAGCAGTTTTGTGTCTCTATAGTTCTGGTAGTCCACCATGGAGTTGGGTCGAGGCTTCCGTTTGCCACGGCCCCGACGTAGCGTTACCGTCCCATGCTCTGTTCCAGTCACTGACGCCGGACCAGGGCCTAATTCTGTCTGTGTAGCTGCTTCACAACTCATTACTATAAGAGAGAGAGAAACCAATGTAACAATGATTATTGTTATATTGGATTACTGCATATTTTTGTAAAATGATGTACACTAGTTAATTATTTAATCTTGTTAATTATTATTATTCAATAAAAATATAAAACAAGAAATATTGCTATTGTAATATTTCCCTGTAAAATAATAAAGTCAAGTATTTAAGTACAACCCGAAATGTTGAGACGTTTTTTAAATTTGAATAAAATGAAAAATAAAAGACTTTCAAATCACATGAGGCAGTATTTCATTCACAATAGAACATAGATAACAAATGTTTAAATGGAGAAATTTTACACTTTTTTGCACAAAATAAGCTCATTCAAATTTGACGCCTGTTACAGGTCTCAAAATAGTTGGGACGGGGGCATGTTTACCATAGTGTGGCATCTCCTGTTCTTTTCAAAACAGTTTGAAGACGTCTAGGCATCGATGTTATGAGTTTCTGGAGTTTTGGAGTTGAAATTTGGTCCCATTCTTGCCTGATATAGGTTTCCAGCTGCTGAAGAGTTTGTGGTCGTCTTTGACGTATTTTTCTCTATAGGCGAAAGATCTGGACTGTAGGCAGGCCAATTCAGCTCCTGGACTCTTCTACGACAAAGCCATGCTGTTGTAATAGCTGCAGTATGTGGTTTTGCATTGTCCTGCTGAAATACACAAGGCCTTCTCTGAAATAGACGTAGTCTGGAGGGGAGCATATGTTGCTCTAAAAACTTTATATACCTTTCAGCATTCATAGTGCTTTCCAAAACATTCAAGCTGCCCATACCGTATGCACTTATGCACCCCCATATCATCAGAGATGCTGGCTTTTGAACTGAACACTGAAGACACGCTGGAAGGTCTCCCTCCTCTTTAGCCCGGAGGACACGGCGTCCGTGATTTCCAACAAGAATGTTAAATTTGGACTCGTCTAACCATAGAACACTTTTCCACTTTGAAACAGTCTATTTTAAATGAGCCTGGGCCCACAGGACACGACGGCGCTTCTGGACCATGTTCACATATGGCTTCCTTTTTGCATGATAGAGCTTTAGTTGGCATCTGCAGATGGCACGGTGGATTGTGTTTACCGACAGTGGTTTCTGGAAGTATTCCTGGGCCCATTTAGTAATGTACTGTAATGAGTGATGCAGTGTCGTCTGAGGGCCCGAAGACCACGGGCATCCAATAAAGGTCTTCGGCCTTGTCCCTTATGCACAGAGATTTCTCCAGTTTCTCTGAATCTTTTGATGATGTTATGCACTCTAGATGATGAGATTTGCAAAGCCATTGCAATTTGATGTTGAGGAACATTGTTTTTCACAGCTCTGCCCATCTTTACTTCTGAGAGATTCTGCTGCTCTGAGACATCCCTTTTATAGCTAATCATGTTACAGACCTGATATCAATTAACTTAATTAGTTGCTAGATGTTCTCCCAGCTGAATCTTTTTCAGCCATTTGTTGCCCCCGTGCCAACTTTTTTGAGACCTGTAGCAGGCATCAAATATGAAATGAGCTCATTTAGTGGATAAAAGTGTAAAATTTCTCAATTTAAACATTTGTTATGTTATCTTTGTTCTATTGTGAATAAAATATCTATAAAATATCTATATATTGTGAATAAAATATCTATGTTCTATTGTGAATATGTTCTATCTGTGAATAAAATATTGGCTCATGTGATTTGAAAGCCTTTTAGTTTTCATTTTATTCAAATTTAAAAAACGTCCCAACATTTCCGGAATTCGGGTTGTATTTATAAGCAGTATAATTACAATACTAACATTTATGGCTGTCTTCATTTTCAAAAATTAAATCATAAAGCTTTTATTATGCCTGAATAGGGAATCCTGAATATTCACTTTTAAGCTGGGACTGTGTGTAATTTCAGTGGTAGGACAAAACATCAAAGTCTCTTCAATCCATTTTAAGTAAACACGGGCCATTCTGTACTCATAAATTGAAAAATGATAAACCGCTGTTCCAAAAACACTCAAAATCACTGAGGGAACCCATGGCTCAAAAATGTATTATAGGTTTTTAGGACTAGAAACTGAACTGTTTTTTTGATAATCAAGTTAATAAACAGAAATGCATCCATCTAAGTCAGCTGGTATTGGTATAACGCCCAAAACCACTGCTTTATCAGTTGTACAGGAAGACAGATAAGAACTAGCAAAGCAAAAACACTTCACAAACCTTTAATCCTACATCAGACAGACATAAGAGAAGTTTTCACTTGTGTGTTTGTGTGTGAGAAAGAGCGAGATTGACAGCATTTCTTGAAGAAACTTGAAAAAATAAGGAAGTCAATTTATGGCAGTGTATGTAAGACCCTTACCCCCTTCGCTCTTTGCCGACCCTCAACAGTAACACTGAGAAGTCCTATATTTAAAATGAGCTTAAAGTAACCACTGACAGGTATAGTTTCTCTAGATTTACTATCAAACCCTCTGCTTTGGATACATACACCAAGTAAAAAGAAACCTCCATCTGTCATCAGAGAGGAGCCAATGTTCATAAACTAATTATAAAGAATTGTGTCAGTGTCTACTCTTTGACCTTTTATGGAAAACTTTTAATGTAGATTTAGGCTTAAAACAAGTCCAATCTGAATGTATGCTACAAGAACATCTCAACACCCTAAAAAGAACATATATCCTGAAATTAAATTAAATGAATACTCTAAAATATAATATCTGAAGTCTTAACTTGTTTTTAATATCTAATTTTGCTTAGGTAAATTATATTTTAAAAATATATATGTTTTACTGGAAAACAAGACAATTCTCTATGCAGTGTGTAAGCTTAAATGTACGAGATAATATACAGTCAGCTGCAGTGTTGGGGAAAGTTACTTTTAATAGTACTACATTAAAATATTGCGTTACTCCCTAAAAAAGTAACTAATTGCGTTAGTTACTTTTATGGAAAGTAATGTGTTACATTACTTTTGCATTACTTTTTCTCATCTGGGCTGGGCTGTTTGTTTGTTTGTTTTTATAACAACTAAAAAGTTCTATTTTGGCAGAAATGTAAAGACCCGTTCACATCAAAATTGAAATGAATAAGCCTCAGGTTGAAGGAAATGCAAATTCATGCGTGTACAGTAGAGGGCACAGTTCAAACAAACAAGCCTTTCAGCTGTGCTACTATTCTGTAATACAGAAAAATAGGATGCCAGAGAAGTAGTAAATGAGTAAATGTATGCTCACATTTAGTCTAGAACTAGTCTAGAAAAACCATCATATTTACACAGCGCACACAAAGCCTCTGCACTTACTCCTGATTTATCTGCACAGCACAGCACAGCAATGCAGAAATCTGGTTGTCAAATGTACAGTTTAGGGGTCACTATACAAAAATATCTGACTGCAGGCTGTTAGAATTGACCAATCAGATCATTTTAAGGATTCCTTCCCTTACCTTTGGCGGTCAGGTCTAGCAGGACGGGGTCACTGTTGGACCTGCGGAGGCGAGGTCTGTGAGGTTTTCTGCTGGAGGAAACTGCGGTGTGAGGCTGTCTGGATTGTATCGGGGGTGTGGGGCTCAATATGGCCGTCTGACAGCTTCGGTCTGAACAAAACATGCAAAGAAACTACATAAAAAAAGTAAACATTTGTACTGAAATGTTTCTAGTTTTTCCAGTCTATTTATGTCTGTCCTATGTCAGCAACTGCTTGGTCAAATCCATCAAAAGAGGAATCTGGCCAAAACAAAAAGTCAACCATAGACCATTTTAAGAGTTGTGCTGTCTAAGGGTACGTCTTAATCAGCTCCCTAGCTCCTGAATCAGTATATCGAATTCGGGCACTGGTAAGGACATTAAAGGTGCCCTAGAATGCTTTTTCACAAGATGCAATATAAGGTGTCTAAGGTGTCCACTGAATGTGTCTGTGAAGTTTCAGCTCAAAATACCCCATAGATTTAATTTTTGTAACTGCCTATTTTGGGGCATCATTAAATATGCGCCGATTCAGGCTGCTTCCCCTTTAAATCTTCACGCTCCCCGCCCCCGAGCTCGCGACTCTAATACATTGCATAAACAAAGTTCACACAGCTAATATAACCCTCAAAATGGATCTTTACAAAGTGTTCATCATGCAGCATACCTGATTATGTAAGTATAGTATTTATTTGGATGTTTACATTTGATTCTGAATGAGTTTGAGGCTATGCTCCGTGGCTAACGGGGCTAATGCTAATGTTACACACTGTTGGAGAGATTTATAAAGAATGAAGTTGTGTTTATGAATTATACAGACTGCAAGTGTTTAAAAATGAAAATAGCGACGGTTCTTGTCTCCGTGAATACAGTAAGAAACGATGGTAACTTTAACCACATTTAACAGTACATTAGCAACATGCTAACGAAACATTTAGAAAGACAATTCACAAATATCACTAAAAATATCATGTAATCATGATTCATGTCAGTTATTATAGCTCCATCTGCCATTTTTCGCTATTGTCCTTGCTTGCTTACCTAGTCTGATGATTCAGCTGTGCACAGATCCAGACGTTAATACTGGCTTGTGTAATGCCTTGAACATGGGCTGGCATATGCAAATATTGGGGGCGTACATATTAATGATCCCGACTGTTGCGTAACAGTCTGTGTTATGTTGAGATTCGCCTGTTCTTCGGAGGTCTTTTAAACAAATGAGATTTACATAAGAAGGAGGAAACAATGGAGTTTGAAACTCAATGTATGTCTTTTCCATGTACTGAACTCTTGTTATTCAACTATGCCGAGGAAAATTCAATTTTCAATTCTATGGCACCTTTAAGGGCCCTGGCTCACTTCACATTGGGACACTGATGGTGACATGACAACAGGCTCCTTGTCAACATCACTACTGGTATTTATGAACAACAGCAGAACTGATATTTTTTCTGGCATTTTTAATATTGTATTTTAATATGTTTTAATGTACTTTAATATTTTTTAAAGTACATAATGATAAATACTTTGATTGTTACATATACCTGCAATATTTCAGCCGTAAATAAATTATGTTGGCTAGATTGTTAAGTATCTGTCTAGCAATGTATGTTTATGCTGAAATTTAATTAAATACATTTTTTAAAAAAACAACAACATCTATCTCGTGTCATTATGCGTAGTGAGCCATCCATCCATCCTTTTTTTTTAAAAGATGTTTATGCTCACCAAGGCTACATTTTTTGTTAAAAACAAAAACAAAACAAAACCATAATATTGTGAAAAATTATTACAATGTAAAATAACTATTTTGTATTTGAAAATATTTTAAAATGTCATTTATTCCTGTGAAGGCAAAGCTGAATTTTCAGCAGCCATTACTCCAGTCTTCAGTCAGTGTCACATGATGAATGAGAATTGATGAATTGAAAGTTCCAAAGAACAGCATTTATTTGAAATAGAAATCCCTTTTGGTCAATTTAATGCATCCTTGCTGAATAAAATATTAATTTATTTTTAAAAATCTTACTGAACTTTTGAACAGTAGTGTACAGTAAGACCACATTAAAACCGTATGCTACAATCCCTTTTAAACCTGGAAATGACAAACTTGTGAAGTTCATGCAGTTCAAGTTCTACTGTCATTAAACCAAATTCATCTTCATTTTTCAATTCAATTCCATTTTAAATTGTTATGCTGGTAATATACGTAATTGGTAACGAAAAATTCTGTGTGAAATTAGTAAAATGCAAAAAAGGATTTTGACAAGTGGCCACTTTATAGTAACTTGTGAAGGATCATTAAAAACACATGTAGGACTGCCCTATCTTTGAATGTGTTGAAGGATACAGACAGCTATAAAAAGAAAAATAAATCCCACACCGAGGAACACTGGACATACAACTGCCACCACTAAAATACATTTCCTTTAATACACAGATGACATAATTATGGACGGTACTGTGATACGCTGTGAGCATCCTGATTAAATATAGAGTACCAGAGGCACTGGATTGATATATGCGGTGTCAATAACACGTTTATGTAGGCGTAAGTAGCAGCTCCATTTTGCAGATCCAGATTTTCAAAGGGGAATTTTCTATTTGTTGATTATAACATCATTACACCTAAATTGCAATGTTTTAAAAGGTGAACTGTCTTTTGTTCCATGTTAAAATACTTTCTCCTGCCATGGTTTAATGTGCAGACACAACTGTAAAGGCCCGTTCACACCAATAAGGAAAACTATAACGATAACTACATTAGAGCTGCAGTTTTGTCGTCTGCTGCTTTAAATGCTCGAGCTCTTTAAAGCAGGTAGCAGGATGGATTCTGATTGGCTGTAAATGTTTTTATCATTCATCAGCTGGAAAAATTGAAAGTGATTCCAACAATATTGTTTATCTGTGGCATTATCTTTATAGCTGTGGTATGAACTCTGTTACTCTTTTACATTTAGAATGATTTTTAGAGCTACTATATCTTTTATTCATTATTGTTAGTTATCATCCTTGGTGTGAACTGGCCTTAAAGGTTTAGTTCACCCAAAAATAAAAATTAACCCATGATTTACTCACCCTCAAGCCATCCATCTTTTTTCAGACGAACACAATCGGAGATAAAAAAAATATCTTGGCTCTTCCAAGCTTTATAATGGTAGTGAATGGGGGGCGCAATTTTAAAGCCCAAAAAAATGCATCCATCCATCATAAAAATAATCCATATGCATAATCGATGTTTACGACTGTCTGCCGGAAGCTAGTTATTATAGTTAATAAAGTTTTAAATATGATATTTTTCTTACAAAAACCCATCACTTCGCTTCAGAAGGCCTTTATTAACCCTCTGGAGATGGATGGATGGATGGATTGATGCATTTTTTTAGGGCTTCAAAATAACGCCCCCCATTCACTACCATTATTAAGCTTGGAAGAGCCAGGATATTTTTAAAACTGTGCTTGTCTAAAAGAACATTGTCATATACACCTAGGATGGCTTAAGGGTGAGTAAATCATGGGATAATTTTCATTTTTGGGTGAACTATCCCTTTAAGTCTGTAATGTCAATGTTTATCAATTCCGCTCCTCTCCGGAGGTCTATACACAAAAATACAACTGGTTCATACCATCACTGTGCGTCTCCGTCTCTGCACTCTCTGTGAGGACCTCGGTCAGATCAGTCATTTGCACTTCAGTATTCTGGGCCTGATATAAATACAGAAGGTCAGTGAGCAGACAAGGACTGTATTTGATTGAGCTGTTGCCAATGTAAGCCAGCTGGACCAGGACACAGTGCCATGTTTGCTGATTTGAGGTCAGTAAGGTCTACTTCACAAACTGAGTTGAAATACTATCATGAATAAATGCTGTAAATGCTAAGTGCCTTTTGACAGATATGATTATGTGATAACAGATAGCATATGATCACTATATGATTCAGTACCTGAGCTGCTGGCTGTGATGCAACAGCTTCATAAGGTGGAGGAGGGTCTAGAGGACAGAAGACCTCCACTCCTTTAATTCTGGCACCGTAAATGTGAGGAAGAGGAATCATACCGTCACCAAACATTCTGTCAAAACACACACATTTACACTGTAAACAAGCCATGAGAAGATAATGACAGTAAACAATGTAGATAATCCCATTAGTGTTTGATCAGAACATCCAGTGAAACAGGAGTATATCATGCTTTCCCACACACAAACTTCAATCCTGTTTTAGGTTGCCAAAACATTTTGGTTGCCTGCCAAACACTGAACCACCCACTCACAAATCTGACAAATCCTGCTGTATTTTTGGTTAAGAGTTCAAGGTCAAAGTGCATGTCTGCACGAATGTGTGTGTAATGCTTCAGGCAGGATCATGGAATGCTGAAAAGATTGTATCATATACTGTAAAAAAGTGAAATTATGCAGATGTTCCCCTAATAGATATTTTAGCTGATCTGAAAACAAAAGTGTGTAAGGCTGAAATACGCAAGCTTACCTTACATATGCACACAATATCGTCAAAGTTTGGGGTTAGTTTAATGAAATTAATACTTGTATTCAGCAAGGACACATTAAATTGAGCAAAAGTGACAGTTAAAATATGTATAATGTCACAAAAGACTATTTTAAATAAATGATGTTCTTTTGAACTTTCTATTCATCAAAGAATCCTGAAAAAAGGGTTTCCACAAAATATTAAGCAGCACAACTGTATACAACTGTAATGTTTTTGAGCAGAAAATTAGCATATTAGAATGATTACTGAAGGATCATGTGACACTTAAGACTTGAGTAATGATGCTGAAAATTCAGCTTTGGCATCACAGGAATACATTACATTTTGACATAGAATATATTAAAATGGACATCAGTTATTTTAAATTGTAATAATATTTCACAAAAAAATACTGTTATTACTGTATTTTTGCAGATCAAAATGCAGAAAATAAAAGACTTATTTCAAAAACATTTAAAAAAAATATATATCTTTTGAATAGTATAGTAGTGTATTCATCACCCAAGATTGATATACTGAGCATAAGAAACTTCTTTTAAGAACATTATAAATCGTACCAAACTTTTGAATGATAGTATATGTTGTACATTTTTCCAAAGGTTTACATTTTATTTCATTTCATTTTAAATAAAAGTAGTGTAATTCATCAAATAAAAAGTATACATTAAGACACACTATATTGCCAAAAGTTTTGGGACGCCTGCCTTTATGTGCACAAGAACTAGTGACATCCCCTTCTTAATCCGTAGGGTTTAATATGGAGTTGAACCACCCTTTGCAGCTATAACAGCCTCAACTCTTCTGGGAAGGCTTTCCACAAGGTTTAGGAGTGTGTTTATGGGAATTTTTTGACTATTCTTCTAGAAGCGCATTTGTGAGGTCAGTCAGTGATGTTGGCGAGAAGGCCTGGCTCGCTCCACTCTAATTCATCCCAAAAGTGTTCTATTGGGTTGAAGTCAAGAGTCAGTCAAGTTCCTCCACACCAAACTCATCCATGTCTTTATAGACCTTGCTTTGTGCACTGGTGCACAGTCATGTTGGAACAGGAAGGGGCCATCCCCAAACTGTTCCCACAAAGTTGGGAGCATGAAATTGTCCAAAATGTCTTGGTTTGCTGAAGCATTAAGAGTTCCTTTCAATGGAACTAAGGGGCCAAGCCCAACCCCTGAAAAACAACCCCACACCATAATCCACCCTCCACCAAACTTTACACTTGGCAGAGTGAAGTCAGGCAAGTACCGTTCTCCTGGCAACTGCCAAACCCAGACTCGTCCATCGGATTGCCAGACGGAGAAGCGTGATTCGTCACTCCAGAGAACACGTCTCCACTGCTCTAGAGTCCAGTGACGGCGTGCTTTACACCACTGCATCCGACGCTTTGTATTGCACTTGGTGATGTAAGGCTTGGATGCAGTTGCTCGGCCATGGAAACCCATTCAATGAAGCTCTCTACACACTGTTCTTGAGCTAATCTGAAGGCCACACGAAGTTCGGAGGTCTGTAGCTATTGGCTCTGCAGAAAGTTGGCGACTTCTGTGCACTGTGCGCCTCAGCATGCGCTGACCCCACTCTGTGATTTTACGTAGCCTACCACTTCGTGGCTGAGTTGCTGTTGTTCCCAATTGCTTCCACTTTGTTATGATGCACTAACAGTTGACCGTGGAATATTTAGTAGTGAGGAAATTTCACGAATGGACTTATTGCACAGTTGGCAACCTATCACGGTACCACGCTTGAATTCACTGAGCTCCTGAGAGTGACCCATTCTTTCACAAATGTTTGTAGAAGCAGTCTGCATGCCTAGGTGCTTGATTTTATACACCTGTGGCCATGGAGGTGATTGGAATGCCTGAATTCAATGATTTGGAGGGGTGTCCCAATACTTTTGGCAATATTGTGTATGTGTCATTAAAAATAAACCCAATACAGTCAGGTTGACTCAAGTAATAATAATTAAATTAAATAATATTTTACCTGCGAGCCAGGCGAGGGGTGTAGGAGTAGAAGGTGGAGAAGTATGAAGGGGGAGGTGCAGGAGCTACAAATTCATCAGGGTCAGGAAGATGAGTTTGCTCCTCCACTTCCTCTGGAACAGGCCTGGCCTCTTCCTGCCAAAGACGATCAAAATCAAAATTCCACTATTATCACATGACCAGGAAAATATCTGACACAATATGAAATATCTTAGAAATATCTGACACAACATGTCTAAACAGTGTTGATAATCTATGCCACACTGACCAAGAATTAAATTATTGTATATTTATCTCACCATGCAGGGCCGTCTGGTTGAGAAGATCTGGAGATATCTGAGAGCAGCAGCAACCAGACACACAGCTGTGGCCAAAGCATTCAGTGCACACAAAGCAAAGAGCACTTTCTGAAAGAGAGAAAACTCTATGACATCCAAATCTACTGCTGTTAAATAAAACTTGTTCAAGCGTGCATGTATTTATCTCCCTCCTAGCATTTAATAACCATGTACATGGCCCTCTGGAATACTTCATTCTGACTGAAGAAACAAATTATTTGTTTGATGTCTCTTTTATCACTCTGTCTATCTCTATTTCTGTCTATCTGTCTCTGTCTAGATGTCTGTCTATCTATCTATCTGTCTGTCTGTCTGTCTATTATCTATCTATCCATCTATCCATCTATCTATCTATCTATCTATCTATCTATCTATCTATCTATCTATCTATCTATCAACCAACCAAGTAGTAGTGTAATAATAATTTAACATAATAATAATAATTTAACTTAAAAATAATTTAAAAAGATGCGCACACACCTTGAGCAGGATTCTCATTGTGCCACATGCATGACCTGCGTAGATCTTAATCAACTTCTCCTCTTGGCACTGAGTGCTCGGAGTTTCTGAACAACAGTAACAGAGATCGCCCTGCTCACTCTGAAACACAGAAACACATTTATTATGACGTTTCTCATTGACGTCTGATGACATGATATATTAACACTTAAAGAACTGCTTGGATTCAAAGTAGGAGACTGAGGATGAAGTTTCCAGGCACTTCTCTTAATTTGACACAGTCTTTTGAGCAGTCTGGTGCAGCATGCCATAACAGCTCAAAGATATGAGGTCACCAATAAGGCATTTCCATGACAAGTGGAAATGATGAAAGAGCAGCCTTCAGATCATGGAAATGACAGCACCCCAAAAACTAAATCAAATCCAAGGAAAGCTGGAACCTGCTTTGACTCTCAATTTCAGGGCTCTCTTTGACTTTGACAAACTTCAGTCCTATACACATGGTACAGATGTATGGTCTGTACAATGTTTTTTTTTATTTTTCCGTAATATGTTATTAATAAGTACAACAAGTCATATCAGCCAGTGCTTAGGTGTTCTGGGTGTTAGCTACAGTGTTGCAATGAGGTTGCCAGGGTGTTCAAAGAGGTTGCTATGTAGTTGTTTACAAATATGTAATTGGTCCAAGTAAAAAAAGCCATGCCACAAGACTTTTTCATATTCTAGTCAAAATAATAATTTTACACACAATTTGAGTTACCTTTCACAAATGTTACAGGCTTAATACACTAATACCATTTATTATACTTTGCTGTAACAATACAACAAATGTTATTTATTAGTTTATGTAGTATATTTTGTGTAGCTCTGTGTTGCCCTAATAATGTATCTTAAGTGTTGCCCCAGTTTGGGATTCTGTTTACATTTTGCATCTAGGTGCTTGAATACAATCATCAATACATGAGTCATTTGACATTGTGATGTTATTATCTCGAACACAGCACATGTTCAAGAGCACAGATTCCTCACCAGCTGGCAGTTAATGGTACTGGAGACCAGCTGAGCCCCCTGACAGCAGAGGATGAACCCTGCCAGGTTTAGCAGGATACAGACCACTGACAGCAATACAAACAGATTCACCTGTGTGAGACACACAAAAAAGATTAATACTAGTCAGTCATTTTATTTGACAAATATAATATTACTGCCCAAATCTGGAATTATCAAATGATCCTTACATTACCGTTCACAAGTTTGGGGTCAGTGAGATTTTTTGATGTTTTTGAAAGAAGTCCCTTATGCTCACCATGGATGCATTTATTTAATCAAAATACAATTTAAAAAATTGTGAAATATTATTATAACTTAAAATAACTGTTTTCTATTGAAATATTTTAAAAAAAAATGTAATTTATTCCTGTGATGGCAAAGTTGAATTTTCAGCATTATTACTCCAGTCTGTAGTGTCACATGATCCTTCAGAAATCATTCTAATATGCTGATTTGCTGCTCCAGAAACATTTATTTTATGAATATAAAATTCAAAAGAACAGCATCTAATGCACCCTTGCCAAATGAAAGTCTTTATAAAAAAATAAAATAAAAAAAAATCTTACTGACCCCAAACTTTTGAACAGTAGTGTATATGATTGGCAACAGGAAGAAGCTGATGGTCAGCTTGAGAATTAATTAACAAGATCTTAACTGAATGTCTGGTCTGCACAGATCCTCTTAAAGGGGTCATTTAAGGGCCTAACAACTGCCTTTAACATAAGGACATTGGGCATGCAGAAGATTACCCTAAAACATATGTTCAGATCAATACAGGACTAATTCTGTGTAGTAAACATCATATAACCACTTTAAAGGTGCCCTAGAGCGTTCTTTCACAAGATGTAATATAAGTCTAAGGTGTCCCCTGAATGTGTCTGTGAAGTTTCAGCTCAAAATACCCCATAGATTTTTTGTAATTAATTTTTTTAACTGCCTATTTTGGGGCATCATTAACTATGCACCGATTCAGGCTGCGGCCCCTTTAAATCTCTCGCTCCCCGCCCCCCCGAGCTCTCGACTATAAATGCAGTTATACAGTGCATAAACAAAGTTCACACAGCTAATATAACCCTCAAATGGATCTTTACAAGATGTTCATCATGCATGCTGCATGCATGGATCGGATTATGTAAGTATAGTATTTATTTGGATGTTTACATTCAATTCTGAATGAGTTTGAGGCTATGCTCCGTGGCTAACGGCTAATGCTACACTGTTGGAGAGATTTATAAAGAATGAAGTTGTGTTTATGAATTATACAGACTGCAAGTGTTTAAAAATGAAAATAGCGACGGCTCTTGTCTCTGTGAATACAGTAATAAACGATGGTAACCACATTTAACAGTACATTAGCAACATGCTAACGAATCATTTAGAAAGACAATTTACAAATATCACAAAAAATATCATGATATCATGGATCAGTCAGTTATTATCGCTCCATCTGCCATTTTTCGCTGTTGTCCTTGCTTGCTTACCTAGTCTGATGATTCAGCTGTGCACAGATCCAGATGTTAATACTGGCTTGTGTAATGCCTTGAACATAGGCTGGCATATGCAAATATTGGGGGCGTACATATTAATGATCCCGACTGTTACATAACAGTCGGTGTTATGTTGAGATTCGCCTGTTTTCCGGAGGTCTTTTAAACAAATGAGATTTACATAAGAAGGAGGAAGCAATGGAGTTTGAAACTCAATGTATGTCTTTTCCATGTACTGAACTCTTGTTATTCAACTATGCCAAGGTAAATTCAATTTTTGATTCTAGGGCACCTTTAAAGTAAAAAATAAATATATCTGCTTATTCAAAAGGGATCACAAAGAAGACTGACGCCTTACAGACCCTCAGTCTTAGATTGGCAAAACACACATACCAATAGTAGCATTGGCCGTTTCCATGTGGTTAGTCCTATAATCCCAGAGAGGATGACCTGTAGAAAACAAACAGTACTTTCAGCAAAGAGGCAAACACTTCCAGACAGGTTAACTGAAAATGAATCCATTATTACCCATCAAATGCCGTACACTGTCAAAAGAGCCTTTAGCACTTTTAAATCCTGTTTCAATGACTCATCTCACTCAGAGTGTTGTTAGATGAGCTGTCTACAGCAGCTTCATTCAAATACTATTGTCCATACTCAGCTCCCTTGCATTTCCTCTAACCCTGCCACTTCCTGTCAATTACACTGAATGCTGTGGGACTGCTATTGCAGCTGAAGGGTTCTTGTGTTTGGCTCATTTCTTTTCATACACAACAATCAAAAAACATTGTTCAGTGTAAAATGTTTTGTCAGGTAACCTATAAAAGGTAATTAAATAAATAGATTTCATTTTAATGCAAAATATTCTTTAATAAGGCAATCAACTTGACAGTTATTTCAACATTATTATAATATCTTTATTTCCATCATTGGTAAATGACACAATAATTTCTGTTTTTAGAGTTTAATTTTCTTGATTTTCAAATTCAAACATATAAATAAACATTAGATCTTATTAACTAACTGTTGCTTACATGCCAAAAGATGTTTTTTAGGTGAGTGGTATGCATAATATGGCAGCTTTACTTATAAACAGTATCTCACTATAGAGTGTTAAGCAGTAAAAGAGATTCACACTCAACCATGACTTCAGTGACGAGTTCACTCAGCTCCTGCCAATGACCACAAATGTAACAGCATACTTAAATATGGGGGATAATATTGTAAATGGCACTTCTGAGGAAAAAACTTGGCACTAAGATAGTTCCTAAAGATTTAAAAAGTAAACAAAATCAGTTAAATTATTATTTAATATAATATAATAATATTACAATTGTATTGGATGTATATTATTATTTAATATAACTGAATTAACCTAACTACATTTGGTAACAGCAATAAAAGTAATAAATATATCAGGCAGAAATATTTCCTTGAAGCAACAACTGCACATTAGTACTTGTAAATTTGTTATTAGTTAGACTTTACAACATAATGACAGATCAGATCTTTCATCATAGTGAATTATTGGTAAACTACAGTGTCTGATGTGGTCATATAGCCTGCTCTGAAATAGACAGATGGCACCACATTTCTGTATCAGACTACATTGGACACACATTAGACCGCAATAAAACTTCACTATACCTGTCGGTTTGTAATGAATCAATTAAAAGCTGTAGACAAATACAGTGACATATTGTCAAGCAAATATTTTAATATCTCTATCATGCATATGTGGTGTAAAATAAAAACATTAGCACCTCTGATTATGGCCAGTAATCTAATACTCACAGAAGACCCGGCCCAAAACGGACAGGAGTTTCTAATAGGGGGCGAGTTGCTAAGGGACAGAGCCCCGAAAGAGAGCGCCACCATGGAGCAGCCGAGAACCAGCTGCAGCAAGCCGAGGGAGAGCAGAGGGCGAGCGGGCAGCAGCGCCGGGATGATGCGCGTCTGCGATCCAGACATACGGGACGGAAGAGCGGACACACAGCGGCTGCGACTTCTGTAAGATGCGTTTGCGAGCTGATGGGCCAGAGCAGCCCCTGATAAACGACAACAAGATCCAGGCAGTACTACGGGCAGAGACATTGGAGACGCACGAGCAGCCAAACAACAATACACACTAAACGAGCGTAGTGGCGCTCCCTCATTTTACTCTGAATCTCTCAAGGCGACGGTTATTTCTTTAAACTGCCCGTTCCGCGATACTTCCATGGTCCTGTCGAGGTAGCTGAGTATTGGGTTTTAAAATAACTAGGCTCTGTGACCTGCTGCTCGGATTTGGTTTCACATTTTTTGGGCAGAGCGAGCGCAGAGAGGCGGGGGAGGGGTGCGTGGGAAGACACACACACACACACACACACACACACACACACACACACACACACCCGCGAGTCTCTCCGTTCCGCGAGTGTGAAGAAAAAGACAGTATCAAGAGTGTGAAATTATATTTTATATTGTCATCTTTTGTGGTGAACATGAAGCATTGTATTGCGTTGTCTTGTCTTTGAGAGTGAAATCCACATCTTTATTACAAAATAAACAATTGAACACCAAAACATTGACATTACATTTTTTATTATTAAAAAAAACTACATAATTAAGAATGCAAATTCATACAATATATTCAAAACAAGCTGCAAAATGAGAATATTTGTTTGTAGATAACAATTGTGTCAAACACATCATTGGAAAATGAAGAAATTACATTTAGAATCCCTCAATATAATTTTTTTTTTATTTTTTTGAATTTTTATTTCCATGATTCTCATTTAAAATAAACTATTAAAACCAATCTATTTGACATATTAAACTATATAATATTTGTTATATATTTTAACATAAAATATATACATATTTGCCTTAAATATAATATACATTTTCATCGTAAATTACACCTAAGTGTATTCATTTTTTTATTTACAATATTTATCAATATTTAATTAGCCTACATATAGTTAATACCGCCCATGGCAAGGCAGCTTATTGTGAAAGGCATGTTTGCTGATGCATATCATGGTAATATGGAGGACCAAACCTGCAGAAATTAAAAATGAATGAATGAATGAATGAATATATAAATTAATAAATAGATCAATAGGTAAATAAATGTTATAATAGGAAAATAAATAAATGAATAAACGACTTGATAAAATAAATATAATTCATTTTTAATCAAATTCATTTTTCCTTAATTTATTATTTTTCTGCTTTGTTTTTATGGTAAAGCGTATGATTAAACACTAATCGACATGTTGCAATCAGTGTGAATGGAAAGCCCATAGTGAGTGACGTTTTAAGAGCTAATTGGTTAACTTGGTCACGAACTCTGCAGTTGCTATGGTGACGATGACTAGCTAGCACGTTAGGTAGCTTTCGTTAAATCTGGTTGCACGTTCAAACAAAGTACAAAGAAATTTACCTTTAATTTGAAACTTGTTGTATTTCCAAATTATTTGTAGAGAAAGAGAATATCGCAAAATGTTGTCTGGCTATCAAAAATAAAGCTGATAAACATGACTAAACCACCTGTCCATCAACGGAATGGTTTCGGCGCGTTATTTCTCCGGAACAAACTTCCTCCATACTATGTGAGTTTGCCAGGTTAATCTGGTCGCAAATGTATTTGTACATAGTATGTACTGTATGCTATTATATTTGTAAATAGTATGTACGGCTTTCTTTTTATGTCAGTGACTGTGTGCCAACTGCCAACTAAAATAAGCGCACAGAGGAAAGAATACGATATTGTATATTTAGCCAACAGACGTTTCTTCTATTTTATAACAAACATTGGATCTTAAAACGTGTTTTTACATAGTTGTGATACAGTAAAACACAACAAAATTACACTTGTTATACAGTACTGCAGATTATAGACGAAATTGACATTTGAAATGCTTCAAAAGTGCTGCAGTGATCGTGATATCGTCGATGTAGATTAATTACACTTACTTCAGGTGTGTAACGTTAACTAGAATGTTAACTAAAATCCAAAAGTTTGAATTGACTTTGCAAATGTGTATTTATTTTTTACTCTGTATTTATTCTTGTAGACCTGTTATTATTTTTAAATAAATCATTATTAAGGCCCTGTGCGTTTGTCTCTCTGTGTTCAATTGAGTTTAAGGTTCACTGTGTATCAGAATTTGAGGTATTGCTGTATGTGGTCCATCACATCACATTATTCTGTTACAGACAAGAGCAAACGCATTACCAATCCTGACCAGAGGGTGGCGATATTGACTAAGAACTTTGGTGCTTCGAGACTAATTCC
This sequence comes from Megalobrama amblycephala, assembly GCF_018812025.1. Lineage (NCBI taxonomy): Eukaryota > Metazoa > Chordata > Actinopteri > Cypriniformes > Xenocyprididae > Megalobrama > Megalobrama amblycephala. Next base: position 40,305,925 of record NC_063047.1, read on the forward strand.
AGCAGTCTGCAGCAAGTTTTACAGTAAGCTCTCATCATACACATATCCTTCCAGCTGAAGTGTGTTGCTTTCCTTTTGTCACTTTTTGAATTAAATGGTTATGTTTTGTGACAGAGAAGTTAGAAAATAAGCTGCAAGTCAAGCCTGTTTACACCAGAGTAAGATAAGTGAGCTGGAGTCAGAGAAACAACGGACATATGAAACTAAGGTAATGATACGAGTGTTCCAAGCCCTTTTAGTGTTTACCCCAAAAGTGCAGAACTCTGGGATGTGGGATGTTTCACATTAGTACTGTCTGACTGGTGCATCTGGTATGCTTGATAGTCTTCATAGGCTGGATATGGCTGTACTCTACAATGAGAGAAGGGTTTGTTGAAACATAATTGAGTTGGCTGCTGGTTCAGGTCAGTGGAGGAGCATTTGGCTCAATCCCAGTCCCAGGCCGAGAAGGCCGTGAGAGGAAGAGACCTCTCAGACCAATTACATACACAACTCGGCCAGTTTTAAGTAATAAACAGTAGTGTAGACATGTTTGTTTTTTGTGTGCTTTTTCTTTTCTAAGTTTTTAATAACAGCTGTCAGAGACATACTGACTGGAGATTTGTAAACGCTGTGTATTTGTGGCACTATCAAAACACTGATATGTTTGTTTGTGCATCCTGACTTGCCCAAACGCCACAACATTTGTTCAACCAATGGTATGAGATTTGGGCGGGACTATCTGTTTGCCTGACCAATGGCAGGCTGCGGAGTGTTCAGGAAACTTGTTTGGAAACAGTCTTTATTTTTGCAGCACTTAGTGAGCTAAAAATGACACACTTTCAGCTATATAAATGTCTCATCACCAGTTAAAGGTGCATTTCGGTGGTCTTGATCAGATGCATTTAATCTAAATTTTAGGTTTGGGATCAGTAAGGATTTTTTTCTTTGAATTAGATTAGTTCTATTCAGCAAGGATGCATTTATTTGATCAAAAGTGGCAGTAAAAACAATCAAAATTACAAAAGATATAAAGTTTAAATACAGTTGGTAAGCATAAGAGACTTCTCTCAAAAACATTAAAAAATCTATCCGACCCCAAAATTTTGAATAGTGGTGTTTTTGTCACCAAAGATTAAACTATTCTGCAAAGTAAGAGACATTTAAGACGTTTTATAATACAATAGCATTATTTTTAAGCAGCAAAAGTACTTTCTGCACCTTTAAGATGATTTGAGCTGACTCGTTTTAAAGAATGGCATTTTCAAACTGTGTTTATTACACTTTTAAGCTGTTGGCAGAGACAGAACAGCATGAGTCTGGTCGAGCTGTCAGGTCTGCGCAGTGAGACAGAATTGATTAGAAATCAGCTTTAGCAAGCCAAGAGAGAGACTGCAGGTCGGCACAGCCTGTACCAGCCTCAGACTCCAACAGGAATAACTGCAATTGCTTTTTATATTACAGGACTTACCACATGTATTGAGTTAGATCAAAATGATGCAAAGAGGGCTTACTGTTCCATTTACTCCATACATGTTTATTTGTCTACATTTTTAAACAGCAAACTTGACAAATGACAGTTGACACAAGGCAACATCATCTGTACTTGTATTGTTTACAGTGCTGATTTTTTATTAGGCATCAAGTGCCGACCAAACACGGTACCTAAGTTGTTTATCCTACAAAAATAAACAACAAAAAAAGGTGCTTAAAATAACACAAATTTGTTCATTTTACCACGAAATTAAAGGGTTAGTTCACCCAAAAATGAAATTTGTCATTAATTACTCACCCTCATGTCATTCCAAACCTGGAAGATCTTCATTCATCTCCGGAACACAAATTAAGATATTTTTGATGAAATCTAAGAGCTTTCTGTCCTTCCTATACATAGCAAAGTCATAACCAATTTTAAGGCCCAGAAAGGTAGCAAAGACATCGTTAAAATGGTTAATGTGACTACAGTGGTTCAAACTTAAAGGGTTAGTTCACCCCAAAATGAAAATTCTGTCATTAATTTCTCATCTCATGTCGTTCCACACCCATAAGACTTTCATTCATCTTTGGAACACAAATGAAGTTCTTTTTGATGACAGAATGCTGTCAGATTTCCTTCCATTGGCTGCCTTTGTAACTTCCACTTTGACACTTCAAAAACTTCAGAAAACGAATCCATATGAATCGAGCGGTTTAGTCCAAATTTTCTGAAGAGAAAGATCTGAAGATCGCTTATTATGATGAACAGATTTAACATAAGGAGAAGCTCAACCAAACCTGCTTCACACACGAGAACAAACCTCTTCCGGAAGCTCAGACATGTGGCGTAAAACATGAGAATGAACCTCATGTGTTACGCAGCACGTTTGAGCTTCCGGAAGAGGTTTGCTCTTGTGCTTTATTCAAGTTAGGTTGAGCTTCTGTTTATGTTCACAGATCAATGTTTACATGCGAGTAAAAGCCTAAATTAAATCTGTTCATCATAACAAGCTATCGATTCTCTTCAGAAAATTTGGACTAAACCGCTCGATTCATATGGATTGGTTTTCCGATCTCTTTAAGTTTTTGAAGCATCAAAGTGGTAGTCACAAAGGCAGCTAATGGAAGGAAATCTGACAGCATTCTGTAATTAAAAAGATCTTCATTTGTGTTCCGAAGATGAACAAAAGTCTTACGGGTTTGGAACGACATGAGGGTGAGTAATAAAAGGTACAATATGTAATATTTTTGCAGTAAAATATCCAAAAACTACTAGGCCAGTGTTATATATTTTGTTCACTTGAGTACTTACAATATCACAAATGTTTCCAACTATTTGTAAATAATGAGAAAATTGCAATTAGAACCATAGCTCCGGGATGTGCGAGTTGCCGTCTGTCAATTGCGTCATACCCGCGTTACCCTCGGTTTCCGGTTTTATTTTGTAGAAACCATGGAAACACCAAAGACGCTTTAATTTTTACATGTTTTAATAGACAAGGGAACAACTGTTTTGATATATTTATAGACAGAAAACTAATTATTGTTATATAGCTCAACACGTTTAGTCTTATTGTTTAAATTAATTTTCTTGATTTTTTGCGAGTACCATGCTTTACCATGCCTCAGACAAAAACACTATTTTGTGAAGTAGCTAACATAGCATAATCAGATGCAGCTTTATTTTTATTAACAGTAATACATAATTTTCTCCATCATACAATACATTTTAAAATTAATTGCATGCCATTTATCAACACAAGGCATCCAATATTTAATATAATATTCTAAAATTGATCTAGTTTATTGCAGTGTGTAACAGTGTCACACAGCAGCCGCCGAGCGAACGCACAGAGTAATGTTATAACATTAAAAAACACTCTCAAATGTATCTATATGATAAACAGAGCTGCGTTACCTCATACTCATGTCAGCACCGGCGACTGTGTCATAATAAAAGTTCCTCTGCTCGTGAGGCGTGTGTTGTGCAATCGCTCCAGCGGCCTCGTTCAGCTTCCACAACACTTGGTCCTGCTCTGCTTCATACTACAGTTAATGATCCATGAACATGATTTCTTCCCAAGTCCTATTCCTATTCTTTTGCACCGTCCATTGAGATGGAGACCACGTGTCCCAAGATTCCACTCTAAATTGTGGCGTCATCAAGCTACGCCTTTGTTTTGAATAGGCCTCTAGCGACCTCCAGCGGACAGAAATGATTACATATTGTACCTTTAATGACAGAATTTTCATTTTGGGGTGAACTAACCCTTTAATACTAATACTTTTTTAAGGTTGAACCACTGTAGTCACATGGACTTTTTTAACAATGTCTTTACTACCTTTCTAGGCCTTGAAATTGGTTATGACATTGCTGTGTATAGAGAGGTCAGAAAGCTCTCAGATTTCATCAAAAATATCTTAAATTTGTGTTCTGAAGATGAACAAAGGTCTTATATGAGTATAGAACGACATAAGGGTGAGTAATTAATGACAGAAATTTAATTTTTGGGTGAACCCTTTAACATAAACATGAATTTTCACAGAAATACCATCGTTTTACGGGACACACAGCCTGACAAAAGATGCGTGAAGTGTTTTCTCCTCCCTTTTAAAACTTAAATTGTCTTTTTTCCTGATGTCTAAAACCCTTTCAGAACAGACCTGCTACGTCCCACCTGTTGAGAACCGCTGGTTGACCATATGTTCTTCAGAGAATGTAGGCCGATTTGAGGCCTTCCAGTGCTTACGTTTCAGTGTTATTATGTGATTCAGTTGGAGAGAAGGCATCTGCCAGCGTTGTTGAAGCAGCGTGAACCGCAGCAGGTCCATGTCAAGCTGGAAGAGTTTCAGGGTCTGCTGAAGGCTATGAGGACAGAGAGATGACTGGATGATGAATGCAGAGCTGGAAAATACCATGCAGATTATCTCCGAGCACAGCTGCACTGTGGACATGCAACAATATTTGACTAACCAGATCGAGCAGCTCAGAGGGGAGAATCAACAACTGAAGGTGGGGAAATTTGGGGAAGAATCTTTGAGTAGAATTTGTTCAACTAATTCACAATTTAGGATACCATGACTATTAGGTTGTTTCTGTTCAGTGAATAAACCAGTTATAGATTAAATTACCCCATTCATGGGCATTATTGGGAATGAATGGCTGGAACAGGAACTAGCTATGAAGATATATTACACAATTATTTCCTTTGATCCAAGCTGGGGGATTTATATTGCACTTCTTCCCATGATTGGCCTTTGCTTGTCATTCATATACTTGTTGGTTTAACAGGCTGCATTGAGAGAGGCAGAGCTCAGACTCAGCACAATGGAGAGAGAGAAGGCCTGTCAGCAGGCTGCGCTCTCAGAAAAGACCTGCAATGTTGATCAGCTTACTTTAGAGAAACAGCAGATGACCGCTGAGCTGGGAATGCGGCATATGCAGCTTACCCAGCTGAAAGGTACAGGCACTGATTCATCTAAATGGCATCACAAAATACAGACTGATTTTAAAAACTGCTTGAAGTACAGTGTCCTTAAAAATGTTTGAACACTTAATTCTTGCATTTATTGTATTATTGCATACATTTGTTTGGCAAAAACAAAAACACAAACTAAGTGACATCTGGGTCAATGACACATACAAAGTATCCACGATAAAGAAAAGGAAAATTATTTTTAAGAAAAATTTTAATTTAAAAACTCACAGTTGTCATGTTGTGTAACAGTAAAAAAAACCTTGATTACATTATTTCCACTTTTTGAAATGTGTTTTGCAAGTATAAAGTTTTTTTTTTTTTTTTTACAAGTATCATGAATTATTAATTTACAAAAGTTTTTGGGAGGGGCGTCTCTCCACATGACATGTTGTGTTACAACCTAACCTTGCTTCATTTAAAAAATCTCAAATTATCTGATATTTTAAAGTCCCCCTGTAGTCAATAATTTTATCCCTTAAAACTCATCATTGATCACTAAAATCACATATTTGAATGTTTTTTTCCTTGGAAAAAAATAGTCTTCATGGCTTAAAATAGCTTGAATGTAACTCTACACCTTTGCCTCATTTTGTATATGTGGTTCTATAAATATGCAAATTATCCCCGCCTCCACTCACTCACACCACTTCAGAGATCCACTCTTTGACATGATTGGTTACAAGGTAGTTTGTGATGTCAGAAACACCAGCGATTTCAAACCATGTTTTTGTCTTTGGTTCACTGCAGTTTTAAGGAGAAAATACTCAGCAATGGTGTTGACTCATGAATTTGCACATGGTTTGTCTTGATGCATATTAAAAACACCACATAGACATATGAACAACATTAAAAACTTGATTTTCACCACAGGGGTCCTCCTATATGATTTTTTTTTTTTTTTTTTTTTTTTTTTTTCCCTGACTGTTTGGACCAGATAATTTGACAGTCAAAAGTTTTTCAAATATTAATACAAGTATTTCAAGTATTAATACACTACTTTATGGTACTTTATTTATGGTCAGTAAGGTTTTTTTTGTTGTTGTTGTTTTTTTTCAGCAAGGATGTATTAAATTGCATTAAATGCTGTTCTTTGGAACTTTCTATCCATCAAAGAAAAATATCCTGAAATAAATATATAATTGTTTGCACAAAATATTAAGCAGCACAGCCGATAATAACCGGAAATATATATTGAGTAGTAAATTAGAATGAGCTCTGAAGTATCATGTAATACTGAAGACTGGAGTAATGATGCTGAAAATTCAGCTTTACCATCTCAGAAATAAATTACATTTTAAAATATGTTAAATTAGAAAAAATTAATTTTAAATTTTGATTAAATTTCAAATGTTACTGTTTTACTGTATTTCAAATTATCAAATAAATGCAGACAGGTGAGCATAAGAGACTTCTTTCAAAAGCATATTGCAACCCCACTGACTTTTGATGGTATTGAATATTTTCTATGAAATAATAATAAAAGAGTATGCCAAACTACTGTAATTAGGATTAAAGCCTTTTCAAGCATTTCTTTCTTTTAATGAGATTTTTGTCTTCATTATGATGTCATCAGGACAGTGGCATCACCCTGACGTTTTTGCCTTTTTCCCCAAAAATTAATCAGAGGGACAGGAAGCTTTAAAAGAGCAGTTTGGCAGTAAGACCTGTGAGCTGGAACAACAGAACCTCAACCTCAGGACTCAGCTGAAGACAGCACGGGCAGAGCTGGCCCAGGCCAACAGTTGGTTGAGAGCACTGGAAGGAGCTGATGGTCATGGTACACACACACACAAAATACTTTTGTTTATTTTGTTTGGTTGTTTATTTTTATAAATTATTTTAAGGCTTCAGGTAGAGAAAAAAAAATACTAGTTTAAAATGAACAATGATCTTTTTTTAGCTGAGCATTCACATTCGCCCTCAGTAACCCCTGAGTATTTCAGAGATCAAAGCTTTGAGAAAAAATTTCAGGAAAATCCTAATTACGCTTACATACAAATATAAGCATCCGTACCCATTCATAGCACTGCTGGAATTTAAAGTGAGGATGTTTTTATATCGTCCACAGTGTTACCTCAGGAAAAACCAGACTTAGGCCAAGTGTATATAAAATAAAAGGCGGAAGACCCCACCCCACATTACTGGATTCATTTACATTCTTTAGAGAGAGCCAGTGTGTGGCCGTGGTTTTGTTGTTCTGCATTCTGGATAATGGCAGGAAGACGGCCTACTGAGATTATAGATCTGCTCCATGCCCTCCTGCTGCTATTCCACTATGCACTTTTCCATCACATAATCTGCACAAAGTATTCATTTTAACATTTATACAATGTTTTCAGCTGTTTGGCATCAGTGTCCTGAGACATTGTTAAAGAACATTTTTGTTTCTCGCTGTGTGCAGTGCTTGTGTGCTGTTACATAATGTAGCAATGATTTCTTAGGTCTGACCTCTGTAACTCTCCATTGTTTCATTTTGTTCCATTCAATTGTGAGAGGGACAGAATGGGAAAATGGTCTCATATGACGTAAGTCTCTGTTCATTGGTTCACTGGACAAAGTGTCTTTTGAAATGTAAACAATACATTAACAATATAGTCCAAGTTATTCTCTTGTGAACATGTGATGCAGCTGACATAACAACCTGAGTTCATTCTATTTAAATGTCAAACATTTCACAAATAGAGCGATACCTCAGTAATGCCTTGTACGTAACATTCCTCTTTCAGACAGGACAGTGAATTACTTGTATTTTTCAGAGTTTTATTCTTGGTATTTACTGTGGTTGAACTGATTGGAATGTGTTTTATATGTATTTCAGGTCTTAAGGTCGCTCTTGGGATGCAGAAACAGATCACTGCTAAAAGAGAGCAGATTGATTTTCTGCAAAGCCGAATTCAGCTGCTGGAGGAGATCATTGAGAAGCTCAAGATGGTGAAGTGCATCACAAATAACACAAATCACTTTCTGTATCTCGCATGAACACCTTGTTACTAAATAGTATGTGTATGTTATGTTAAAAGAGAAGGTGTCCAGGCCCAAACTGTTGATAACTAAGTTAAAATTTGGAGGTTATCACAGTTCATTATACCATTTTCAGACCAGTGTATATTTATGTATTTTCCAAATAATTAACAATACCACTTGGGGGGAAGGTATGGCCTCAGATGTGTCAAAACACTATAAATTAAGTGGGGCTTTCAACCTCATTGTGTCTTCATTCTAAAAATGGTACTTATTTATATATATCTTGTTTCAAAAGTGAAACTGAAACAGTCTCCTTAAGCTTGAGATCAAGGGAAATCATTTTTATTGACTGTTAAGCACTTTTCTGTTTTCACAAAGCACTGTCAGGGATAGTCCTCTCCCACCACTAATATGCATGAAATATTCATAGGTGAGGATTATCAGAAAGACTGAAATATGGCCTGGATGAAGGTGTAACTTGCTCTGGTAGGCTTGTTTGAAATGAATTTGAATCATCTCTGAGAGACAGTTTCCAGGCAAATCACTGATTTTGTAGTTGTTCAACAATTGTGGTTATAAGTCTACATACACTTTGCAGAATCAGCAAAATGTTGGTAAATAAATAAATAAATAATAAGAGGGATCATAAAAATTGAATCGTTTTTTTGTTTTGTTTTTTATGTAGTACTGCCCTACATATGCTGAATCATAACATAACAGATGTTTACATACAGTTCCCAAAACAGAATAATAACTGAAAAGACACAAATTAGCCAGTTCAGAAGTTTCGTTCTTAGTACTGTGTGTCATTACCTGGATGATCCATGACTGTTTTTATGTTTTGTGATAGTTGTTAATGAGTCACTTATTTGTCCTAAGTTTGTAGTTAAACTATAAACTTTTTCACAAAAATCCTCCAGGTCCTGCACATTCTTTTGTTTTCCTGCATCTTTAAACTATTTCCAACAGTGACTATGATTTTGAGATCCATCTTTTCACACTGAGGACAACTGAGAAACTCATACCAAATAACACTGCTCAGCCAAAAAAAAATTTAATAGGCATATACTTAAAAATCTATGAATGGATCATTATTACAGTGATTATTATCTTTCTAGCATGTTTTATGTTTGACAACGGTTCTTTTAACTCTAAAAGATGGAGTGTGTAGCTTTTAAACAACCATGTAGGAAGATACATCATGACCATATTCCAGAATAACAATGCCAATATTCATCAGGGTTAAAACCCTGATTTTTACCACAGGGGTCCTCCTATATGATTTTACGATATGACAACTGAAAAAATGGTTCAGAGAGCATGAAGAATCATTTTCAGACATGAATCCTGACCTTAACCTCAGTGTAAGTTTTTGGAATGTGCTGAAGTAGACTTTACAGAGTGCTTGACTCCTGCATTGTCAATACGAGATCTTGACCAAAAATTGATGCACCTCTCGATGGAAATAACATCAAAACATTTATTTCCATTGAGAGGTGCGTCATTTTTTGGAATATGGTCATGATGTATCTTCCTACATGGTTGTTTAAGAAAAGAAAAGTTACACACTCCATCTTTTAGGGTTAAAAGAACCGTTGACAAACATAAAACATGCTAGAAAGATAATAGTCACTGTAATAACAATCCATCTATAGACTCTTAAGTATTTGCCCATTAAAATCCAAACAGCGACTTTTTTTTTTTTGGCCAGGCAATGTATTACAAAAGCTGCAAACATTCAATTATGCTCAAAAAGGAAACAGGATGCATTAAGAGCTGATGAGTATAAGCTTTTGAACAGGATGATTGGTGTAACTTGTTTTTATTAGGGGCCAAGCACCAAAGGTGCATACGCACCTATTGTAATCGTTAGTGTTCTTCTTATTATTCTTTCGCTCTGGAAGTCTATTGCAGCCCATAAAAGTTCTGAAATCCGTCATGAAAATCTTTCCGCCATTTTGGCCATTGCTCCGATTTTCTCGATAATTGAACCGGAGCATCTTCACACAGTGCCGACAAAAAATTATGGAATTCAAGTTGATTCATCAAACCGTTCTTGAATAAGATGACTTAGCAGATGACTGTTGCAGCACAACAAATATCAACCGTCCCAAAGTATTTTTGCATAGTCCAAAGAGTTACTAATTTTCTTTTTATGTATGTTTTCCTTTTTATGCATGTACATATAAATGTGTGTTTGTGTGTTCTAGGAGAAGCATCGTCAGGCATTGCTGGTTAAGAGACAAACACAAGAGCTAGTGTCCGAGAGGGAGAGCAGGAGAAGACTGGAGTCAGAAGTGGAGGCTCTTTGCTCACAAGAGCAAGAACTCAAAGGCAAAGCAGAGAGACTGGAATCAGCTTTATTCAAGGTGTCTGACAGTCTTCATGTTAAACAGAGGCATATTCCAAATAGAGCAGATGACCGACATTCAGTTAATTAAAACATAATGTATATTGTACAGTTTTTTTGTTAGAGTTTTGCTGAATGCCAAGACTTTATTCAGAAGCAGGAACAGGAGTTTATGAGGCTGAAACTGCATCATACTTTAGATATAAAGGTATAAAATTGACAAATTTGCTGTAGTAGTAATTAATTGATTTCACCTTATGTTCAAATTGTATTATTCTCTTGTTGTTATGCTATTTCAACGTGTATGTTTTTGGTCAGGAATTGCAAAGCCAGAACTGGCGTAACGTCCCCAGATCTCCAGTCAGCAGCCGTACCCTACAGACTCATCTTCCCGTCACTCAGCATATCATTAATGGCCTAATGGAGGTATGAAAAAGCCTTGCTAACCACCCACACACTCAAATATCTGAACTGACAGGATGTCCTGGAACAAATTTCCCTCTGGAATCTTTCCAGATGAGAGTCTGTGACCCTATTGTACAGCTGAAGAACACTGGAAGAGAGCTGCGTGGTGGGATTGTTGAAGATCAAGGACCACACACTAGTACGAGCTTCAGGAGGAGACCCGAGGAAGACCACAAATCTAGACAGTGAGTCTCATTCATAAAAAGCCATCACAGAGGAAAATACCTGAGGGAGGACCACAGCATCAGGGAATGAAGGAGGCGAGGAAATTGCATACAGCTAGAGTTTTGTGAATCACTCAAGTGTTATTTATCGTTTTCATTGCAGACCTACAGAAACTAAAGATGCAGAATGTACCACATGGCCAATTGGGAGAATAACCAGTTACAGGTAAGAGGAAAGTCCACTTACAAGTTAACTACAAGTAGTTTCATGTCATCTAACCACACATGCATCAGATGAAGGTGTTTTCAGGCCAGGTGAAGATGTTTCATAACATTTAAGTGCTTCTCTGCAGTGATTAATGCTTGTTCTCCACTCTCTGAGTCAAGAGTTAGTGCTCTGAGACACATTTAATGCATGTGCTGCTTGTGTTGCATGTGTGCTTTGCAGTGAGCTCAGAACTGCTGATCCTTATAAGCAGGATTGCAACAGCCCTTTATCAGCTGACAGTGAGTCTTTGTGCCACTACTCTGATCAGTGATGGATAAACGAATGAACTGATCTTTGCTAATATGGAAAAATACATAAGTATAATAAAATGTCTCTTGACAGATAATGCAGTACGTTTTAGATTGGGCCAGATGTGCTATTCCCGCTCTGCTCGTGCGGCAGGACGCAGGTCTCCTGTGCACCTTCTACTCACTTCTGATCTTCCTGCTGACAGAAACTATTGCCTGGAGATGGAGCACCCTGCCAACGCTAATCAGATATGTAAGCTTAACATCAAACACAATTAGAGCCGTTTTATGAAAATTAAACAGTATTTATTTAACTGTGCCAATGATTTAATCGGTTTACTGTATGTTGTAAATCACAGTGAGTGATTTAATTGGTTATAAAGTAGGAAATTTATTGGTCTTTTATCAGCTGCCAACAATCAAGATGAGCTCAAAGGACAGGAATTGCAGAAAAGCAAGCTGGACAGACCGTAGAACTTACTGAAGGATCTTCAACTGAAGGATGATGGTCAGAATGAGACTATTTTTGTTTATTTTATAATCTCAAGAGGTGTGTTTGACTTTGACTGTGGATGGCCGCACTGAGACTGTTGGGGGAGAAGTTACGGATCCGTCGGACACCTTCTGCCTTCTGAAGTGATGCTTGCACAGTGTTTGATTTTTTTTTTTAATCACAAATATAGTGGATTAGATATTATATTTGTCAGATAAAGATATTTGTTTTTTTTTAATGTCGCAATCAGAAACACTTTTCATTTAGTAGGTTATGTGCTGCTTAAAGGGTTAGTTCACCCAAAAATGAAATTTCTGTCATTAATTACTCACCCTCATCTTGATCCACACCAGTAAGACCTTCGTTCATCTTCAGAACACAAATTAAGATATTTTTGATGACAACTGAGGTTTTTATCTCCCATAAAAAGCAATGAAATTATTACATTCAAGGTCCAGAGAAGTAGTAAAGATATTGTTAAAATAGTGGACGTGACTACAGTGGTTCAACATTAAATGTTATGAAGCGATGAGAATACTTTTTATGTTAAAAAACAAAAGAAAAATAATGACTTTATTCAACAATTTTTCCTCTTCCCTGTCAATTTGCTACACAGTTGATGCAGTGAACAGTGCAGAGCTTGTGTTCTATGTCAGAACGCAGACTCTGTATTGGCCGGCTCCTGCGTCAGCATCACATGCATGCGTCGTGGTGCTTACGTGAACAGCGTTGGCCAATACTGAGCCAGCTTTTGGACGTAAACACAGAATCTCTGCACTGTTCACTGCATAGCAGACTGACAGGGAAGAGGAAAAATTGTTGAATAAAGTCATTATTTTTGTTTTGTTTTTGAGCATAAAAAGTATTCTCATCGCTTCATGACATTAAGGTTGAACCACTGTAGTCACTGTAGTCTGTAGAAATTTTAACAATGTCTTTACTACCTTTCTGGGCCTTGAATGTGGTAATTTTGATGCTTTCTATGAAAAAAAAAAAAAAAAAAATTAAAGAATATCTTAATTTGTGCTCTGAAGATGAACGAAGGTCTTGCGGGTTTAGAATGACATGAATGGTGAGTAAAAAATGTCCGAAATTAAATTTTTGGGTGAACTAACCCTTTAATACAACACCGATATGAACAAAAAAAAAGTTTAAGATAAGTCTATATTATTAAAATACCAGTAAAGTGAGGTCTGTATTATTTAAATCAAATTTATTAGTTTAATAAACATGACACACTACAACATTAAGATTGCATGAGTTTTTACTATTATAAAAACAGATTTGTTAGCATTAGTGGAACTGAAAGTTCCAGAATAAACATGAAACACATGTCATTGCTGTCATCAGTGAATCTAGCCTATTGTGAAATAGCAGTGTTGTCAACAGAGCTCGTACAGCCACTCTTGAGAAGCCAAGCTGACTGAGCCAGATTACTGCTCTTAATCCCTGTCACAGTACTTTGCCATTTCTAACCGCTATGCACTGCTTCAGTCTTGAATATATATATATATGTTCAAAAATGATTGACTCTTCACTAGGCCCAACTTCAGAATATTAATACTTGCCAATTCTACCTTAGAAACTGTTGCCATTTACCATTTTTAACTGCCAGAAAAAAATGTATTCATTCAGCCCATATAAGAAGAATATCCAGTCGGTTTTTACCACTTTATGATGCTCCTCATAGAAATCACCTATTCATTCCTATGGGATATTCTGTAAAGCTAGTCTGAGTTAGCAACATTTTGTCCTAAAGGGCCAGGAAGACAAAATGAGGAAGCATTTCTCTGCCTAATTATTGATGAAGATCTAAATCCAAATATTTAGATTTTAATAAAGAATTATAAAACCTACTGGCATGCATCTGAAGCACACACAAGAAGACTATGTAGAACTTAGAAAAGTGCAGCTCATTAGCATGGCAGAATGCATACAGGCAGACTTCAGGCTGTTTACCTAAAAATTCTTAGAAAGCCCTTGTAAGTCCCACCAGGATGCTGAGAACAACAGTGTTTGTTTTTCAGTTTACGTTTTATGAATGAATGAAGAAAACTCGAGGAAGGGAAAACCATGCCAAACCCACGCTTTTCTTCCACTTCCTTTTTTCTTTTTGATCATGAAATAACAGTATAAAGGAATCTGCTTGAGGGTAAAATGTTCCTTTAAACTTAAATTCTAGTTTGGGGAACTGCATTTAGCAGCTGACACATGAATGTGTGAAGTAATGTTCAATAAACGACATAAGGAAATATTGTTTAAAGAGTTTAATGCACAGCTCTCCCTGTAGATGATGATGTGGAGCTTCTGATCCTGTTCTTCTGTTCATCTTCAGAGAATACAGCACTGAGAAACTACACAAGGACATGAATAAAAATAGTTTATTATTATATAATTAATGTGTCTAAGTACATATATTTCAAATTTAAACTCATAAAATATTTTTTCAGTTGAATATGAAGACAATACTCTGTTGTATTACCCTTGGCATTCTCACTCCCTTTTTGATAATGAACTCTCTGAATGCCTGAAGGCCGTGAATCTGCTTCAGCTCCTTATCCTAGATGACAGGAAAATATGAATGGAACTCCAGCAACTAAATAGAGATCAACCTGGTTTGCATCATCATCAGCTGTCACATTATTTGCTCTTTTTATACCTAGTAGATGCAATAAAAGTCACCTGCTCGCTCAGCTGTTCCTCAAAATCCAGACTCCCTGTGATCTCTGCCAAGGCTTGAGGATCATTGGCAGCCTGGGGTCTGTTGGGTTTGTAAGCCTGTTGTACAAACATAGAAGAGACTTGATAATCACAAACTTTGGGGTAAACACCACAAAATGTATGTATTAAGTACAAAAACAATGTCTCCAACCTGAGTTAACTCCTTAACACACTGATCTTTATGACTTTCCTCTACAGAGCTATGGAGTTTTGCTCTAGTTTGATTGGGATCAGTCTTGTTGATAGGTAAGGTCACGGAGGGTTTCTTCTCATAGTCACTCTTAAACAGGTCCAAGATGGTTGACTCTGTCAGATCACTGGTTTCTCCATCCTGAGAAAACATTCAAAGAAGAAATAACCTTTTAGGCGTCATATCTAACAGTCTTAACTTCTGATTAGTACTTTAATGTGTACATGATAAAATGTTACCAGTGAAGTAATCCATTCACAAAAGAGCTTGATGATTATCTGCTTGTCTTCTTCTTGGGACACGGAGTGCAAGTGTTTTACACTCGTCGTCTGATCTTCTTTGACACCTAGTGTTCCTTTGAGTCTCTGCCATTTATAGGGATTTCTTGGTCTGGCATCTTTACATTTCTCTCTTGGAGGTCTTGGGAAGTTTAGGAAGAGTATCAGGAATGGTATTATTATATATGTAACAAACTTCTGTAATGTCTACCACCAAAAGAAATTTGACATTAAAATGGGAATACTGTTTTTAACCTAACCCTGTGACCAGTCCCATTCCAAATTCAATGGGATCAGAACCAAAGCCAGAAACATTTCAAAAGAAGAAGAAAGGAAAATCACTTGATGGTGATGGATGGTTTTATTGTCTCTGGAGTTGAGAATTGTGCTCTGCTTTCTTCTAGATGTTCCATTTTCTTTGTTGGAGAGGTTATGGACAATTCTTCCTTTATGCACATATCAGGATCCAGGACGAACAACACCTGATCAAATAACTGTTGAAAAAGTTGAAGTTTGGAGGAATTGTCTATATTGTACATTGCAATTAATATTCCTCAATGTATTATTTTTTTCTTCATCATCTTTCATATTTAAAGCTGCTGTTAGAGATTTCTGCACCGCTAGCAGCACCAAATGAAATCACAAAACTGTTTCCAAACAGGTTTCCCAAACTGTTTTAACATCTCCAGAACTTGTAAGTCATCATTGTTGGGTAAGTTATACTGGTGAATGGGAGACCATAACAAATGTATTTTTTGTGTTCCCGTTTGCTCACAAAACAGAAAAAAACTTACTACCTAAGTAGCTATTTTAGAATTGATAGAGTATTAAAGGGTTAGTTCATCCAAAAAAGAAAATAATGTCATTAATTACTCACCCTCATGTCATTCTACACCCCTTCGTTCATCTTCGGAACACAAATTAAGATATTTCTGATGAAATCCGATAGCTCAGCCAGGCCTGCATAGACAGCAATGGTACTCTCAAGATCCATAAAGGTACTAAAACATATTTAAAGCAGTTCATGTGAGTACAGTGGTTCTATCTTGATATTATAAAGCGATTAGAATATTTTTGTGCACCAAAAAAAACAAAACAAAATAATGACTTTTTAACAATATCTAGTGATGGGCGATTTCATAACACTGCTTCTTGAAGCTTACGAGCTTTACGAATCAAATCAATAAATCGGAGCACCAAAGTCACGTGATTTCAGCAGTTTGGCGGTTTGATACGCGATCCGAATCAGTGATTCGACTCAAAAGATTCATAACGCTCCAAAGCGGAGTATTGAAATCGGCCATCACTAGATATTGTTAAAAAGCCATTTTGGGTTTTTTTTGGCACACAAAAAATATTCATCACTTTATAATATTAAGATAGAACCACTGTACTAACATGAACTGATTTAAATATGTTTTTAGTACCTTTATAGATCTTGAGACAGGAAGTACCACTGCTGTTGGATTCATCAAAAATATCTTAATTTGTGTTCCGAAGATGAACGAAGGTCTTACGGATGTAGAACGACATGAGGGTGAGTAATAAATGACATTATTTTCATTTTTGGGTGAACTAACCCATTAACTTTTTTTTTTTTTTTTTGTGGTTTAATATGAGGGTAAAATAACATTAATAATACTGTTCGTTGCATTAAAAAAATAGCCTATATATTAAAAACTTTTAAAGATTTTAAATATTCAAAAAGATTCTAGATTCATAAAGGTTCCCACGCCATTGGCAGAGATGCGCTTCGGTGTTGAGTGATTGGCTAAGACGCGCGGGCCGTGTTTTGGTTCGTTTTTGCTGTTTACATCCTCTTGGCCTGTCACAAATACAGGCGGGTTCCGTTTCTCAAAATGCCACATACTTCAGAGATATCTGTCAGGTAGGCCTAATAATAGAGACATTTTATAAGTGCTATTTTAAAATTCACGAACAGCAACTTTAACATGAAGTGTATTTCCATGTTGTGCAGTCATGTCGACAACATTTAAATGTGGTATTACCTCTGGTGTCATACCGCTCTCCAGATGTGGGTATAGGGCCAGAGGGTGTTGTTTGAGTTTGTGCTCGACAGCATCAATGAACTCACGCTGAGCTTGACTCTGGGGATTCTGCTTTGAGTAACACGCTTGATATTTACTCAGTCTCTTCTGCGGGAACTTCACTGAACAGGCGTGGCTCGGCATCCCAAAGAGCGCAGGGGAGGGTCCACACTTAGACTGGGTGAAGAGCTCTTCATTCACTGTCGGGTAACCATCTCTAAAGTCATCCAGGCCCGGGGACAAAAAACGCCATTTGCGACTATCTAATGCCCCAGATAACTGTTGCTTTTGCCTTAGATCCCTGAGATATTTAGTCTTTAGTCGTTCCTTAAACCTGAACACAAAGACAAGAGTTGTGGTCATTTCCTGTTATGCAGTGCCAGATGAGCTCTGTAAAATATCTTATGTTGAAATGTGAGGTAAAAAGGGCACAGAATATGTTTACAACTTAATGAAAATGGCAAGAAAATGAACAAACAAGACTGAACCTCGAGTTATTCCTCAATTAGTTACTGAGAATTAGCTTACATAGGGCTTAACTTGAAGTTATAAAATGAATATTCCGAAGAAAAGTTTTTATTAAAAAGTCTAAAAAGAGAAAAATAAATAACGCCTGCTGGAATGTGCCAGTTTTTCATGTTAGAAATTAGTATTTAGTTTTAAAAAAAATACATTCAAAAATACATTTTAGTTACAGAAGTAAGTTAACTAATTTTGCAACAAAAAGAAAAATATAATAATTGCTGTCGCAAAGTGTGCAACTTACCAGGGGAACTTAATGTTTTCCACTTGTCCGGTTTTGAAAGACATTTCGCTCGTCTCAGTGCTTCTATATTAATTAAAACGATTCGTTTTCTACCAAATGTGTCTTATAAATTAAAAAACACAACGTTATTATCACCATGTTTGGAAGTCACGGTAAAATTTGGACACTAGAGTGAGGTGCGTTGGTTTGGTTGCTATGGCAGCACAACAGACTGGCGCTCTGGTACTTGTAGTTTTAGTGAGTACTGAGGATGAGGGGCGTGTTTAAACCACAAGAGGGAGCTTGGTGATAATATTGCAGATGCAATAGGTAGTACAGCTGATTTGACCAAACGCTTATTAATAGAATAAACATTTTAATTGCCGAACCTGTACCTAGAAAAAACACGACTGTTGCTATATTTTAAATCTATTAGCCTAATTTTCTCTGAATTTCTTGTTTTTACTCTTCTTTTTTTTTCTTTTTTTTATGTATTTTTGAATGCTCATCCTATGAGAGCATTGCAAAGTTGATATAAATGTACTGATTTATTCATTATCATTAATATTATCAGTCTAATAACACCTCCTTAAACACAATGCCCCCTTAGTGCAAAGAACAGGAAGAGAAGACACTGGACATGTGTTTTGCCTTTGAGATATGCTTGACTGACTTCCTGCATGAATGATTTACTCTAAACAGGATGTGGAAACAGAACTTTCTTTTGGCACCATTGAATTATGTTGTTCCAACCTCCCAGATATCATTAAACTAATGATCCATCAGTTCAGTCGAGCTGGACAAAATAAGTTAAAAATAATTCAGTAACCGTGTTCAAACTGGACACATGGTCTGAGGAGACAGTTAATGACTGTGGGGAGGCACAGAGGATGCCCTATTCTTCAGGCTGTTTAGTGTTGTTTATGAAACATCTGGATTGTTAAAGAGGAAAAATACTGTCAGGCTATTCCAAACATTACAATAATGTTCTCTGGATGAGATTTAAACGTTCCATGGAGAACACCCTTAATTAAAACTTTCTCATCTAATCAGCTTTAGAAGTTTAGAAGTACAGTACTGCGCTGCTGTCAGAAATCATCAATAAATTCTGACAGTGGATCAGCTGATATTTTGAAATATGGAAATGAATGCATTAAGTGCTCTGGGAGTGGAGAATCATAATAATGAATAACATGAATCAGAGCTGGCTGGAACCCAGAAAGCCCTTAAGCAAAATTGTTTATTCATCTTTATTCCTACTGTGTTCCACATGCCCTGCATCAGAGGATCTTCTCACATGTAGCTGTTCTGAGGTTAAACTTCACATACACTCTTAAAAGAAAGGTTCTTTATTGGCATCTATAGTTTAATGAAGAACCTCTAACATCCATGGAACCTCTCCATTGCACAAAAGGTTCCTTTAAGAGGAAAAAGTTTCTTTAAAATGTTCTCCACACTAAGAAAATGGTTATTAATGGTTTGGAATCATTTTTAAAAGTGTAGAGCTCATATCCCACTAAACATAAAAATATTTCACAAATTACTTTGACTTTCTTCTGTGGAATACAAAAGAAGATATTTTGTGTCTTTTTGATTTTGCTGTTTTGGATATTCTTCTTTTGTTCACCAGAAGAAAATAGGTTTGAAACGTCAGTGACTTAATAATGACAGAATTTAAATTTTTGGCTGAACTTTCTCTTATAGTGACAGTATATGCAGTGTGTAAACAAGCTTCCAGTAGCTGATAAGGAAGTTTCTATGTTTATCAAAACTCCCTTTCCCTTCCCAACTAAAATGAATGAGTAAGGCTGACTAAGTTCATGTAAGCTCATCTTGCTTTCTGCAGTAATGTGATACGTGTGCGTGACACCTACAATAGAACTCTTTTAAACATGAGCAAACAAAAATGAATTCAAATCCAGAGTATTTGTTCTGCACACATTTACAGTAAAACAAACTTCACAGACTGTTCAGAATTAACGTGGTGGCGTGACTGCTTCCAGGAATCCGTGTGTTTTGAGGGTGTAGCCCGGTGACTCCTATACAGCCAGCAAGGAGTTGAACATTAGATCAGAATCAGATCCCTTTGACTTCATAGTTTATTCATCTGTTTTAACATGCACACCTCCAACTGTTAACTCATTCCTTAAATGATCTCATGTGAAACCAAAATAAGCATCAAAATAACTGTTCACCACACTCTGTGAAGAACCTCTATATCCATGAAAGCTTTCCATTACACAAAAGTTTCTTTCTAGTGGGAAAAGGTTTAAGAAGAAAGAAGTCTATAAGGGGAATTTTTTTTTTTTTTAAAGAACTTTTTTACCAAAAGGTTTTTTGAGGAACTAAAAAGGGTTCTTCAATGGCATTGCTGTAAAAACACCCTATTGGAACCTTTATTTTTAAGAGTGAACTGCTCAGTAATTTTAAAAAAAGAAATGAATACTTTTATTCAGCAAGGACATATTAAATTGATCAAAAGTGACAGTAAAGACATTTATAATGTTACAAAAGATTTCTATTTCATATAAATGCTGTTCTTTTGAACTTTCTGAATATCAAATAAAAATCACGAAAATATTAAGCAGTACAACTGTTGTTTTATCCAGTTACTCATCAGCATATTAGAATGATTTCTGAAGGATCATGTGACACTGAAGACTGAAGTAATGATGCTGAAAATTCAGCTTTGTCATCCCAGGAATCAATTACATTTTAAAATGTGTTCAGATAGAAAACAGTTATTTTAAATTGTAATAATAATTAAAAATATTACTGTTTTTTCTGAACAAATAAATGCAGCCTTGGCTTTTGAAGGACAGTGTACATTAATTGATCCTTGGTGATTAATTAAGTTTTTCATTACAGAAGTCAAATGTGTAAAATGTCTTTAAAAAAGAAATGCTGGAGCAGCAATTTGACTGTGGGAATTTTCCCCTGAGTGGGAAGTTTCTTGCATTAGCAGAGACTCAGGAGAAATTAGCCGAACAGAAGACACAGAAGAACACTGATAATTGTTTACAGAGCCATTTTCCCCAGGGTTCACTGCTGCTGCTGAGACAGGTAGAAGTGAGCCGCCCTACAGGGCTCAATGGAATTTCCTCAGAGTCATACCCTATGAAAAGTATTTATCAGAGCATGTGATGTGCCAGAATCTGGGGAGCTCAGTTTCCCACAAAGGACAAATGCCTTATGTAAGTTTTGAGACAAAGCACACAAAGGAGGAATGCTCCCTTTGATGGCCTGTCTGTTAAATGGACAGCAAATTCAGAATAAATGCCAACGTGTAGAGAATTTCACTTCATTTTCACTCAGAAAAGAGCCGTATTTATTTGAATGAAAATACAGTAAAATCGGTAACACTTTACAATAAGGTTCATTAGTTAAACTGTATTTACTATCATGAACTGACCATGAGCAATACATTTGTTACTGTATTTACTAATCTTCGTTAATGAAAATACAGCTGTTCATAGTTTGTTCATGTTAGTTCACAGTGCATTAACTAATGTTAACAAGATTTTAATAATGTATTAGTAAATGTTGAAACTAACATTAACAAATGCTGTATAAGTGCAGTTCATTATTAGTTCATGTTAAGTAATGTAGTTAACTAATGAACCTTATTGTAAAGTGTTACCGTAAAATCTGTAATATTATGAAAAATTATTACAATTTAAAATAACTGTTTTCTATTTTAAGATAGCATCAATTCTCCAGTCTTCAGTGTCACGTGATCCTTCAGAAATCATTCATGCTGATCTGGCACTCAAAACATAAATCTCATAAATCTCTTATTAGTTGAAATGTGATTAAACTTTGGCTAAAATTAAAAAGACTCAACCAGCAAACAACCTTCAAGGGCAGTAACAGGATAACACAAATCATTAGGGGAGGTTGGCTGGCAGTCAACAAAGACAAAGAAAGGAAACATTAAAGATGGGAACAAACAAATCACTTTTTTGTTTATCAAAAGTTCCTCCCAAAAATGTACTTGTAAATTTTCCAGACATTCAAGGTAGCGGACTTACCGTAATAACTTTCAGCTTCCCAAAACATGCACTTCTTCTCTTGGGAGGATTAGAAAACTTTAAACAGAAGTTTTGCAGTCTTCATACTTTAACCCATTAAACCCTGAAGGCATTTTTAGAGTTGTTGTTTTTTTTGAGTGACATACACAAAAGTAAAAACTGATAACTCCAAAACTATAGCAAGGAGAGTCAAAAGGTAGGTATCGTTTGATAGGAAACTTTTTTAATTTTTTGAGGGAAAAAATTTATTATATTTGGACATTCTCTGAGAAACTGCTGATAAAATACAAAAAAAAAAAATATATATATATATATATATATATATATATATATATATATATATACAGTGGGTACGGAAAGTATTCAGACCCCCTTAAATTTTTCACTCTTTGTTATATTGTAGCCATTTGCTAAAATCATTTAAGTTCATTTTTTTTCCTCATTAATGTACACACAGCACCCCATATTGACAGAAAAACACAGAATTGTTGACATTTTTACAGATTTATTAAAAAAGAAAAACTTAAATATCACATGGTCCTAAGTATTCAGACCCTTTGCTCAGTATTAAGTAGAAGCACCCTTTTGATCTAATACAGTCATGAGTCTTTTTGGGAAAGATGCAACAAGTTTTTCACATCTGGATTTGGGAATCCTCTGCCATTCCTCCTTGCAGATCCTCTCCAGTTCTGTCAGGTTGGATGGTAAATGTTGGTGGACAGCCATTTTTAGGTCTCTCCAGAGATGCTCAATTGGGTTTAAGTCAGGGCTCTGGCTGGGCCATTCAAGAACAGTCACGGAGTTGTTGTGAAGCCACTCCTTCGTTATTTTAGCTGTGGCTTAGGGTCATTGTCTTGTTGGATGGTAAACCTTTGGCCCAGTCTGAGGTCCTGAGCACTCTGGAGAAGGTTTTCGTCCAGGATATCCCTGTACTTGACTGCATTCATCTTTCATCGTCGTCCTGTCCCTGCAGCTGAAAAACACCCCCACAGCATGATGCTGCCACCACCATGCTTCTCTGTTGGGACTGTATTGGACAGGTGATGAGCAGTGCCTGGTTTTCTCCACACATACCGCTTAGAATTAAGGCCAAAAAGTTCTATCTTGGTCTCATCAGACCAGAGAATCTTATTTCTCACCATCTTGGAGTCCTTCAGGTGTTTTTTAGCAAACTCCATGCGGGCTTTCATGTGTCTTGCACTGAGGAGAGGCTTCCGTCGAGCCACTCTGCCATAAAGCCCCGACTGGTGGAGGGCTGCAGTGATGGTTGACTTTCTACAACTTCTCCAATCTCCCGACTGCATCTCTGGAGCTCAGCCACAGTGATCTTTGGGTTCTTCTTTACCTCTCTCACCAAGGCTCTTCTCCCCGATAGCTCAGTTTGGCCGGATGGCCAGCTCTAGGAAGGGTTCTGGTCGTCCCAAACGTCTTCCATTTAAGGATTATGGAGGCCACTGTGCTCTTAGGAACCTTAAGTGCAGCAGAAATTTTTTTGTAACCTTGGCCAGATCTGTGCCTTGCCACAATTCTGTCTCTGAGCTCTTCAGGCAGTTCCTTTGACCTCATGATTCTCATTTGCTCTGACATGCACTGTGAGCTGTAAGGTCTTATATAGACAGGTGTGTGGCTTTCCTAATCAAGTCCGAATCAGTATAATCAAACACAGCTGGACTCAAATGAAGGTGTAGAACCATCTCAAGGATGATCAGAAGAAATGGACAGCACCTGAGTTAAATGAGTGTCACAGCAAAGGGTCTGAATACTTAGGACCATGTGATATTTCAGTTTTTCTTTTTTAATAAATCTGCAAAAATGTTCAAGTTGCACAATGCACAAGAATGCACAAGAATTCTGTGTTTTTCTGTCAATATGGGGTGCTGTGTATACATTAATGAGGAAAAAAATGAACTTTTTTTAGAAAATGGCTGCAATATAACAAAGAGTGAAAAATTTAAGGGGGTCTGAATACTTTCCGTACTCACTGTACATATATATATATATGCATATATATAATATATATATATATAAAATTTTACATATCTTTCTTATTTGACATGCAATAACTCGGGAAGGAAATAAAAGCTACATCTGATTTCAGTTTGCGCCCGTGGGGTTTTATGTGTCGCAACTCCATGAGGAATATCTCATGATTGACGCATTGGATTTAATCATGAGAATCTGCTGTAAATAATGATGTGTCATTTTCATTAAGTTACGAGCGAAAACATGACAAATGCAGCATCCACATATTATTTACAGTACATCCAGAAAGTATTCACAGCGCTTCACTTTTTCCACATTTTGTTATGTTACAGCTTTATTCCAAAATGGATTAAATACATTATTTTCCTCAAAATTCTACAAACAATACCCCATAATGACAACATGAAAGAAGTTAGTTTGAAATCATTGCAAATTTTGAAAAATACAAAAACGGGGAAAAAAAATCACATGTACATAAGTATTCACAGCCTTTGCTCAGTACTTTGTTAAAGCACCTTTGGCACTAATTACAGTCTCAAGTCTTTTTGAGTTTGATGCTACATGCTTGGCACACCTATTCTTGGGCAGTTTCTCCCATTCTTCTTTGCAGGACCATTGTGGCTTTGCAGCCATTTTCTGATCTCTCCAGAGATGTTCAATCAGGTTCAAGTCTGGCTTCTGGCTGGGCCACTCAAGGACATTCACAGAGGTGTCCCGTAGCCACTCCTTTGTTATCTTGGCGCTGTGCTTAGGGTCGTTGTCCTGTTGGAAGATGAACCTTCGCCCCAGTCTGAGGTCCAGAGTGCTCTGGAGCAGGTTTTCATTAAGGATGTCTCTGTACATTGCTGCATTCATCTTTCCCTCGATCCTGACTAGTCTCCTAGTTTCTGCTGCTGAAAAACATACCCACAGCATGATGCTGCCACCACCTTCACTGTAGGGATGGTATTGACCAGGTGATGAGCGTTTCCTCCAGACATGACGTTTGCTATTCAGGCCAAAGAGTTCAATCTTTGTTTCATCACAGACCAGAGAATTTTGTTTCTCATGGCTGGGTGGCCTGCTCTAGGAAGAGTCCTAGTGGTTCCAAACTTCTTCCATTTATGGATGATAGGGTTGTAATGGTATGAGATTTCCACGGTATGGTAACCGTCTCAGCAAATATCACGGTTTCACGGTATCATGGTATACGGTATTAAACAATCAATTATTATTTTTATCATCAGTTAAAGCTGCAGTCTGCGATTTTTCCTCTTTGTTGTCATCTCTTGTTTGAAACCTGCAATTGCAGTCATATGCGGAACAGTTATCTGTACGTGCGTTGTGCCTCGGCACAGCTCGTCAGCGCGGATGAATCTAATGCTTGCTGTCAGTCACCGCACCAGTGTGGATACTGTATTTCAGAATCACAGATTCTACGTCTAGAAAGTATGACTAATATAAGAATTTTCACTGGAAAATATCATCTGAACAAGCGTTATCTCAGAGCAACCTTGGATATGTTTGTGTTCATGTCCTCAGATAACGAGACGGCAAACACTGAAAAAACAATAAGAGCGTTGCGCATACTTAAAGGCAGGAACACACCAAGCCGACCGTCGGCCCTCGGGCAGTTTTTCTTCGTCGGCCGACTGAGTTTTCTCAGTGTGTTCTGCACCGTCGGCTGAAGTTGGTCCTCGTTGGCTTTTTTTCGGCCGATTCATCGTAGCTCGTCAGTCCGTGGGGCCATCTGATCATTCTGATTGGCTGTTCAGATACTGCCACCTGCTGGTACAGAAAGGCATTTCATCTTGCGCAGGCGCAGAACGGACGTGCTACTTGGCCGTCGGCTGTTTAGCGTTGGTTTGGTGTGTCAGGCCAACTTTGGACACAGACGCTGCCGATGTGAGCCAACCCCGCAGTCTGCTTTCGTCACCACTAGTTCATCGGCGTTGGCTTGGTGTGTTCTGGCCTTTATACTGTGCATTCCATTTCCATGACTGGATTCCGGGAGCTCGCCATCACACACATCATACCACCTAAATTATAAATGGAACATACCTGCATCTGCATGGATGGTGTTCTCGAATAAAGGTGAACATGTTCGATGTTTTTCCTCCTTTTGCATGTAGGCCTACTTTGCGTCCGCATTTTTTTGCAAACTGGATATCTACACTCGAGGACAACCCCGCGTTTTTCCTTATCGAAAGTATTCCCATACTCCAAATTGTAATTTATTTTTAAACGGGGGATAGATATTAGAGATAGCAACTTCTGTCTCTGACATTGTCTGCTTTATGTGTGTGTGTGTGGAGCAAGTTTAGAGTGTAGTGAAGTGTAAAGTTGTCTATGCGCAAGTGAGATTCTGCATCTGATTTTTTTTTTCAATACCGTAAATAAGCAAATGTACACAATATGATAATCGTACGTGTTCATACCGTGATATCGGTATATCGTTACAACCCTAATGGATGATGGAGGCCACTGTACTCATGCACTGTGAATACTTTCCGGATGCACTGTATATGGGTCTTGTGGGGCTTCACGAAGAAAAACACACTCAAAGCCCAAGCTTTTTAGTCAAAGCCCAAAACAATTATGCTTGTTGTACTCTACTCTGTCACAGATATGACACATGACTATTTATTAGGCTACTGCTTTTAAATTACACCTACACTGTAAACGATTTTCTTGTATTTTTACAGTACAGTACTGGCAGCACGGTTGCCAGCAAGTTACTGTATTTTGATTTACAGTACACAAGAATAGTACTGTAATTCTCAAACTCGACAGAAGCAAAATAAAACTCACGAAAACCATCTTGATTTGTCTTTTCAGCGTTTCAACAATCACAAGGTCTGGTTTGGTCGAAATAAACCAGATGTAATTCACCGAGTTAGAATTGAAAATGTCGGGACAAGCGGGAAACAGACACCTAAGTTAACTCTGTAACAGTGTTTTTGCAACGTTCACTGGCTGAACTTCACCTGTCATTTCACAAGTTATGTACACTATAGCGTAAAATCCTAAAATCTAATTATAAAATGTAACATTAACTTACCAAACTTCCAGATATCCGTGAGTGAGACATCCAGATATCCGTGAGTGAGCTGCTGCAGTTGTGTTCTGACGTCAGTCAGGGGGCGCTGTTTACAGCAATCCTGTATTATTGCCTGGCATATTACATAAGTTACAGCTAGGTTACAGCAACACTAAAATATACTGTAAAATGTTCCCGCTCAAACAAAATTACCCAGAATGCAGTACAAATTACAGTATTGTACTGTAATATAAAAATGCAGTATTGTACTGTAGGTTTTTACATTAATGTGCTGCTAAATCTACAGTTTTGAAAAATATGATTATTAATTTTTTGTAGCTACGTGGCGCCATGCGGGCGGTACACTGCGATTTAGAGGGACTACTCAGCACTCGTTAAGAGTTAATCAAATTGGATGGATGCAGTCTAAAATTATACCTATTTTGTGTGATTCTTGTCAGTGGTTGCTTAATTAGAATTTTTTCGCCCGGGGTGGGGGGGTGTGATGTACCGCGGGGGTGCACTTCGGGATTAAAGGGTTAAATCAGTAAATGTATCATATAAGCACTTGTTCTTTTTTATTTTTTTATTTTGTAAAAATACTGCAAAGAGATTTTTGAATTTGTAAATAAGACAATTATTGGAGTACGTTTTACAAGAAAATATTATTTCAGTTGTTCTACTTTCTTTGTAGTGGTTTGTGCAATTAGTTTACCAGCAATTCTGGGTGAAAAATTTTTGTACACATTCAGTGCTGTGAGAAAGCCCTGCTAGTTTTATTCCAAGTCATCTGGATCTTTGGAAAGTTCACTCCCTCTCTTAAATCCTGTCACTCCTTATGTTTAAACAATGGTTTGTTGTAGTTGTGTAACTTCTCTCTCAGCCATGAGAAATTGACTATACCTTAAACAAAGAACAATACAGGACTAGGGAAAAAAACATCTAGGCCTGTATTTTAAAGTCCAATTTATTGATATATTATGCATGTAGGGAATAGTTGATCACAACACTTGGTGAAATTGTTTTCCGTTAAAATGAATTCTGTTTTCTGTTCTTAGCCATCTCTTTCTCTCCTATTTGTCATTTTTTGTGACAAACTAGATGACCTGCAATTACACACTGTTCTCAGAAGGGCCGTTTGTGGCCTCAGTGAGCTGTAGAATAGAATCTCACAAATATAAATTCAGCATTCTTTTCCTCCCATTGTACTTAATGGCCTGAGGCAACATCAATCACATCTCCTGAAAAGGTCTGGCTCTTCTCACTCCCACAGTCATTCCTTAACTGTGGTCTGCACCAGCCCATCCTGGACGGTGCCAAGAGCCTATTAGGAGCTGAAACAAACACATTGTACCATCCTGTACAGAGCTTCATTTCCACACTGTCTCCCAATGCATAAACCCTGCCTGCTAAGTGATTGATGAGACTCCAAATAGTGTTTTATGTGGTGTATTTGTTTGTAGTACAACAACTGAAAATTTAAACACTGAACACAATGAGAAAGATAATAAATAACGCCACAGGTACGGTTAATAGTATTTTTATGGTAGATTGAATTACACATTTGCATGATACAAGGTTTCCTTATTATTTACAAGCCAAACGATTTGAGTAGTGGTTGAACCACAGCTTTTGTGTTTGTTTTTATAGTTTTATAGACACATGTGCTCTGTCCAGCTGACAGATGCCCACTTTCTCATTTATGTGCAATTTTCCACCCTTCATACATAATTCATAGAGGATTGTACAAAGACCATCCTTTTTTATGTAACACAAACAAGCCATACTGTATGATAAATCACATTAAGTCACATTACACAGGCATTACTGTTATAGGTTAAAGGGATTTGTTATCATTTACTCATTTTCATGTCATTCCATGTCATTAGATATTTTAAAGAATGTTTCAACCCAATTTCACAGGAAAACAATTATTTTACAAATGAATTCATATGTTGCGAAACATATGAAAACATACAATTTTTAGAAAAAAATTAAGCACCCAACCCCTACCGTCACCGGAGTGTAAGAAGATCATACAAATACATTTGAACTAGCCACCAATTCGCCAAAAATGTAAAATAGTTATAAAAAGCTATGAGATTGTATTGTCAACTGTTTTTGTTCATTCGGTGTATGTTTTGGATTAGCATTTAGCATGCAGAATATTGTTTTGGTTGTGCTTCAACTCTGTGTGACAGTGCAAATTAATATGACCCTTCACAGTAGATACTATTTCCCAATGAACTCTCTTAGAGAACGTGGCTACACATGGCAATTCATCTGTTCGATAAAATACCTTACTAACCTGTTGAGTAATAAAAACGTAATTTCAAATCCCTCACCATCTCCGAAAAGCCAAGCCAATGTTGATTCTTGTTGTATTACAAGCTCTGTCACATTCTCTTTTTGCCAACAGACTCTCCTCTGTTCCGCTTTTTTTTAAACAGGTGATTTCCCAGAGGTTCGACATTTAGCATGCTCCATGCGCTCGTTGTGTTTCGCCACTCCCACACCATACATGCATCAAAGTAGCTGGAGCACCTTTTCCCTATTTCCACATATTACGAGACACTCACAAGCGAGTGATGTATTTCATAATTTCCATCCCACTAGGTCTAAAATATAAACACTTATAATAACAGGGCTGCCAAGTCAACCACTTGTCACTGTTCTCACAACTGACGTCCATATTCTCACGCAGTGAAAAAGATCACGGAGCAAAGAGGACACATACAATGCACTGACAAACAACACAGATTAGTTTACTTTTGATATAAAACAAAGTCTCAGCTTTCAAATTTTGAAGTTTTATTACGAAATTCAAACAATAAATACCATTTTGGCACTCTTATTGTGGCAGAAGCATGTGTGAACTCTTTACTACTAGTTACAGTACAAAATAAACATGAATGAACATCAGAGGGTATGTTGAAAGAACCAGTACAACTTACTGAAATGTATCATGTCTCATGTAAACGCTCAATCAGTGTTGTAAACAATGTGTCACGGAATGTTACTTACCTCAGAAAAGCCATTCTGTAAACTGTATAGTTGGTGAGAAAAATATACTGTAGAGAGGAGCATTTTGCAAAAAAAAAAAAAAAAAAACTCCATAGTACATATTCATTATATTTTTATTCTAATACCATGATAAAGTTATTATATTATTATTATTATTAACATTATAAAAACTGGCTTACATGCAATTAAATCCATTGTTAATAGCCTTTAAAGGTGCCATTGAATTTACCTCGGCATAGTTGAATAACAAGAGTTCAGTACATGGAAATAACATACAGGGAGTGCAGAATTATTAGGCAAGTTGATTTTCTGATCATATTTTTTTCCCAAGCACATTTTACCAATTCCAATCCACATCAATCTTAATAACTACTATTAATATTGTTTTTAATCATTTATAAGTGATATATAATTGTTCATGAAGGCTGGAAATGAAAAATGCCTTATATTCAGGTGTGCAGAATTATTAGGCAAGTTTTCTTTTACTGGCAAAATGAGCCAAAAAAGAGATTTAACTCAGACTGAAAAGTCAAAAATTATTAAATACTCATGAGAAGGACGCAATACTAATGCAATACTAGAAATTGCAAAGTTAAAGCATGACCAAGGGACAGCAAAATGCTCATTGGGTCAGCGGGGTCAGACAAAAACAGGTGGAAAAGAAAAGACACATGTTAACTGCAAAATAATTAAGAATTAAGGTGAAGAATTAAGTGTGAAACCATCAGGAACCCTTTAGTCTCCAGCGCCACCATTTTCCAGAACTGCAACCTACCTGGAGTCTCCAGAAGTGCAAGGTCTCAGGATCTCAGAGACTTAGGTTAGCTAAAGAATCCTAAAAAATGACCCGCACTTGATAAGAATCACAAGCTGAAGTGTTATAAAATACATGAAGACTGGGTTTTAATAGGGCTTATAGACAGACAGCTTGAGAATGACTCCTGATGGACCAGCACCACATCCTCTTGTACCACTGTTTGAAGAATTTATCCAGAATCTGGCAGTAAGGTGTTTGAGTTCACTTTTAGTCCATCTCTTATCCTGAAATGTCTGTCTTGCAGAGATGGACTAAAAATGATCTTCCAAAACTTACTGCCAGATTCTGGAAGATAAATTCTTCAAACAGTGGTACAAGAGGATGTGGTGCTGGTCCTTCAGGAGTCACTCTCAAGCTGTCTGTTTATAAGGCCTATAAAAACCCAGTCTTCATGTATTTTATAACACTTCAGCTTGTGATTCTTATCAAGTGCAGGTCATTTTTTAGGATTCTTTAGCTAACCTAAGTCTCTGAGATCCTGAGACCTTGCACTTCTGGAGACTCCAGGTAGGTTGCAGTTCTGGAAAATGGTGGCGCTGGAGACTAAAGGGTTCCTGATGGTTTCACACATAATTCTTAATTATTTTGCAGTTAACATGTGTCTTTTCTTTTCCACCTGTTTTTGTCTGACCCCGCTGACCCAATGAGCATTTTGCTGTCCCTTGGTCATGCTTTAACTTTGCAATTTCTAGTATTGCATTAGTATTGCGTCCTTCTCATGAGTATTTAATAATTTTTGACTTTTCAGTCTGAGTTAAATCTCTTTTTTGGCTCATTTTGCCAGTAAAAGAAAACTTGCCTAATAATTCTGCACACCTGAATATAAGGCATTTTTCATTTCCAGCCTTCATGAACAATTATATATCACTTATAAATGATTAAAAACAATATTAATAGTAGTTATTAAGATTGATGTGGATTGGAATTGGTAAAATGTGCTTGGGAAAAAAATATGATCAGAAAATCAACTTGCCTAATAATTCTGCACTCCCTGTATAAATCTCATTTGTTTAAAAGACCTCCGAAGAACAGGCGAATCTCAACATAACACCGACTGTTACGTAACAGTCAGGGTGTACGCCCCCAATATTTGCATATGCCAGCCCATGATCGAGGCATTACACAAGGGCAGCCAGTATTAACGTCTGGATCTGTGCACAGCTGAATCATCAGACTAGGTAAGCAAGCAAGGACAACAGCGAAAAATGGCAGATGGAGCGATAATAACTGACATGATCCATGATAACATGATATTTTTAGTGATATTTGTAAATTGTCTTTCTAAATGTTTCGTTAGCATGTTGCTAATGTACTGTTAAATGTGGTTAAAGTTACCATCTTTTATTACTGTATTCACGGAGACAAGAGCCGTCGCTATTTTCATTATTAAACACTTGCAGTCTGTATAATGCATAAACAACTTCATTCTTTATAAATCTCTCCAACAGTGTAGCATTAGCCGTTAGCCACGGAGCACTATCAAACTCATTCAGAATCAAATGTAAACATCCAAATAAATACCATACTTACGCGATTAAACATGCTGCATGATGAACACTTTGTAAAGATCCATTCTGAGGGTTATATTAGCTGTGTGAACTTTGTTTATGCAGTGATAGAGTCGAGAGCTTGGGAGGGGGCGGAGAGCGCGAGCAATTAAAGGGACCGCAGCCTGAATCGGCGCATTTCTAATTATGCCCCAAAATAGGCAATTAAAAAAAATTCATTAAAAAAAATCTATGGGGTATTTTGAGCTGCAACTTCACAGACACATTCAGGGGACACCTTAGACTTATATTACATCTTTTAAAAAAACGTTCGATGGCACCTTTAATAATAATGTACCAGTTGACAGGGTTCCCTGTATAGTTTACAACATTAGCTGAGAAAGATTTTTTTTTCCTTGAGAAAAATGTACTGTATGTATACTGTATATCCAAACAAGTCGATATTGTATAGAGATCGAAATTGAACCGCAAGCTCATGAATCGAATAACGAAATTCAAAGTTGGCATTGCAGCCCTGTAATGGGCCATAGTGAATCAAGGTAAGACAAAAAAACAAACAAAAAAAAAACTTTTTTTTTTGAAGGATTAATGATGTATTGAATCATTATTTAAATTTTGTTCATTTTGAACAAAAAAAAAGTTACATGGTGTACCTTTTAATGTGAAGCAATAGCTTTTCAAAAAAACCAAAGGTGAATCTCCGGGCGCAGCACTACATGCATCCTGCTTTAAAATCTGGATCATGAAGCAATAAACATTTAACTGCTGTTCTCTCCCTGTTGTTCAAACTTGTCCTGCCTTTCTCCATAAGCAGAAGTACAGCACCCAGTAAAATATACTGTATAAATGCATCTTTGTGAAGGGATGGGCAGCCAGAGAACGTGACTGTCTGAAACACTGTTGTGCCAGAGATCATATCAAAAGACCAACAATCACAAGTTCTGTCTCTTCATCAAAGGGTATATACGGAAAATTATGTTTTGCCATAATCCACAGCAGAACATATTCAAACCCAACTTTACATAAAAGACCTTTGTATTTTCTGAATAGTTGTTTTATTCACAGTATTTGCTCATTTCAGGTTGGGGGTGAAAAACGCTTTGAGCTTCTCCCTCAAGTGGGTTTAGCGAAAGAGCAGCTTTAAAAATATGTGTATAGTTTACTACATTACATTATCAAAGTTATTGTGGAATAAAAGTGACAAGGTGGACAGAAATATAATACACTATCTTCTCTTCTAATCAGATGTATGAAGTAAAGAAACGTGGTTGCACTGTGTTCTTTTTTACAACGTCATAATGCAACTTTGCAGGTAATTGGTGATTTATTTATCCATTCCAGTTAAACAGTTAAGATATGAAAAGGCTTTGCATGCTACTGCTCAGCAGGATGATATCTTTTATAAAAGAGGTTTTAGATAAAGGTTTTGAACATGCAAGGAATAAAACCTACTGACTTGCAAAAGGCTTTTCATTCTTTTGAACGAAAAAGGAAACTTCCATTCAGCTTGCGAGGCAGTTGTGCTTTTGTATGTTGTTCTTTATTTTCCACTTTTATGTACAGTCATTTTTAAACATGTGGAGCAAAACAACACTAAAAAAATAAATAAATACTTTTTAAGATGGTTAATTAGGAAATGTTTGCATAACCCTTTCAAACCCTTCCTTTTCCTGAACTCAACAGGATGCAACTGAAAGCAGCTTGCGTCATCATTGACACATACAACACGCACCGGAGTATTCAAACAGACATTAAAAAAAAAAAAAAAGTAAAATTTTTCAGTCTTTTTTTCTTTTCAGTCTATTGTTTCTTTAGTGTAAAATGGTTCATTCTTGCTCATTCTTCTTTGCCATGTTTTTTTTTTTTTTTTTTGTAGATATTTCTAGTAAATAGTAGTCAAATAAATACATTTTATGAATTTGAATTGTCATTGTAGATAATAAGAATATGAATGAATGTACATTTATTACAGTTGTTTTGATGTGGTCCATTCATAAAACATTGCTGAAACTATACTTTTGATAAAGCTTTGAGTCAAGTAGAGCACTGTTTCTCCTCTACCTCCTGGTGCTTATAATGGTTTGTTTTCACTTCTCTTATTTGCACAGATGCTTTCTGGCCTGAGCATCTTTAACCCCCCAAGAGAGCTTTGATAAAAGTCACATTAACCCTCTTGGAGTACATTCAAGTAGGCAAATCAGGTTTTGCATAACTGTCATTCATTCAATTTAACTTACAATTAACTCTGTGCTTTATCAGTAAGTTCACAGCAGTTCAAGTGTGGGTACAATTAAGCTGAAGTCATAAAGCTTTATAATTGTACTATATCACAGGCCCATATTTGCTTATATGTGGCTTTATCTGTCAAAACATATAGGCCCTACAATAAATTCTTTCTGAGAAGTGCACTCGTTGACCAGTTAACTACAGTTAGAAGTGGAAAAACTGAAGAATTTTTTACCATGATAATACTGAGCACATTTAAAATCTTAAATGGGCCCTGCAGGGACATTGTCAAGTGGGCACATTTGTAAAATAAAGCTTTGTTTAGAAGCTTTCCCTGTGGGGGACGCAGGCATTGTAGGGGAAGGGCAGTGAATGAATGGGCCTGATTTCTGAGAAAAATATTGAAAAGGGGGTCCCTGCAAATTTGTTACATGACTAGGTATAACAACTCTGGCATCAACTCATCATCTTTATCAGAAACATGGCGGTTTGCCATGTGAAGGCCAGTGACCTCCAGGTGTGTGCTATAATAAAGTGCAGCAATAATATAATTGTTTCTGAGGTATGTTCCTGCCCTTTTAAGGGATAGTTCACCCAAAAATGAAAATTTGATGTTTATCTGCTTACCCCCAGGGCATCCAAGGTGTAAGTGACTTTGTTTCTTCAGTAGAACACAAATGAGAGTCAAAAAACATGCACAGACAAATGCAAATGAAACCCTGAGGCTCGTGAAGACACATTGATGTCCTAAGACACGAAACGATTGGTTTGTGTGAGAAACCGAACAGTATTTACATAATTTTTTACCTCTAATACACCACTACTGCTTTGAGCATCTGGTTGGTGAGGTCTGAATACACTCTCAGACTATCATTGACATATACACGCGAGACATCACTTCCGGCATCAGAGCGTGTTTTCAGACCTCACCAACCAGATCCTCAAGGCCGTTGGAAATAGTGGTGTATTAGAGATAAAAAATGATATAAATACTGTTC
The DNA here is from genome assembly GCF_018812025.1 of Megalobrama amblycephala. NCBI lineage: Eukaryota > Metazoa > Chordata > Actinopteri > Cypriniformes > Xenocyprididae > Megalobrama > Megalobrama amblycephala. The sequence goes on from NC_063047.1 coordinate 40,341,399, forward strand.
GGTTTCTCGCACAAACCGATCGTTTCGTGTCTTAGGACATCAATGTGTCTTCACGAGCCTCAGGGTTTCATTTGGATTTTTCTGTTCATGTTTTTTGACTCTTATAGATGGAGTTCCCATTGACATGCATTATACAACTGACAGACGGCAACAGTTGGAGTTAAAAATCATAATTTGTGTTCTACTGAAGAAACAAAGTCACCTACATCTTGGATGCCCTGGGGGTAAGCATTTTTGGGTGAACTATCCCTTTAAGGGGTAAAATAGTTAAGAATTTTAGTAGGCTGATTCAGTTTCCTAAGTTACACAGTTGTTTTCTTCTAGTGTAGCCTATTAAAATCAGCACATTTGGAAACTGATATTTCCTGAGTATTCATGCTGACTCATAAAGTAATCTATTTTAAGAAATATCCAAATAGTTATATTTGACTTTTGTAAGCTAACATCAACAACAACAACAAAAAAAAGTAAATGTCAAATCAAGGCCAAACCAGCCTTTGAGGTTAGAGATAGCTATGTAAAATATTAACAGATTTGACTAAAAAAATAAATAATAATAATACTTTAATTAGTTATGATGATGCTGCTTCACAGCCTCACACAGAGTATTATTTCTGTGGTAGTGGAAAAACCCCACTCCCATCATACTCGAGCATATGTGGATGAAACCAACATGAGATTTCCAGCTTGCTACAGAGCGGCGATCTCCCTTTAAATAAACTCCGCCCCGAAATCAGTCGATCAAATTCGGCATCACACTTCTGAGTCGTTGACCAATCACGATCGTTTGGGGGTGGTCTTAAAACGGTGGTCCGGGAAGACGTCATCCAATAGAATCGCGAGCTCGTCGGACAAAAGGGATGCGACAGTCATCGCTTACCTTGTGAGCCGCCCATTATTCATGTTCATTCACCACTCATTTAAGGAGACACGACAGTAGATAGCGGAACACAAATTAAGACCTAACGGTCTCACGGCTCAAGTCTTTTCAAAACACAAAACGCCCCGCTGAGCTGTAACGTTTGTTCCAGTGGGTTCGTCAGCGCTTTTGTATTGTTTTTATGACAAGTTTGAATATTTTAACGGCACATTTATCCAAATGAGAAACTTCAAATAAAATATGAAGACATTAAAATTATAGCCAGAGTAGTTTGGACATGAATATACCACAAAGATGCAGTTAAACACGTTTTTCTTAACCTATAAATTGCGTCGGGACAGTAAAAGTAGGCTATATATTTACTTTGATGTTCTGACATTCTCACACATAAATCCGTCTTGAAAACCCCTTTAAATTGTGACCTCAGCTCTGAGGGAGGTTTAACACGCCCCTCTCTCCAAAAAGTGTATTTCTCATGCATGACTGGCTCATTTGAATCAAGTGAGGGAGGAGGAGAAGATCTCCGGTCCTCTGCGTTAGAGCCAGAGCTGATAGATAGTCTCTTATCTCAGCATCCGAGAAACACTCCCGCTCATCGCACATCATTGGGATCGTGCATGCTGAATTTCCCAATGATAGAAGTGGGGAGACGATTCTGGCTTTGAGAAAAACTGAGACATACCGGGAGGTTCTCAAGTAGAAGTTCGGAACAAGAGAAAGAAAGAATAGTATTATTGTTTTTTTTTTCTACAGATCAGCCCATCTGAAACCATCAATAATGACTAGAAGATCGTGTGCCATTTACGCCACCGGGATCGTGTGCGCTCATTTGCTCATTTTGGGAATCGCCCTTCTGGTGGCTCAAGTCTTCCAAACAATGATTCAAGAACGGATAAAAAAGGTAAGTCTGCTTAATTTTACAAAAAGCTCTAGTTATGTTATAAAACCGGCTTTTAAAGTGACTCGGTTGTCCTACACGAGGCTTCTTCTGTGTTGAGCATCACGCGGAGTTGCTAGTATCACTTGATGTAACGCGAAATCGTACAGCAGACAAGCCTACATATTGTCATGTCTCTTCAACCCTTAAAATTGCTATACCAAAGTTCCTGTTCTTGCTCGAGATTTCATGTTATGTATACTTAACCTGTGTTTTAGCCGTTTAACTGCCCACTCTTTGACGTGTAGGTGGTCACAACATGATATTAAATTACCGTGATGTAAATGTGGGTTTGTTGTAACCCTGATTAAAGTGGGCTGGTCGCTGTCTGTGACCACGAATCCTATCATATTGCGGAAAAGACTTTTCCCCCCCGTCTCTCTATCTCTTCTCCACCTCAACGGTTCAGTTTGACTGACTGTGAATTAAATGCTTTCTATTGCAAAACCACGGGGTAATGAATGAATCACTCTTTAATGTAACGGGAAAGGTTGTTCGTTCACATAGTAGGCTGTGTATATGGCAGGGGGAGGTGTGCTATATGTGTGGCAGTGGGGGAGGGTCTCAGCCTGTTCTCCTTAGAAAAATACTTGGAATTCTGACCTCCACCCTCAGTATTTTTAACCAAGTGTAGTATTCACTATTCAGTGTGATTCCCTTAACCTGGTATTCATGGGTGGGTGTTTGTGGTGGTCTGTGAGTGAAGCTAACTGCTGGAGATGTTTTGCATTGGTTTGCCATTTATTGACAGTTGATATGAAGTCTTATAATTGGCCCTCGTGATGATAGACTGTAACTTTTTGTATTCGTTATGTCTTCTCTGGCACTTAAACGTGTAATAGTGAACCGTTAGGCTTAAGTTCTCTAGACAAAACAACTTTTCAAGCCCTCAGGTGATGTGTGTTTTTTGAGTGTAGGGTGTGGAAGTGTGTGGCATGTTCGAGGAGTTTGTATGTTACACAGTATGTAGCTCTGAGGCAGTTGTTTGACAGTTAAAACTTCCTTTTACTTGCTGCTTTCGCAGCAGCATTTAGCTGAAGTTGATCTATTTCATGTAAGCATATGAATGTATTCATTCCTTGCTGTGAATTAATGTTTAAATTCATTTAAAACTGCACCTCCTAGCAGTGTACAATATGGGTTGTTATCTATGAAAATATCCATTTCCAGTGGCTGGTACCATCATACGCTCTGGTATCTGCTTCACTGGCCTTTTGTAAGGTTAACCACTCGCACGTAAAGGGCATAAATGACCTTCCTATCGAAATACAAACATTTATTGTTTTTCTTACCTTGGCTGTAGTTGCTCGATCAAGGCTTTGAAAATGTCCTAAAATGGTTTAATGTCCGTTGAGACCTTCAAAAACTTCACTTCTCAAGGTTGATGAGCACAGCAGAACACACAGTCAAATTTCTGAGGTTTATTTGTATAATTTGTTTTTTAAATAATTAGTATTGATATCATATCCCATAGAACAGTTAGAAATTGAAAGAAATGAATACTTTTATCCAGCAAGAATGCATTAAATTGATCAAAAGTGACAGTAAAGACATTTGTAATTTAAAAAAATATTTCTGTATTTCAAGTAAATGATGGGTTTTACACTTTCTCTTTATCAGAGAATCTTGGAAAAGTATCTCTTTCTTTCTACAAAAATATTTATCAGCACCAAATCAGCATATTAGAATGATTTCTGAAGGATCATGTGACACTGATGACTGGAGTAAATAGAAAACGGTTATTTTAAATTGTAATACTAATTCACAATATTACTGTTTTTGATCAACTAAATGCAGCCTTAGTGAGCATAAAAGACGTCTTTCAAAAAACGTACCCAAACTTTTAGTGTATGCGTGCTTGTTAAGGTGTGGTCTGCTGCTTTTAGTCAATAAAACTTTAATTGGTGTCTTTAAACTATAATGCACTGCCTCTTTTAAAAACCAAAATCATCTTTTTTTTACCAGGTGTAATTAAGAACTCTTGTCAATGTGGTTTAAAGAAAATATGCCTAGACAAACCTCCTGAGAAACCCTGAAAGATTAGAAAAGGGAGTCGATGAGTGTGATGTAACATAATCTTACTTTAAAGAAAAGCTTTAGTCTAATTTCGCTACGCATGGTTGAATAAGTTCAATAGCTGCAAATTTTCTTCAGTGCTCTATACCAGTTACTTTTCTCATGGTAAAGCTCCTAATGACAGGGTTCCCATTCAGAGCTTATATGTGAAAAATTCCTCCGTTCAAAAGACAGGTGTCCTCTTAAATGGAAGATCTGAGCTGTTTGAACAAAGACACCTTTTATGTTATTCTCTGGGTAATAATATAGTGTACATTTAAAGCACAGTTTTGTCATGAGTGAATCATTGATTTGTCACAGATTAGATGTTGGAATGATTGATTTCGAAACATACAAACTGCATTTTTCAACTTAAGGCCAGTGATTCTAGCAAATATTTTTTTTCTTAAAGGACCTTTCAGAAGCTGAAGGTCCAGTGAAGGGGGCCGGGATGTTTGTTGTTTTGGAGCGGGTGCTCTGCTACACTGCTGAAGTCATGGCTTTTGATTCTAGATAGCGTTATCTGCATTTCAAGGGAGAATTCTGGAGTAAAACCCTCTGGTTGTTATGAGTTTGTGACGAGTCACCCTTTGGAGCTTTGTTTTTTCCATTACTACACACTACTTGTGCTGTCACGTGTAGTCATGAATAACATTGTTCTGAAGTAAAAGTTTGTCATTTTAGAATAAGCATTTGCTTCTCCTTCCGAGTTTGGCTCACGACACTCAAGAAGTGAGAAGTGTTACTGCTGAACCTCTTTTCTGATGGAAAATTCAAACACCTGATTGTGTTGCTCTCGTCTGTCATGGTGGTGGATCGCTGATGTTGATGTTTTTCTTCCCTTTTTGTAACTCTGAATCAGCTCGACCGTCTGCTGAGCTCTTTCCTCTTTTTCCGTCATCCCAGCACTCGCTTTACCTCATGTCTGCTGTATTTGTGTCATAACAGGTCACTGACATTTCACCAGAAACAGTCAGCATTCAACAGGAAGGCACTTAGCTTTTGTGTTCTTTCTTCCCTAAATTATATTGAAACTCAGCTTGAACATTGAGTTCTCTTTAAACAGACACTGCATTAGGTTACAGAAATGGTCTTTTGGTGCTCTCTCTTGACCTCTGACTGTTTTTCATTCACAGGAGATCACACTGGCTAAGAACAGCAGAGTATTGGAGGGCTGGATAAACCCACCGCCTCCTGTTTACATGCAGTATTTCTTCTTCAATGTTACCAATCCAGATGAGTTCTTGGCTGGAAAGGAAAAGCCCAAAGTCACTCAAATAGGGCCTTATACTTACAGGTGATTTACAGAAATCTCATACTGAGATGTTCATGTTAATTTTCATCATTTTCTGAGCTTTGTTTTGGTTACTAAACTGTACCGTCTGTTGTCAGTGACAACAAGTTTGGCGCCACAGTCAAGAAATGACTCATGCTTTTAGAAGATAGGAAACAGGAAACATTTACCCTACTCACTTTAAACTAAATGTCGAATAATTACGATGCACTTGTAAGAATTATTTTTTGGTTTGTTTGTTGTTGTTAAATTTATTCCGCAATGAAGTATTAAATTAATCAAAAGTGACAGTAAAGAATAAAAACTACTTAGCAGAACAACTGTTTTCAACTGACAATAATAAAAAATGTTTCTTGAGCGCCAAATCAGCATATTAGAATGATTTCTGAATGATCATGTGACAATGAAAACTGGAGTAATGATGCTGTAAATTCAGCTTTACCACCACAGGAATAAATTCCATTTTAAAATATATTAAAACAGTTCTTTTCTAATTGTAATAATATTTCATAATGTTACAGTTTTATTGTATTTTTAGTCAAATAAGAGACTTTTAAATGGTAGCGTCATGTGTATTAGATTGAAAAATCTAGACCTTAAAGTTGCCAACTTTGATATTAACATTATATAAAATGTTACTCTCTTTTATCAGGGAATATCGACCAAGGGAAAATGTCACTTTCCTTGAGAATGGGACAAAAATCTTTGCCACAAATCCCAAGAGCTTTGTGTTTCTTCGCAACATGTCAGTGGGAGATCCTGAGGTTGACCATGTGATAACCGTTAACATTCCATTAATTGTAAGAAGGGTTTTGTTTTCTTGTTTTTTGCATTGGCAGCAAATCATTTTGCATTTAAAATTAGTCTGATTGTAGCATTTTTTTTTTGTCATTTTCTAAACCGATTATATTTTGATACAAATGCGAAGGATTTGCTCTTAATTTTTCCCTCTTGTTTCAGGCCATCATGAATGAGTTGAACTCCTACTCTTTCTTTCTGAGGACGGGTGTGTCTATGTTGATGGGATCCATGGGCATCGAGGTGTTTATGAATCGTACAGTCCATGAGGTCCTGTGGGGTTTCAAAGACCCGCTGCTGTCCAAAGTCCACAGCATGAAACCAGAAGTGGATGAGTATTTCGGCCTTATGTACAATGTAAGAATCTGCAGTTTCATCATATTTAGTGCTGTAGTCAGTCTGAAAAGAGATATAAAATGCAGTCTAAATGGGTCATATATTCAAGCAACCAATACAAAGTAGCACACACAAACTCTAAAGTACATATACGATCAGAACAGCATAAGCAAATGACGTTATTATCATAATCCTGCAGATGTTGACCACTGTACCAGGTTTGACACAGTGGCCTGGTTTACTCTAATGTATTTTAGACCTTCTTCAGGGATTATACATGTATTAGGAAAGATATTAAATATCTGCAGTTTGTGCAATCATAGGTATCATGTGAGTGCCTCGAAACGGCGAGTTTAAGTGGTTTGCATTAATAAAACATTTAGTCTTTCACTTTGTATTCTCCTCATAGCATCTAAATAACCTACTTTCCTATGACTTTCTAGTCATCTTTACCCTTAATACAGTATTTTTTTTACTAACTACAGAAAAATGGAACCCATGAGGGTGAATTTGTCTTCCACACTGGAGAGAAGAACTACATGGACTATGGAAAAATTGACACGTGGAACGGCATCAGGTATGTCAGTCCTTGCGTAATATGCGTTACCTTACTGACATAATGAGAGTTCTTGCACACTCGTTTGGCATCTGCTCTCCTGCCTTGGCTTGGGAAATTGGGTTAAACACACAGCATGCTTGCATTACATGCTGGATTAGTCAATATCAAAGTATAAAGTCCAAGAAAAAGACCTCCTGTGCTTCTCAACTACCCCATATGCTGATTTAAATTGACCTATATCCCAATAAATAACATTTCAATTGACTTTGCAGATGAAGAAACTTCTGCATGTCAATTTTTGCATTCAAATTATGGTGAAAAATGCATAATAAACCATCCTTTATCATTAGAACCTGCCACAAAAACAATCACCATCTGTTCATTTTCTCACACGCAGTCAGATGAACTGGTGGTCATCTAACCAGAGCAACATGATCAATGGTACCGATGGCAGTGTCTTCCACACCTTCCTGTCTAGGAAAGAACTCCTCTACATCTTTGCTGCTGATCTGTGCCGGTAAGCAACGTGTTTTAACACATACAAGGTGCTTGGTTTCTTGTACATGGTTACTTATGCTCTTTATCACTTGCAGATCCATTCATTTGGGTTACGTGAGGGACACAGAGGTGAAGGGTATCCCTGCTTTCCGCTTCGCCCCTCCTTCGGATGTACTGGCTCCCCCAGATGAGAACCCCAGTAACGCTGGCTTCTGCGTGCCTGCTGGAGATTGTCTAGGAAAAGGAGTCCTCAAAGTCAGCGTCTGTCGCCAAGGTAAGCCTGTTCTAGGTCACACCGCACCTTAGCTTCAGGGCCGTCAGCATGTTTTCAGAACAGGATTTTACAGTGCGAAAGACGTGGGATGTTTTCAGAAGAATCATTACATGGGAAAATAGAATAACTTTTTAAATACAGTAATTTGTTTAACAAAGTACAGCAATCTAAGTATGCTAAAGATTTTGGTGCCCTAAATGGCTGGTCCAGACTGACATTTAACCAAAGCAAACCAAGCATATGTAAATAGTATTGAATTTCTGGGTTTCCCATTACTGATCTGTGGCCTCGTAACCTAAGTTCAAGTTAAATCTGTCTGTTTTTGTTTGCACACTCCTGGACTATGAAAGGGAAAACCGAGTTCAGCGCTTAATGAGTAACTTTTAGTGCAATTTTATGACTCGACCACTTGATTTGCAGTAGGTGTCCTCCGACAGATTACTTTATCTTTGCCTCTATTACTTCCACCATAAACTACTAGGCTAATATTATTATTGAACGATGGTAAACTCTCGCTTTTGTCATGTGAGTGCTCCTGATATGAACCAGCTGTCAAAATTTGCACATGCTTTGATTAGTCATCATTCCTAGAAGGGTTCATGACAGTTGATTAATGGTTATATTTAGGGTGTTATTAAGGATTGGGATATGGGATATAAAACGGTGATATGCTACATATAATTGTTAGCTAACGATAAAATAGGCACCTATCAAATGTAGTATTTTGTGTTCTTGGTGTGTGTTCAGGTACTTGCTGTCCTCTCGTTGAGTATGTACTACCAAAAGAGGAAGTTTCATTTTCTGTTAGTGTGCATAAAAAGCCCCAGAAAATGACTCGGGGTTATTATTTAAGATAATGGAAAATGTCATGAAACAAGAGAAGTAAAATCTAAAAACAGCACATTTGCAGTCTGAACTGTCACCTGCCCCACTAGGGCCAGTGATGCATTATTATACTCTTTGCATTCATTGATATATATATATATATATATATTTTTTTTTTTTTTTTTTTTTTTTATTTCCATACATAAGTATTTGTGGGTTTTTAAATTATAAACAAATATGTAATATTTTGCATTGTATGCCATAACTTTTAAAGTGTATGGATTTCTATGTCATAGAGTTCTGTTATAGCTGTACATTTTAACAATAATAATAACATACTTGTTGGAAATGAAAAATCTAAATCTATTTTTTTTGACACATTTCAATGTTGTTTTTGATGGTGTGGCCAGTTAAAAATCTGAACTGCTGACCTAGTGCTGACCAGCATTAAAAAAAATATGAGGCTTAATATGACTTTAATCATCATTATTATCTTTATGACTGTCCATTATAAATCCAATAGCTGATAAAGAAGCTATTATTATTGCATATTCACTGTAGAGATAGGCACTATATATACCTGATTGTCAACTAATCTGAACAAAGGAACAGCAACTAATGCCATGTGTTCCTCTTTCCCCTTCACTGTACAGGTGCACCCATTGTTGTATCTTTCCCTCATTTCTACCAAGCCGATGAGAAGTACATCAAGGCCATTGAAGGAATGAACCCAAATGAAGAGGAACATGAAACATACCTCGACATCAACCCGGTAAGCAGTGTTGACACTTTGAGTTTTCGCTGTTTTACAGCTACAGCACCGATCTGTTTGCACGCTTGTGGTTTGTAATCTGAAAGTAGTATACACCCGTCCTTACCAAGACAGGAAAAAAAATAAGGTGATTCACTCTGATAACCACAGTGAAAGTGAAACCATGCCTACCTAAATTTACCTAGAATTCCATTGAGAGTTATTGTAGCATGTCGTGATGGAAAATGTACTCAGTTGGTGTATGATGGACTTGTCTCACTCCACTCGCTGTTCTGTGTGTGATGTGGTGAATATTTGGTGACACTTAATAGTAAATTGTCCCTTTGCTTTTTTCCGCAGACCACAGGGGTTCCCATTCGTGCCTGTAAGAGAGCTCAGCTCAACGTCATACTGAAGAGAGTCAGTGGCTTCCCGTGAGTAAAACCCCTCACAAAAACCATTACGATGTGATTTGAAATGACAAAATGGCTAATGAGACTTCTATTTTTTCCTTCTCAGCAAAACAAGATTCCTGAATGAGACAATTTTCCCCATTATGTATGTCAACGAGGTGAGTTTTCATATCATCTTCACTTTCTTCAGATTTGGGATGTCCCCGAAGCCGAATACTATGTTTGGAAAAGAGAAGGCACTGTTCATAGGGAGCGGCTGGACTGACCGCACATTTTAATGTCTCTCAAATCCTCCGACATCGTCTTGTCAGTCATCTCACCTTACTATCTTCACTTGATAAGCGAAATCTGATGTACTGTAATGTAACCGACTACCACAGCAAGCCTAACCATGTCCCTTTAGGGGCTCCGTAGAATGCACTATTCATTTTCTGTGCCTTTCCGAATACAAATTTAGGTTTCAGGCACATCCCTACTTCAGATTATCGATTTGCCTGTTCACAAAGTTAATTTCATTTCGTAATTTTCAGACTGCAACTATTGACGATGATTCTGCAGCCCAGATGATGATGCTTCTGTTGATCGTAACAGTGGTTTCCAACTTCCCCGTCATCATTGTGGGGCTGGGGGCCATTTTACTTGTGATCCTGATCTTCCTTGTCTGCAGGAACCGCCAGAGAAAGGTAAAAAATCAGCGATAATACATTTATGGCCTTTCATCTTATATACTGGCTAGTTCAGACTGAAAATGTCATTTGTATGTTGATAACACCTTTTCTTAGAACAATATTAATGGAGTAACGGTTAATATTCTCCAGAAATGCCGGTTTGGAAAAGACTAAAAGCCTTTAAAATTCCATCAACCTTACACACCCTTGGCTTGAAAGTCAATTACATTTGTCACTCGCCTTGACGGCACTAACCCTATCTTTTAAAACCCATGCATGCACCCGCATGAGGGAATGCATGTGCTCTAGTGCACGTATTACTTTATGAAATGTGTTCTTAAATAGTTTTTCTTTGCAGTATACAGTAATTATCAGTTTAATTGGGTTGGTCATCTAATGTTATGACCTAAAATAAATTTAAGAATGAATGGTTTAGCGGGAAAAGGATTTGTTTTGCACATTTATATACTAATGTTCAATGTTCTTTTATAGCATTTATTTTATCATTTGAAATCTGCCAATGATGCATTATGCTATGTTTTGATTTCCAGTAACATTTCCCTCCCTTTTTTTTTGTTCCAATTCAGAATGAAGTAAAACGTATTGATTTTACTGAAGCTTTTCATTCTTTTGCTGTAAGTCTTCATTTCTTTTACACACACACACACACACACAATTTGCTTTCATTTTTTCAGATTTGCCTGTTATATCATTATTGTATTTGGTCATTTTGAGCATTTTCATATAAATACCTTGTTTGTTAACATTTGTTTGTGCAAATCATTTGAATTGCTTTTCCTGCATGGTGATCGTAATGTACTTCTGCAGTGTTTCACAGCATTAGGCATTAGATTAGATGTTTAGCTACACAGTCCGTGTCTTAGTGGTACATGATTTCATGGTTGACATCTTCAGTCATCTATACGTGGTTTTAACAACGTACACGCTAATGTTCTTGTATTTTCTGTACAGACGACGAAAGACGAAACGGCTTATACCCAAGTGAGCAACCAAGCAGAGGATTCGCCAGAAAACCGCACCAATCAGCCTTTGAGGAACGGATCTTATATTGCCATGTCACCAGTGGAGGCACAAAAGTGTTGATGAAGGACATCACGTCTACCAATAGTGCATCCTCACCCTTTTTTATGTTTTACTTTTCACTGTGCCATTCGTCTTCGTGGGCCAGTCCCTACACGCTCACCACCGTATGCCAAGGGTCACTTATTTTGACTCGTGACTTTTTTTGTTTGTTTCTTTGAGCATGGCCTTCTCAAACTGCCATATCTTTAAACAAAACGTATGTAAATTCAAAGCACCCATTTCAAACAACCGTCTCTGGGTTTCCAGAGGTTTCTGTTGCCTAGTTCTGAGAGGCCTGAAACACACTCTCTTGCCTTTTTACAAACGCATATATGCATTGCATGCTCACAGAGTCCATAGTTCCTGAAGGCATGAGAGAGCGTGAGGGGTTTCACCCATCCAGAACACTCATGTCTGGGACAGCCTGTGCTCTTAAAGTGTTTCAGATCTCATCCCACACTACTGTATTCAGGTCTACACAGGCAGACCTTAAACTAACACAGCTCTTCATACGTCAAACCCTTTGAAAATGAGCAGATAAATGCAAACTATTGATTTACCTCCTCTAAGAGTATTAGAGAGCTAAAAGGTCTAATATGCTAACAAAAACTGGGTCTAATCCAGAACTTGTGTGTATGTGTGTGTGTGTGTGATTGTACATACCAGTATGTGTGTGTAATTATACGTGTGTATTTCCGCAGGCATGTCAATGCTTGCATGTTTTTGTCACACTGTGGTGAACTGCTCTGGTGGATCATCTTCCACCATTTTGCACGATGCAGTGTGACGACATGTGGAAACTAGTGACTTGAGTAGTCCTTTTTATTTCACAGTATCAGAGTCACATTCATTCTGATGCCAGAAACATTTCAATGATGAAGGCTGTTAAAAAGAGGTCAGACATTCTCCTTTAAGGCATCGTATTACAGAAATCGCACTAGCTTTTAGCATTTTGTAAAAAAAACGAACAACAGACGTAGAACACTCACAAGTGAGACTTGAATATTTTCTGCCTTACAAATACTTACGAACACAATGTGATTCTGCTGCGTGGTAATGGCAGGTGTACAGTGGAACTAGATGAAATGTCAGGCAAACTTCTGTGAATCGGTGTCGGACTTAGAACTACATCCCTCCCGTTTCACAGCAAAACATTCTGTTATAGCGAGAGCACAACTACAGTATGCTAAACCCACAGTCTAATCAGAGCAGAAGGGGTTTAAGGTTAGCAGGTTTTGAGGGGTTAACGGTGAAGTTTGCACACTTTTTTTTTTTTTTTCTGTGCACGTTCAGTTAATATTAACCCGCTGTGGGCGAAAAAGACCCTAGCACTTGAATCACTGCGTGTGTCTGTTGAGTTTAATTTTCATGTTGCTTTTTCTGTCCTTGATGTTCGCTATTGCTTCTTTAAAATGAGGCCATATTTTAAATCGACTTGAACAGGATGAGATAACTGCACACTTTACAAAGTATCACTAAAGATGAGTTGTCGCATACATTTCTGTGGGTTTGTCCAAATGACTATTTTCGGTTGTCTGTCTGAAGTTGCCATAACCCATGTGTGCAGTTGCACTCTGTTGTTTTAAAGACTTGTGTGTCTGTCAATCATTCCCATGTTGGAGACACTTGCTGGAATGATCGATGTTTGTTACTTTTACTTGACGTAAACCATCTGTTACCTATTGCGACCACGGTTTGCGTGGATCGCAGTGCACATTGTTGCGTATATGCCTGTGCCATGGATTTAGCTTATCGTAAAGATTTAGTGCAAGGTTTAAACTGGAAACGCTGTACTTGCAGTGTACTTATGCAGCTGTATCTGAACAGAAAACTGAGGGAAAGTCATTCAAGCTTTAGTCCATTACAGTGTTGTCAGTGCAAACAGTATATAAACATTACATTAAAATTGTCTTTGGCAGTCTCTCTTAACATACTAGGCTGAACAAAGACCCCACTGGAACATTGTATATCAAGTGGTGGGATGTAAAATGTGACTTGAGTATGAAAGATCTAAGAACCTGAGCCATTTCTATACAGTTTCCAGATTTCTTACGGTGACTTTTGCCCCTATATGCTTGACCAAAGATTAGATAACTGGTTTGTTTGCTTTCCTCACAGATAGCTGTAGTGCCATCGACTTCCCATTTACAAGAGCATTAGAGCCTCTTTGTCTACAAAGGCAAATAAGAAAAGGAAAAAAAAAAAAAAATAACAACATATTTTCCAGAGCATACTATGTGAGTTTATATGTTTAATACAGCAAAGAACTTAAGATGTAAAGTGTTGCCACAGCGTGCAAAGAAACTCAGTATTATGTATTGACACAGCAATACAACGATATGTAAAAAGTAAATTTTATAATGAAGTAAAAAGATTTTGTAATCAGACAAACAAATATTTATGTATTCATATGTTCAATGGTATGTACATTATCTGAATTTGTAAAGTCTTTTCTTTGGTCTTGTTCATTTCTATATTTTTAATTATTTTGTAATATTACCAGTGGGGTCATCAAGCACATTTCTGTTTTCTTCTTCTTAATTTTTACTTTTTGTTTTCCTCTAGATTTCTGAAGTAGTACCAAGTGAATATTGTCCTAAATTCAAGACTGAACGGTGTATGTGGTTGTAAAAAGTGTTAACTTTGATGGAGAAAGGCTTGTGTTGTATCTGTGGGGTGTGAGCCTATCGTGTGTAATGATCTCCTGTTATACAACTCTCTCAAGCTGTCAACTGTTTGTCCAACTGGAATAACAAAGGGAAGGCTGAGTGTCTTTGAGTTCCACTAGGGAAGATTGCCATGTTGGGTACAAGGGAAGTTTCCATTTGCAATCTAACCTTTTTTTTTTTTTTTTCTAAGATGAATGATGCCCTCCTTCAGGGATGAGCTTTTAGTGCCACACCATCCTTGTTTATTTCATTTGCTTAAGTAGCAACACGTGTAAGCAGTGTAGCAGTTGTTGTTGTTTTCCCCCCTCTGCCTTCATTTCAGGGCTGGTAAATTCCTCAACATCTTTGAGGGTGGTCTTGAAAACACTGAACACTTCATCACGTTCTCCTGAGAAGCATTGCATTTTTTGCTGCTGAGAATGACAATCCTTATGTCATGTTAGGTGCAAAATCATTTCAAGTAATATTCATTTTTAGTTTTGATAATTTACACTGCACAAATCTTTCTACAATGCTTTTGTAAACATTTTTAGTGTTATTTGCAAAAAATAAAAAAAAATTTTGAAATACTTTGCGGATTCTTTTGTCACATTTCTGCTTTTCTTTCTGACGCTGTGTGAAAGTACAGATTTCAGCATTTACAGACCAAGGGACTAGTGTAAGAATCCAACATTTGTATAAGAACAGTTTCATATTAGTTTGATTTATTCGATTTTAAATTATTTATCAGATCATTGTTGGTCCATTTAAATTAAAAATGTCATGAAATTTTAAGAAAATGTTTGATACATGCTGCCATTTAAAAGTTTAGGGTTGATGAGGGCGTTTTTAAAGTCTCATGCTGATTAAGGCTATATTTATTTCAATGAAAATGCAGTAACATTTAAATATTTCATAAATCATTATATACAATGTGTATATATAATATATAATCCTATATATTATACATATATATTAAATATATAATCATACATATATATATATATATATATATATATCAGTGGTGTTTTGAAATGAGGCACATTTTTTTATGAATCAATGTAAATTAATGTGCATTACTCTTAAAGTTGACACATCTTCCTTGTTAAATGAACATTACTTTACAGTACATCAAAAAAGAAAAAAAGAAACCAAATACAATTCTATTTTGTAATTTTACATTAACGATGTAATGTTCTATTTATCAAAACCAAGTCAATCTCATCAAGTTAGTGTTTTAAGCATTTCTACATTCATTCCAAAATAATAACTAAAGGCAATAATAATTTAAACAATATATTTTATTTGTGTATTGCGGTTTTTCTTTTTAATTGTCAACTTAGGCTATTTTGGATCATAAGTCATGCACCGTAAACACCGTCTGTCACAGTCACGAAGATGTATTTTTAATTTCACCAAGCTGATTGCACTAAAAACCCCGCAGTCATCATGTTTTCAGTCCATTTCAAGTTTGATTTTGACGTGACATCTGTTTACTTACTTTTCGATTAGTCTTTCGATTGACGTCATCATTTGTTCAGTCAAACCTACGCGCGGAACGCCCACGTCAACGAGAGGCGGGATTTATCGCACAAGCCAATCATATCCAATCATCTTCTTCTTCTTCTTCTTCTTCTTCTTCTTCTTCAGTGATCATATCCAATCATAACCAATCACATCCAATGATAGCGCGATGGAGACGTTGCCTCCTCTCACGTGACTTTACCCCATTCATTCTCAATTACCCCCCACAAAACCCACCGCACGCCGGGGGTCTGATGATTTTAAATGGTTTTCTATGAGAGGAAAGGGAGGCATGACTCCATAGACTGTGAAGCATGACTCCTCTGTGTAACTTTACCTGCGGGTGTCGCTGTTGGGCAGTGTTCCTTAAGAAATACGCGTGACTTGCGCTCTTTTAAATGACATAATTTGTAATATTTGTGTTGTTTTATATGTAATATGGATTATTTTCTCATCCTATTTTTTGAGGAGGCACTGCCTCCCTTGCCTACTCGGAGGAAACGCCCCTGATATATATATATACAGGGAGTGCAGAATTATTAGGCAAGTTGATTTTCTGATCATATTTTTTTTCCAAGCACATTTTACCAATTCCAATCCACATCAATCTTAATATCTAATATTAATATTGTTTTTAATCATTTATAAGTGATATATAATTGTTCATGAAGGCTGGAAATGAAAAATGCCTTATATTCAGGTGTGCAGAATTATTAGGCAGGTTTTCTTTTACAGGCAAAATGAGCCAAAAAAGAGATTTAACTCAGACTGAAAAGTCAGAAATTATTAAATACTCATGAGAAGGACGCAATACTAATTCAATACTAGAAATTGCAAAGTTAAAGCATGACTAATGGACAGAAAAATGCTCACTGGGTCAGCGGGGTCAAACAAAAACAGCTGGAGAAGCAAAGACACATGTTAACTGCAAAATAATTCAGAATTAAGGTGAAGAATTAAGTGTGAAACAATCAGGAACCCTTTAGTCTCCAGCAACACCATTTTCCAGAACTGCAACCTACCTGGAGTCTCCAGAAGTGCAAGGTGTCAGGATCTCAGAGACTTACGTTAGCTAAAGAATCCTAAAAAATAACCCACTCTTAATAAGAATCACAAGCTGAAGTGTTATAAAATAGATGAAGACTGGGTTTTTATAGGCCTTATAGACAGACAGCTTGAGAGTGACTCCTGAAGGACCAGCACCACATCCTCTTGTACCACTGTTTGAAGAATTTATCTTCCAGAATCTGGCAGTAAAGTGTGGGAGTTCACTTTTAGTCCATCTCTTATCCTGAAATGTCCGTCTTGCAGAGATGGACTAAAACTGATCTTCCAAAACTTACTGCCAGATTCTGGAAGATGAATTCTTCAAACAGTGGTACAAGAGATTGTGGTGCTGGTCCTTCAGGAGTCACTCTCAAGCTGTCTGTCTATAAGGCCTATAAAAACCCAGTCTTCATCTATTTTATAACACTTCAGCTTGTGATTTTTATTAAGAGTGGGTTATTTTTTAGGATTCTTTAGCTAACGTAAGTCTCTGAGATCCTGACACCTTGCACTTCTGGAGACTCCAGGTAGGTTGCAGCTCTGGAAAATGGTGTTGCTGGAGACTAAAGGGTTCCTGATTGTTTCACACTTAATTCTTCACCTTAATTCTGAATTATTTTGCAGTTAACATGTGTCTTTGCTTCTCCAGCTGTTTTTGTTTGACCCCGCTGACCCAGTGAGCATTTTTCTGTCCATTAGTCATGCTTTAACTTTGCAATTTCTAGTATTGAATTAGTATTGCGTCCTTCTCATGAGTATTTAATAATTTCTGACTTTTCAGTCTGAGTTAAATCTCTTTTTTGGCTCATTTTGCCTGTAAAAGAAAACCTGCCTAATAATTCTGCACACCTGAATATAGGGCATTTTTCATTTCCAGCCTTCATGAACAATTATATATCACTTATAAATGATTAAAAACAATATTAATAGTAGTTATTAAGATTGATGTGGATTGGAATTGGTAAAATGTGCTTGGAAAAAAAATATGATCAGAAAATCAACTTGCCTAATAATTCTGCACTCCCTGTATATATATATATATATATATATATATATATATATATATATATAAAATCATATATAAATAATGCTTAATAAACCATGATACCTTTTTCAGATAAATAGAAAGAAAATAATTTATTTGAAATAGAAATCTTCTGTAACATTATAAATGTATAAAAATAGCCCAAAAAAATGTAGTTTTCTTCACTCCCAGGAGTCGACCTGAGCACTATTTTCCAAGTCTATTAAAGCAATATAGTAACATATCACCATCTTTGTCCAAAGTTCAAGATATAATTTGTTGTAAAAGTTGAAAAGAGATATAAAAAAAAAAAAATTATTTCGAAATTTTAAACCCAGTTGAAGGACTATCGTCCTGCACTCGACTTGTACCTGAAGGCCTGTTCAAGGTCTCTCTAATACCAGAGTGCTGTCTGGACAATGGGGTGAAACACCCCCCGTTTCACTTTCAGGTCACTAGTATTAGATTAAATGGAGCAAACAACTTTTCCTGCGTCAGTCATTTGAACAACCTAGCTGTAAAAAGGTCTTGGCCGCTAACACAACAAAAGCATTTGGCCAGAACTACAGGAAAGTGTTGAAACTAGATAACTGATAGCCTATAATGTTAAAAAAACAGTTTTTCGTAATGTGCAGTGACTCACAGCAGACATGTAAAGACTAGTGCTCTTTGATATCTGTACCTGTCGAGGCCTTTCACCACCCACACAGTTCCTCTCCATGTGAACCAAGGAACCGAGTCTATGGGGTGAACAAGCAGACAGCGATACTTCGAGTGTGATTGCAGCCGTTACCATAGTTCGTTACACGGACATATCACAGCACCGCCCCCTAGTGGTGACTCACGGTTATCAAGAATCCTCAGCAGTGAGGAAACCGTAGCTAAATACTTCATGTGAGCCAAATGTCAGTAGTAGGCCTACGGAGTTCTGCTGTAACGCCACATTTTTGTAGGCCAAACCGGAAATTAATCACTTTGGTTACCTTGATAAAATAGGATTTTATAATTAGTCAATTATGGCCCCAGATGTGGGTATCTGCAAGTTGCAGTAATGGGCGTGACGAAAGGTTGGAGCTTGTTGAAAGGTAGGGAGCATGGAGGTAAAAGTCTTATCACAGGTAGTGAAAGCTGTCAGGGTTTGGGTAGGGTTATGGGTTGTTTCTGTTGTAGAAATTCACCTTTAGGCACACCCCCTTTCGCCATGCCCATTAGTCGAAGTAGTCGAACACACCTTGGCTGTGTCCGAAATCACCCCCTATGGCCTCATTCACTATTCCCTATAGTCCACTAATATAGTTCACTTCAGGGAGTAAATGAAAATGAGTAAGTGAATTCGGGCACTAAATGCACCGGAAGGGCAGCCGCTTTTGCATAGTTTAAGCTTGCTGTTTAATAATTATTTGAAACTTAGTAAAATGGCAGCTCCACTAGTAAGGTGAAAAGATTTATCTATAAACCTTGATTAAGCAATTTAATAATAAACTAAAAGGGAATTTATACCTGTATGATATTATAGCCTACATTGTAGCCACATTGGACCAGTGGTTTGAAAAATGGATGGCTGGATGATTCAGCTGCGGGTCCATCATTCCCGTCAGACGCGGCAATTCAATCAGCGCGTGACTGATTATGGGTATTCTCTTCATCAGTTGTTGTGCACTCGTTATTGTGGTGCATTTCAATGCATTATTGTGGGTTTAAATGAGTGCACTCGATAACATCCACTATGGTTTCGGACACCACGGCTGTCCGAAAACTCCACTGTCCTATCAGGCAATGCCTTATAGGTCTGAGTATTGACACAATTTTCACGATTCGATTTGATTACAATTCACATGGTTTCGATTCGATTACGATTTCGATTCGATATCGATTATTTTGGATGCAGTATATCAGTTACAGTACATGGCAAATTTTCTTGAGAAAAATCTGTATATTTTAACACACCTTTAGATGTTTAGTCGTGTTTACTTCACGCTGTAACTGGTATTAAAGCGGAGGAGAGCATGTTCACATGCGCTCGTGCTGCTGCTAAAGTGATCTGTCACGCCACATTAAACAGCGCTAAAACGGTATTTATTTTTTGAATCTCATAATAAGATGAAAGGAGGTAAGGTAAGATCCTACCGATTTATGAATGAACCGCTCGTTTTAAAGGGATAGTTCACCCAAAAATGAAAATTTGATGTTTATCTGCTTACCCCCAGCGCATCCAAGATGTAGGTGACTTTGTTTCTTCAGTAGAACACAAATGATGATTTTTAACTCCAACCGTTGCGGTCTGTCAGCCAAATAATGGGTGTCAATGGGAACTTCTTATAAGAGTAAATAAAACATGCTTAGACAAATCCAAATTAAACCCTGCGGCTCGTGATGACACATTGATGTCCTAAGACACGAAACGATCGTTTTTTGTGAGAAACCAAACAGTATTTATATAATTTTTTATCTCTAAAACACCACTATGTCCAACTGCGTTAAGCATTCGGTTAGTGAGGTCTGATCGCGCACTGACAACGGCTGTGATGTCTCGCGCTTATACTTGAATGAGTGCTAGAGATCACTTCCTCACAGTACTATCCAACCTCTATTTATGGACAGATACTTCGGCATTACCACCTTTTATTCCGAAAAGCAAGCACATCAAATGTTTGCCTGGGTGCCAGTCAACTTGGGTGTGTCGTCATTCCTAGCTATGAAATCCCTCCTTCAAGGTAAATGAAACACAGCATTAACCAATTGTTAGCAACAACCTTTTCCAAAGTAAAAGATTTAAAAAATCACAAAAGGGTGTTACTAATGTATTTTATGTTAACCAGACCTTATTTCAAGCATCCAAAAAATTATCCTTCAAAAAACCCATTGATTTCAGGGCGATGGAATCGGAAGTTCTAAAATGCGAACTCTTTTTGTGTTTTGTCTTCCCTGGAGCACTTCTACTTCCAAGTAGGCACGCATAACCTTCTAAACCATCTCCCTCAGTCAGCGTGTAGGTAGATAGGAAAACATCAGTCATCTTTTGGCTGGTATGTTTTCTAGGACAATGTCTTTTATTTGCTTACAGCAATAGCACAGAGCTTAATGTCAACATGCTTCTTATTAAAAATAGCTCTTGAAACACAAAAGTTGCAGGCAAAAAGTTTTAAAACTCTACCTACCATTTTAGTTAAATGCTTAGTACATTTACGCAGACATTAAATACATTATGAACAACATGTAGTCTATGTTCCGATACAGTATTGTCATGGTGTATTATTCAAGAGACGGATGGCTCATTTTGATACCGAATATTGATTTTGAATAGGCAAATTCGAAAAGCCTCATGATCTTGACAGATCCAGTTTTCGGGGAGATAAGAACAAATGTAGGAATCCTTGAGAGATCAGCAGCATGTTATACAATGTAGTACCATGGAGAACATTCATGATTGATCACAGAACTTCCAGGTACATTCTAAACTTAAACCTGAAGCTAACACAGATGTACATTTGGTTTAGAGAGGAAGATTCAAAGTCTAAAAAAGCACATAGAAGGTTTATCTGTAGGGTGAAATACCAAGAGGAAGACTACAGTTTACAACAGTCCATTTTTACAACAGTCAACAGTTATTGTGGTGGAACAACAACAGAAATGTCACAGAGATCTTGAGTCTTTGAAGATGAACAATCTTCAGTGTGCGAACCAGGAGAATCTTCAGTGCGTAAAGCTGAACACTGTGAAATCTGTGGGCCTGTAGAGTCGGCAGATGGTGAGGTTTCTTCCTCCAGAGGAAGGTTCTGATATTCCTGCTTGAACTTTAATAGACTTTTACCTCTCTCGAGTCTGATTTTGTCCACCAGCTGAAAAGCCTCCATGAACTCATCAATGTCAATGCTACCATCATTATTTGTGTCTGTGCTGATAACCAGCTCATTGATGACCTCTTCAGGGATCTCCATTTTCAGATAGGCACTGAGAAGTTTCAACGTCTGCCGGAAATCCTCAAAAGAGATGAGTCCTGAAAGAAACAAACAAAAAAAAAACATTTTTTTTCTAAATGCAGCATTTATTATAAATGATTTATCCGTGGACATCATTATTTTATATACAACCTGTCACGTACATGAGATCACAGCAATAGCAAACTACAACAAACCAATCAATTCCCTACAAGTCACAATATAGGAAAGAGATTACAATATCAACTTCTGTTTCATGCCATCTTTAAAAATTAGACCATGGTCACTTTAAAGACCTCCTCAGAATGCTAATAGAGAGAAATGTTGCACTCAGTAATGTTTTTTTTTTATGTTGTGCCTACTGATCTTCGACTTTATACTGACACCTGCTGGAGTGGATGCAGAGTTACTAGACAGCCCATAATCTAAAACTTTTTTCTCTTCTTTTGACTGGAGTCTTAGATGAATGTACATCCTTTTGAACATATATTTCAAATAACTATTCATCTGTTTTTGAGTAACACTTTAATTTAACAGATTATAAAAAATGTAGGGTGCGGGGGCTTGTTTTTATAAGGAAGAGGATTAGGGCCAAGCAATAATAAAAAAATAAAACCATCTCGAGATTAAAGTTGTTAAATTTCGAGAAAAAACTCGTTAAATTTCAAGAAAAAAGTCAAAATAAAATGTTGAGAATAAACTCGTTAAATTACGAGAAGAAACTCGTTAAATTTCGAGAAAAAAGACGAGATAAAATGTTGAGAATAAAGTCATTAAATTACGAGAAAAAAGTTGTTAAATTACGAGAACAAATTCATTAAATTATGAGAAAAATGTCGTTAAATTTTGAGGAAAAAGTCTCGAAGACGAGAAAAAAGTCGTTAAATTATGAGAAAAAAGTCGTTAAATTACGAGAACAAATTTGTTAAATAACGAATTTGTTCTCATAATTTAACAATATTTTTCTTGTAATTTAATGACTTTTTTCTCAATATTTTATCTAGACTTTTTCTTGAAATTTAACGACTTTTTTTCTCATAATTTAACAAATTTGTTCTCATAATCTAACGACTTTTTCTGGTAATTTAATGACTTTATTCTCAACATTTTATCTCGACTTTTTTCTTGAAATTTAACAAGTTTTTTTTCGTAATTTAATGAGTTTATTCTCAACATTTTATTTCGACTTTTTTCTCGAAATTTAACAACTTTAATCTCGAGATGGTTTTATTTTTTTATTATTGCTTGGCCCTAATCCTCTTCCGTATTTTTATCCATTGGTTGCTGATTGGATTCTAAAATGTGGACGTTGCACTAAAAAAAGTATGCAAACTTGTAGTCGATTGTGGGGTTTTAGCTGACTGAATGATTGGAGAAGTCTGGTATACTATGAAGACAAGTGTGTACTATTTCACATAACCTTGATGATTAGTTCATTCTGAACACAGCCACATACCTAATTATAAAAGTATATATGTGTATACTTAAGCAGTTAGTTGTTCCAAGATTTTTATTTTTGTATTTTTTTTTTTTTCCTGAAATGTGTCACTTTGGTTTTCAGTTGTATTGCATAGGTTATGATTTTTACAAATGTGCAAAGGATTTGATTATTTATTTTTGTTTAATTTTTTACATCACAAAAAAAAGCCCATGTTTTAATAAGGGTTTGTAGACTTTTTGTCTTAGAAGTCTGATAGTTTCACCTGAAGATCCAGTTATGAAATTTTGATTAAACATTATGAGCTTAAAAACACATTAATTTGTATATTATTATTATTATTTACCTGAATTATCTGTGTCCACTATTCTGAAAATGGTCTCCAGGGTGGAGCGATGTTTATACAGTGTCTCCAGCATACTCTGCTCAATGCACTGTAGTGAGAACAGAAGAGAGCGGTTTCTGCAAAGTAGCAACAGTATTTCGTAATACTAACACAGCAGAGAGAAAGATACATTTCTGGAAATGTTCAAATCAAGTGATCTTTCTTTACCTCAGAGCTGGGCCTTTTTAGGGCGAGATCCCGGAACCAGCCGTTGTAGTCCAGCATCCCATCAGTGGTGCTGGACACTAGCTGTGGTTGGAGAACTCTCCAGGGCAGATCCAGTTGAAGAACTCGCTCGATTGCACTGGCCCAGTCGGATAAACAGATCAGTCCTGTGATGGCATTGACATTAAGTAACTAAATAGTCTAAATTACATTTATATTCCATAGCTATTTAATAAAGAAGTGGAAGTGAAATCATCACATCACTAGGATTCACAATACTGTATTAAAATATGCATTTTATGCCATACCTGTGTTCTCCTTATCAAGCTCTTGAAAGGCACTGAGAAGATCTGACTTGTGCACAAACAGTTGCTCTCGTAGGACTTTGAGAGCAGTGTGCTCTGTGCGTTTTAAACTGAAAGAGCATCAAGAAATGAGCTGGAAACATGACAATGAACCTGTAACACAGTAACAGCTGTATCCAAAATGACTGCAACACAACATCTGCTGCAGCTTTTCCAACAAAACTTAAAGGATTTGTTCACTTCAGAATTAAAATTTCCTAACAATTTACTCACCCCCATGTTATCCAAGATATTTATGTCTTTCTTCCTTCAGTTGAAAAGAAATTAAGATTTTTGAGAAAAATATTCCAGGATTTGTCTCCATATAGTGGACTTCATTGGGGTTCAGTGGGTTGAAGATACAAATTGCAGTTTCAATGGAGCTTCAAAGGGCTCTACACAATCCCAGCAGAGGAATAAGGGTCTTATCTAGTGAAACGATCATCCATTTTCTAAAAAAAATAAATAAAAATTATATATATTTTAACCACAAGTGCTCGCCTTGCACTGCTCTGCGATGCGCCACGCATGACGTAATCACATTGGAAAGGTCACGCATGACATAGGCGGAAGTACCAAGTGTTTACAAAGCGAATGTGCAAAGACTGAGTCAAACGGCCTTTACAAAAAAAATGTCAGACGATTTTGAAGTTAGAGGAGAAAATGAGAGTTTTTCGCCCTACTGCGGTACTTTTGCCTAGGTCATGTGAGACCTTTCCAATGTGATTACGTAATGCATGGCACATCGCAGAGCAGTTCAAGACAAGCATTAAAAAGTATATCATTTTTTCTTTTTTTTTTAGAAAATGACCGATCGTTTCGCTAGATAAGACCCTTATTCCTCGTCTGGGATCATGTAGAGCCCTTTGAAGCAGCACTAAAATTGAAATTTGGACCTTCAACCTGTTGAACCCTGTTGAAGTCTACAATATGGAGAAAAATCCTGAAATGTTTTCCTCAAAAACCTTAACTTCTTTTTGACTGAAGAAAGAAAGACATAAACATATTGGATGACATGGGGCTTAATAAATTATTAGGAAATGTTCATTCTGAAGTGAACTAATCCTTTAAGTCATACCAAACAACACATTTGAAGTTGTGAATGAAAATCATTCCCCTTGTTCAGCGGTTCTCCACTAGGGGCCTCAGCCTAAAAGATGACTTAAAATGAGTCAAAATAAGACAAAACAATTCATTCAACTAAAAACATCCACAAATCAAGATATTTCTTATTTTAATTCCATTTTTTTCTGATCTTGAAAAACCTGGATACATAATGCCGAGTTCAGACTGCACGATTTTAGCCCCGATTTTGGCTTGCCGACAGGTTTTGAGAAATCGCCGACAAATTCCCGAAATCACAGGCAAATCTGTGCTCGTTCACGCGAGTGACAATCACGCAGTGTGAATGAGCAAAGACGCGATCTGAGAGAATCGCCGACACCCGTGAGATATTTGGCATGCTAAATATCTAGGCCTGTCGGCGATTCAAAATCCTGCAGTGTGAAAAGTGTTCTGACTGAAAACTACATCGGCGATGACCGACAGCCAATGAGAGAGCAAGATACAGAGCAGCGGGGAGTTTGGGGAGGAGTTATAGACCATATCAGCAAGCATGGCTTCGTTTCAGATAAACATTACAATTATATCAAACAGAAACAAAGCACAAACCTTTGCTTGACCATCCGCAACAGCAGCACACTTAAAAGTTATTTATTTACCTCCAACTCTCGTTGCAGAACACACAATCCACAGTCATTTCCTCCTCCATATTCTTCTTTTATTTTTCTTGTTTTCGCTGCAAATCAGCGCACAGGCAATTCGTATTGCAAGGTTCTTGCGGGCTACCGTTTTTAATAATAATAATAATAACTCCGGTCTTGCACGCGTGATATCACATTGTTTCCTTGTCACATCTCGCGTGTGTTTGGTTGTGAAACGTAGTTTGCGTGCGATTCTTCCTATTGTAAAGTCATGCAGTGTGAAACCTTCTGTCGCCGATCCATCGTGCAGTTTGAACACAGCAGCGACTGAATGCTGGCCAAGATAGTCATGCAGTGTGAAAAGAACAATGACCCGACTGCTTTGAAAATCGTGCAGTCTGAACTCGGCTTAAGGAAGCCTAATTTTAAAAGTGTGATTTATAGACCTGGAAAAGTCATTTAAATTAATCAAATCTTATAACTATGGGCATTTTTATAACGAATATATTTTTTTTAGTTATATGTCAAGCTCTAAATTATTTTAGTGTGTAGAAATTGTTAGTAAAATATATCTTAAAAATCTTTATCCTTAATCCTTATCCAGTAAATCATGAAAAATGTGAAAAGGCATTGGGTCTTTGTATATTGTTGTGGACAATGTGGGGCCTTGGAGTTAAAAAGATTGAGAACCACTGTTTTAGTCAAATGGCTGATGGTATGTGTATTTATTACCTTTGCCGAAAGCTCAGTCCTCGGGTCAAAGTGGTGGCCTGATACTGAACAAAGTAAGGCACAAGATCTGGACCCAGTCTGACAAAGGCTCCTCTGTTACTACCAATCTCATAGTAGTTAGAGGCTGAAAAAAGGGTCAGGACCTGAAAATCAAAATACATGGAGGCATATAACATACACTGGGGACCCAAAAATATTTGGACATTTAAGCTACACTTTAAAAATGAATGAATGTGTAATTGGACAACTAAGTGAACAATGAATTAATTATAATAAATGATTTTAGGATTTTTAAAATGTTTTTTTTTTTAAATATTATGCTCTCACAAATTACAAATGAAATCTTTTTATTATGTTTCACAGCAATAAAATAAAAAAAATGAATGAAACTATAAAATATACAGTAACTGAGAACTTGCATTTCTTGAACAATGAAAGGGCAAGAATAATTTTCCTCTGAGCTCATCTAGAGAATTACTATTACTCACAGGACACAGTGTCCTAAAAACCACTCTAAATTAACATGAGCAGTCATAAGTACATGAATGTAAATGTAAATAAGACTATGTAACACCTTTAAATGAGCATGAGCATCAGTCCCTGCCTGACACATTAAAAAAAAAAAAATAAAAAAAAAAGAATTGTAGTTGAAATGACAAAATCATTATTATTTCCTTCTCAAGACTAAGTCCTCAGATCTCTGCATTGCTGACCTTACGATTGTGGCAAAACTCGTATCCATCCTGCTTGCACTCGTGTGAGCGGATGATGAGCTGGAGATTGTGTCTGTTCAGAAAGTGCTCTGTGATATCAGGACCCCAGTAACAACCTCCGCCACGGACCTCATTTGGAACGCAACCATCCTGGGACATGGGGTCACTCCACAGCAGGTCCAAAATCTGATGACACATAAGTATAAATATAAATGCAAGAAGAGATTGTAAAACTATTTAATTCAGTAATGTTCCAGCAAATTTATCAAACTATAGTCTCATATTAACATAGATATACTTTCGAAACCTTTTGTACTTTATTATACTTTTGTTTCTATGTAACTTTTTTTGTTCAAAATTACAGAAACACAATTTCAATTAATCATCAGTCCTTCTTCCAAAACATGTTTTTGTCTGACCATGATTATACAGTTTACATATTATGTTTATATTTATATTTCTTCACATCCGTAAATAAAGAAAAGTTGTCAAAGTGATGCAGAGATAGTATTTTTTTTACTCAACAGGTGAGTAAGGTATTTTATTGAGCAGATAAATTGGCATGTGTAGCTCTCGAACAGAGTTCATTGTGAAGCATTATCTATTGTGAAGGGTCATTTCATTATAGGTTCATCCAGTGCTGTGATGGAATTTATTTTCAAGGAAGTACCGTGTCTAATAATGGGTAAAGCTACCGTAACGTCTTCAGCTAGTCAGCTTGAGATCCTTTCCCTCTAAACTGGTTATATCTCTTAAGCCTAGTAGTGATGTTTCATGAGCAACAGGATAACCATATTCATCTGCATAGTCATGCAGAGCCAAAAGCACAACCACAACATTGTTCTTCTGCAAAATGCATGCAGTTTTGTTATTTAAACTCTAGAAGGCCAAAAGTTACATAGCCAGCATCTAATTTCAGAGGCTGTGTCCTCCTTTGGTCACATTTGAAGGCTGCATACGTCATCAAGATGTCTTATTTAAGAAAAGTAACCATAATAAAATTGACTGTTATTCCTCGTCAGGAGTAAATTCCTGTAATTTCTTTTTTACTTTGCAATCTAACGGTTACTTTTCTTAAATGACACCACCTCGATGACGTATGCAGCCTTCAAATGCAACCTCCGAAGGACACTAAATGAGACGCAGATATAGTGTCCCTTTAATGTTTATTTTCATGCAACATCTTATCCAAAAGACTTCCATTGTACATTAAAGGGTTAGTTCACCCAAAAATGAAAGTAATGTCATTTATTACTCACCCTCATGCCGTTCCACACCCGTAAGACCTTCGTTAATCTTCGGAACACAAATTAAGATATTTTAGTTGAAATCCGATGGCTCAGTGAGGCCTCCATTGCCAGCAATGACATTTCCTCTCTCAAGATCCATTAATGTACTAAAAACATATTTAAATCAGTTCATGTGAGTACAGTGGTTCAATAGTAATATTATAAAGCAACAAATATTTTTGGTGCAAAAAAAATAAAATAAAATAACGACTTATATAGAGATGGCCGACTTCAAAACAAAACACTGCTTCAGGAAGCTTTGGAGCGTTATGAATCTTTTGTGTCGAATCGTGATTCGAATCATGTGTCAAACCGCCAAACTGCTGAAATCACGTGACTTTGGTGCTCCGAACCGCTGATTCGACACAAAAGATTCATAACGCTCCGAAGCTTCCTGAAGCAGTGTTTTGAAGTCGGCCATCACTAAATAAGTTGTTATTTAGTTTGTTTGGTGCACAAAAAATATTTGTGTCGCTTTATAATATTAATATTGAACCACTGTACTCACATGAACTGATTTAAATATGTTTGTGGCGACCAGGGCGGGCGAGAGCCGTGAGGGAACGGCGCAAGGCCGGTGACGCAAGTGATAACGAGCATCACCTGGGAGGCGCACCGGCCTTGAGTCTCTCACGGAGGAGCTCCAGGAGCATAAAAGGAGGAGCGACGATCGTGAAGGACGAGAGAGGACCAGGCCTGGACTTTATTTTATGTTTTATTATGTTTGTGTGGCCGGCAGACGTCTGCGAGGGTCTGCCGGCATTACTTTCGTTTTGTTCTTTGTTTATTTTTGCAATTAAAACTTTGTTTGAACGTTCGCCGGTTCCCGCCTCCTTCTTCCCGTTTACGAACTGTGTTACAATGTTTTTAGTACATTAATGGATCTTGAGAGAGGAAATGTCATTGCTGGCTATGGAGGCCTCACTGAGCCATCGGATTTCAACAAAAATATCTTAAACTGTGTTCCGAAGATTAACGAAGGTCTTACAGTGTGGAACGGCATGAGGGTGAGTAATAAATGAAATCATTTTTGGGTGAACTAACCCTTTAAGTGCAATAATAATGCAATTTCTGTTTTTTATACACTGAGGGATGAGTTGAAATTAATGCTTCAAAACTACACATGTATCAAATTAGTATAGAGGTTCTCAACCAGTGAACCAGAGCCCACAAGTTGGCCTCAAGATGACTCCATTATTTAAAATGAAGACAAAATAAGCATCAAAATAAGCCCAAACAACTACAAAACATGAACCAAAGCAGATAACATCAATGAAGCCCACCTGTTTCCACTCATCACTGCCAGTGTCAATGATCTCTGATGAGTCTGGTTCAGATTCAGTGGACGGGGCAGAGCCCAGAATGCGGTGAGAATTGCTGAAGCTGGACATGCTAAACTCCGCTTGTCTACGGCGGACCTCGAACTCCTCCTCAACTGTCCGAGCCACAGTCCTTGAGAAATCTTGAAGGGAGCGTCTCTGGAAACTGTCCCGAGCACCAAGCGGTCTGGGAAAGGTCATCGATCCCCTTCTGTTCTTACAGATGTTCATCTCATCAAAACGTTCTGAATCTGCATATAAACTACTGCGGGATGGCGTCTTCTTTCTCGGAGGCTTCAGAGCAGAAACATACTGTAGAAAGACAACAATCATAATCATCAGCTAAAAGAGGAGATGTTCAGGCTTTACCAACATGTAATGGTTTGTTTGACTCACTTTGTGTCTGTCCACTCGAGCTATTAGAGCGAGATCTGTGGTATCTGAGATTCCTCCATGGACTATCAGCACCCGGTGGTCGATTACTGTCACTAAGGGCAACCAGCTGAAGATCTTCTGGAGCAACTTGAGGATACGCTTCCCGTGCAGCTTAAAGGAATTGAACAGATGAGAGAATCACCATAAATTTCACCATAATGTGAAGCTCAGAGCAGGAACAGAGCATAACACATTACTGATGTTGTTTATGACATATACTTATTACGTATATTCAATTGTCTACTAAGATGTCATAAATGCAGTCAAATGCTTGTTCATTTACCACCTATAAGAGCCACTAGTCCTTTAAAATACTTGTATACACTGCGTTCCAAATTATTATGCAAGAGACAAATCAGTAAGATTTCAGTACAATAAACATTCAGATTTTAGTTTTTCTAAGAAAATGTTTGTTCGTTTATTTATCCATGTCTTTTTAGATAACTGGTATCAATCTCAGACAAAATAATTTGCCAGATCTATGGAAACCCTACTTAGAGGTTGTTCCACATTATTAAGCAAGTCACAGTTCTCATGAAATATGGGGAGGAAGAAAGATCTTTCTGAAGATGAAAAGCATGAAATGGTGCAATGTCGTGCAAAAGGCATGAAAACAACTAATATTGTGTGAAACTGAATGGAGATTATCGAATTATCATAAGATTTGTGAGTGATTTAGAGCACAGCAGAACTCGGTCAGATAAAGGCTTATTGGGGAAAGTTCCTGTCAAAAAAATTAATTGTATTAAAAGGGCAGCTATAAAAAAGCCAGTGTTGAGCAGCAAACAGGTATTTGAAGCTGCTGGTGCCTCTGGAGTCTCAAGAAACTCTCCATGCAGGCTGGCAGTTGTGCGTAAAGATGCATTTTAGCCACCACTAACCAAACCTCACAGAGAGAAACATTTACAGTGGGTCAATTGCATAATAATTTGGAACGCAGTGTACATGTAGTATCTTTCCAGTGTTAAGAAATGACCCATTACCATATATTAAAGGTGCCCTAGAATCAAAAATTGAATTTACCTCGGCATAGTTGAATAACAAGAGTTCAGTACATGGAAATGACATACAATGAGTCTCAAACACCACTGTTTCCTCCTTCTTATATAAATCTCATTTGTTTAAAAGACCTCCGAAAAACAGGCGATTCTCAACATAACACAGACTGTGACGTAACAGTCAGGATCATTAATATGTACACCCCCAATATTTGCATATGCCAGCCCATGTTCAAGGCATTAGACAGTGAGCGCGTGATTTAAAGGGACCGCAGCCTGAATCGGTGCATAGTTAATGATGCCCCAAAATAGGCAGTTAACAAAAAAAGTTAATAAAAAAAAATCCATGGGGTATTTTGAGCTGAAACTTCACAGACACATTCAGGGGACACCTTAGACTTATATTACATCTTGTAAAAACTGGTTCTAGGGCACCTTTAAAGGAGTCATGTATGGAGTCATTTTATTCATTTAGCAGCTAGTTAACCTGTTAGCATTCCACTGTACCATCCACGTGGTACACATACCTTTCAAAAGAGACCAAAACCATGCATATACTCCAAATGGTTCAAGAACAGCATGCAATTTACTTTGGGTATGCCTTTTTTAGGTGTTTTAGTCAAATTTTACAGGAATGCTAAGGGATTAATAGCCACCAGTGACAGAGTGCAAGAATGTTTAAGGCCTTGGAGCCTTAATGTTGTAATCCTCTTACCAAGGCCAACATTCACTGTGAAAATAACTGCAGGTGAACTGACCAGAGTTTCCCCTTTTAAACTGTAAGTCTAAGCAGGCCACGGGGAGTTAATAGGTGCTGTTCTTGGAACAAAAGTGTCGGGATATCCCTTACTCTTTCATAATGGAGATAAACAGCTAACACCATATGGTAAACAAACCCTTAGGAACTTGAGGAATTGTAGAGCACAGACATTAGATGTAATTAATGACCTACCTTGTATTTTCCCAGCACTTCTTTGGTGAAGCCATACCTTTGAATAGAAAATGAAATGTTTTCACCAAAAAATAAATAAATAATAAAATTCAAAGTGGCAGAAGTTTTTTTTTTTTTTTTGCAGAAAGGGGAAAATCAATCTGACCATATGATTTGTGGACACTGAAAGATTAAGACTGATATCTAATTATGGTTATATTTTATATTGTAAACGTAAAGTGTAAATGATCACATTATGGTGCCACTTTGTGACCGATTCTCACAAAATTTAGTACACTGCCTCATCTAGACCAGTGGTTCTCAAACTTTCTGACTCCAAGGTCAACCTTTTCCAAGACTCAAAGGCCTTCCTATCTAAGCTGATATGTACCTCTGGTACTTCTGCTGTAATTAAAAAAAAAGAAAAAAAAAGAAAGAAAATCTGTTTGCTGATGCCCCCTAGTGGTTGGCAACCACTGGTCTAGACACTGTCTATTTAATTGGCTCATATATCTATGAACCAATTGAATGATTTAGAATTGTACATTTTCCATCAAGAGAGTCAGAAAAAAAACACATGTATGAATCAGGAAGTTAATAAAGGTAATAATGATGCTTGGACTCTTAATTATAAATACATAAAGTATTGGTATCCAAGTTATATAGTTATATTTACTAAGTTGAGGTACTACAAAATACTTGAGGTGAGCAAAGCTTTAAGAATATATTGTATCTATGATTATTGTATAAATACTGTGTTACTGAATGCATGTGTTCAGGACATTTCCATTACCTTAAATTAATGATGTGGTCTTCATGGTTTCCTCGATTAAGATAAACATCTCCGGGATACACAAGCAGGAAAGCAAACAATATGAGCAGAATCTCTATGGAGTCTTTGCCTCGGTCCACAAAGTCTCCATTGAAAACGTAGGGTTTCTCCATTGACGGCATTCCATTCTGGAAAAATAAATAGACCACAAATCCATAGGAATAGATATACTTAAAGACAATCTCATAGATGAATGTGAAAAGATTTAATACCTACCTTGTAAAATATTAGTAGCAAGTCCTCTAATTGTCCATGTAAATCCCCTGTAATAAAGTTTGTAACTTTATTTCAAAGGGGCACTGAATACTGTTACAATAAAAAAGTTAAAAGGATGTGTCAGGCATTCTCACCACAAATAGTTATTTCTTTGCTATGGCATGTAGAGACTCGGTTGATATTTGGCAACCCTCTGAGCAACTTCCACGTTTCCAGAAGAAGCTGAAGAACGTAACGAGAGTGAAGCTGCTGCTTGGAGAAACCAGAAGAGTACATGGTTAAACACATCTAGTGTTATTATCTGACTGTCATATACACTCTATGAAATAAAGGGTGTTTTAGCAGCAATGCTATAGAAGAACCATTCTGGGCTCTCAAAAAAAAAAAAAAAAATTCTTAAAAGAACTGATTTTTTTTTCTTGGTCTGAAGAACATTTTGATAATCTGAACCAGGCCAGGCTCCACAGGGGGGCACCCAGTCAGGAGCTTGGCCTATCTTGGCCCCATGCCAAATAACGATTGCAAAATTGGTGCTATGTTCAATTCAGCTCAAGATTTTGAGGGAGCTCATGCTTTTCGTCCACTCTCTTGTTATTTAGAATCTAGAAATCAGTATTAGAACGTGACCAAGGTCTTCATAAACATTCAAATGATTTTAAACTGTTCAAGCACAAGAAGGAAAAAACATTCTTGTTTAGCTTTAATAGGATTAATATATATTTAATTTATACATTATTGTATTTCATGATAGTACCTGAAACATATTAAAGGTGCACTATGTAAGATTTCTGTCCGCTAGAGGCCTATTCAAAACAAAGGCGTAGCTTGATGACGGCAAGTTTGAGCATGGAATCTTGGGACATGTGGTCTTCGCTTCACAGCCAGTGGAAAAAAATTGGGATAGGACTCAGGAAGAAATCATGTTCATGGATGCGATCATTAATGTTACTGTAGTATGAAGCAGAGCAGGACCGAGTGTTGTGGGAGCTGAACGAGGCCGCTGGAGCGATTGTGTAACACACGCCTCACGAGCAGCAGAACTTTTATTATGACACAGTCGCCGGCGCCGCTTCCGCTTTTCAGGTCATGAAATCATCAGGTCTGCTGCAGACATCATTTTTGTCTGAGGCATGGTAAAGCATGGTACTCGCAAAAAAAAAAATCAAGAAAATTTGATTAAACAATAAGACTAATCGTGTTGAGCTATAACAACAATTAGTTTTCTGTCTATAAACGCAACCAAACAGTTGTTCCCTTGCCTATTAAAACATGTAAATATTAAAGCGCCTTTGATGTTTCCATGGTTTTTACAAAATAAAACCGGAAACCGAGGGTAACGCAATTGACAGGCGACTCCCTTTACAAATAGTTGGAAACATTTTGGATATTGTAAATACTCAAGTGAACAAAATATAACACTGGCCTAGTGGTTTTTGGATATTTCACTGCAAATATCTTCCATATTGCACCTTTAATTCATTCTTATTTTATTAATGACTGTTTAATTGTCTTTATTTGATGTTATTTATTAAAATACTACTTTTTTATTTAGATTTATTTTGTGTGTGTGGCAGGCCAGTGAAAATTTGGCAGGGAAAGTAACAAATAAACTCCTTAGCGTTGAGCCCTGTGTTTATATAGAGAGTCTCTTTTAAGACCTGCCTCTTATGTTATAAAAATAAAGTTACAAAATCTGTTACGGGGAAAAATAAAATAATGTTAAAACTCCGGCCCACCAGGAATGTCACTTGGCCCACCTTCTCAAAGCTGAATCCGGGCCTGATCTGAACATCATTTTTCCCACTACAAATAACCTTTTGTGCAATGGAAAGGTTCCATCTCAGCTAATAAAAATATATTTATAAAAACATTTTGCTAACGTGTCCATTAAGTTATGAAAACGTTATTTCTGAATGTTCTCTTAATTTTCAAAATGTCTGTTTTTTTTAAAATGGTTTAAAACTTTTTTCTCGGTTATGTAAATGTTATAATTTTGCAAACATTACTTTAAATGTTCTCTGAACATTCTGAAACAAGTAACATTAAAAAAAATGAGTACGAACATCCAACTAAAATGTTTCAGGAAAAAAAAAAACATTCCATGAACAATGTATAAATAATATTTTCGTGCTAGTTTTGTAAATAATATTAAAGACCAGACAACTCTGAATGAACATTATCTAAATGTTACTGGAAGAATGTTTGCTCAACCTTGCCAGAATGTTAACCAAAGTTCTGAAAATGTTCTGTTAGCTGGGATGGATGTTAAACGTTCTTTGCGATACCATATATCCCAATAAAGAAACCTTATTTTAAGAGTGTACCTAAAATATATTTGAATGCATCCTCACTGAGCACCTACTTGTTTGTTTTTGAAGGCCTCTACAAGATCAGCAACCTGATCCATATCTAAAGGAAAAGTTAGCCGTGGGCCAGAGTAGATGTCTGGCACATCAATATTGATGTAGCTGAAGTATCTCTCCCACTCTGCATCTCGGCAAACCTCGTTTTCTCTGAAGATATGTGAGATCAGATTTCCTACATGGAAGAACACACAGGATGCTTTTAGCATGGATTCCAGTGGAAAGCTGTATATATGGTATGTGTTTACTTGCAACAGCATCTTTTACGTTCACTGCTGGATGGAGTGAAGTTATCCATCAGGTAACCAAGAAAATTGTATAACTGCATGAGGAAGGGAGAAAATTAAAAATTAGGCAATCTATCCATGGATGTAAACTAAGTATTCCATTCATCCATCCATCCATCATCCATCTCTCTGAAAGTTTATGATTAGATTAAATTGGATTTCATACTTTCATCTGGTCTTGTAGGTCTGCGTACTCCATGGACTGGAAGATGTTCCAGGTGTACCTGCGTCTCATTTCCATGCGAGCCACATACTGCCGGTACCAGCGCTGGATCAGCACCGCTGCTTTCATTGCTTTCAAGAGAACATGACGCAGGTTTTTAACACTAGCAGAGTACTTTTTTATTGCTTAGATTCATTTAAATTAATAATTGAATTAATTTGTCATAAATGCAATAACTTTAACAGGTCTGGCTATTAGAATCACACCCAATTCAGAGAGAGATTATTATGTCAGATCTACTATAAGTCATATAATTTAACTCTGCGTATAGTGTGCACTACTAAACAACAGTTAAACAAATGTCATAGTGATCATAAAAGAGGAATTTCACTTACTTCTGGCTGCTGCAGACAAAACGAAGGCATGTGGAGAATGTAAATGAGTTACTTATATATTGACATTACACAAAAATAATTGACAGCCCGTGTTGTAATTCAATAGTTAGCAAGAGATAAATAAGGTTTTACACAAGCTTTGCTGGACTGGTAAAATCTCACCTGGGATGACATTTCCATCTGTTTTAAGAAGAAGAAGTCATTAAGGTCATAATAGTCTTTGAATAAACAGCACTCAGACATATAGGCCTATATCATTCTCTGAATTACACATTCTTTAGTAAATATTTTACCTTTGTCATATCTTTTATTGAATTCACTGTTTTTTGAGACGCCACACCCCATGGCTTCTCCTGAATGTAGAACATATGAAAGTCAGTATAACAAACACCTGTATCAGACTTTTTGAATCATGCACAATAAATCATATTTTATCTATGTAATGCAAATCACATACAAACATATAAAGCAAGGGATCATGTTTTTATAATTAAAATGCTCAAGAAAACACAAACATGGTTGTGAATTAAACAACACGTAATATGGTAATACACAACATTATTAAATACTAAAATTCAGATCTTAAATCTAAAACATGCAGATCTACTCCACACTCAGAAAAAGCTGTCACTGGAGCAGGACCCTTTCAAAAGGTACACAGGTACACTTAAAGGGATAGTTCACCCAAAAATAAAACCAGGCCACTTCCATAGTAGGAAAAAAAAATACTATGGAAGTCAATGGTGCCCCAAAATTGTTCAGTTTAACAAATTCTTCAAAATATCTTCCTTTGTGTTCAACAGAACAAAGAAAATTATACAGATTTGGAACAACTTGAGGGTGAGTAAATGATGATAGAATTTTGGGTGAACTATCCCTTTAAGGTTCCATATTGTTACCTTAAATGTAAACTGTACATATTAAACCTATTGAGAGGGTTCCGCCCCAGTGATTATCTGGATATCTGGATATCTTCTGTACCCTTTTTTTGAGTGCAGTAAATCATGAGATGACAATAAAAAAAAAAATCTTGTACAATATTGCCAAGCTTTTAACACGAAAACAGGCTACACCAAATGTCATGTTGTTGTGGACGTTAATGAGATCCAGAGAGCGAGTTAATCTGGGTTCCTTGCTCTCTCGCACTGGCCTCAATCCTTCTTACAGAGCAGACGACGTCAACATGCACCTGTGCTTCCGTGAAAGCCTACAAGCTTCAAAGTGCGTCAATCATGTCTCTGCTTCACTCTAAATCAACTTCCTGTTTATTAAAATAGTTTCAAAACTTATGGCTAATTATCTCCACATTTTTTAAACCACCAGGAGTCAGAGGTTTTTATTTAAGGAAACTCTGAACTAGGGATTATGGACTATGGATTTATAGACTTGTTTGTAAGGAAGGTTATTCATTAGCTCACCAGACATCACAATAATTTAGTGTAAAAAAAAACAAAACATGCTAGTTTTGAAGCTAGCTTAGAAAAAAAAAAGGTTCAATGGGGTTTTGTATATGTTTTTTACTTAATTTTAAAGAACCCTTTATGCTCAAAAGTTTCTATATAAAGGAAAAAATGTCTTGAATAATACTTTCATGTTTCACTTTTATCTAGTGATAAGTATGTTTACTAAAACTTAATCAAAACTAAAAGGAATTCAAACAAAATTAATTAAAACTAAATCCATAAAAGATTATGTCATTATAGATCCCCATTAAATTAGTTGTAGCTTTTAGTACCTTTTCTATGTATTTCTTTGAATTGAATGTTAACACTGTAAACTGTGGCAGCAAACAATTAAGTTATAAAAGGTTACAGCAGTAGATGACAAATCAAAGGTACACAACCCCAGCATGGGTGAAACTCACCTGGTGTGCTTCTTTTCTAAATCCCAGAAGCTTTATTTCCACAACATGTCACCCAAAGGAATGTATCCGCCTGGTGTACTCCATTGGTGCTTGCTTGAGTTAGTCAATGCGAATAGTAGAAACGCAAATTAATCAATTTGCGATGACACAAAGAAAGCATAGTCACAGGTTTCCCCATATCCCCGAAGACCTTCAATGTCCTCAGCAAAATGGCTCTAATTTCATTCAAAACTGAGAGAAGACCTTGTGTCGAGCTCCTGAGGCCTTCAGTGTGTTTGTTTCTCTGCTTCTTAACAGTCTTCTGCTGTGTAGCTGAATTAAGTGAACAAGCTTCAAGGGATTAAGGGTAATAGCCTGATGCGACTGGACTTTGTTTAGGAAATGGCACTTACCCAAAGAAAGCAGATGGAGAAGTCTGGACAATGTTGATGTGTAAAGTAATGCATATGTAATCAAAATAATGCAAGATACAAAAATAAATCATTTGAGGAGAAAGCAGGTTTTGTATTGATTTTATCATTTTATGTGCTTGAGATCTGAGCGGTCTGTTTTAAAAATTCACATCTAAGCTTAATTGTGTTTTACATGTATAAAAGGGAGAATTCACAATGCATGATTTTTGATTTTTCAATATTATATTACAGATTTGTACATAATCTGAAATGTTATTAAAAATAACTGACAGCACGTTTTAATTAAAATAAACTAAAATTTATGTGTGAAATGATTTTGTTATACTACAATAAGCAGCCTTACATTATGAAATAAAAAAAAAATAACACATTGAATTTTACAATTTGTTATATGGGTTTAATAATTGCAGTTTGTCATCATTTAATATGAAATATTATTGATTAATCCAACCTTACATATCTGATCAACTGTGATGTTTTATTTCAAAAAAGTTTATTTAACAATAGGCCGTCATCTCTACAAAATATTTCATGGTCAAATTACATTTTTCATTGAATAACATTAGTTGTGGATCAATAAAGTTATTAGTAGGCCTATTATGTGTCCTAAAATCCCAAATATGTTTTATGTCATGACAAATGCTATGAAAGTGATATTCTTCAAAAGCTTATTTAAAGGGCTGCACTATAGAGAAATAAAATCGATTAAAACAATATGGCTGCCATGTCACAAGCGCACGGGGCTCTCCCTCACCGTCACTCACATCTGATGAGGTGTCTTGAGACTCACATAAATACACCACCTCAGTAGTCAGTCTTTATCTGGCCTTAAAGGGTTAGTTCACCCAAAAATGAAAATAATGTAATTTATTATTCACCCTCATGTCATTATACATTTGTAAGACCTTCGTTCATCTTCGGAACACAATTTAAAGGTGCCCTAGGACCCTTTTTCACAAGATGTAATATAAGTCTAAGGTGTCCCCTGAATGTGTCTGTGAAGTTTCAGCTCAAAATACCCCATAGATTTTTTATTATTCAATTTTTAACTGCCTATTTTGGGGCATAATTAGAAATGCGCCTATTCTGTGCGTGTCCCCTTTAAATGCTTGGCTCCCTGCCCCCAAGCTCGCAACTCTATAATATACAGCATAAACAAAGTTCACACAGCTAATATAACCCTCAAAATGGATCTTTACAAAGTGTTCGTGATGCAGCATATCAGATCATGTGAGTATAGTATTTATTTGGATGTTTACATTTGATTCTGAATGAGTTTGATAGTAGCTAGGCTGCAGCTAATGGGCTAAAGCTAACATTACACACTGTTGGAGAGATTTATAAAGAATGAAGTTGTGATTATGAATTATAGAGACTGCAAGTGTTTAATAATGAAAATAATGACATGGTTCTCGTCTCTGTGAATACAGTAAGAAACGAT
Organism: Megalobrama amblycephala; assembly: GCF_018812025.1. Taxonomy (NCBI): domain Eukaryota; kingdom Metazoa; phylum Chordata; class Actinopteri; order Cypriniformes; family Xenocyprididae; genus Megalobrama; species Megalobrama amblycephala. Next base: position 40,381,377 of record NC_063047.1, read on the forward strand.
GGTAACTTTAACCACATTTAACAGTACATTAGCAACAAGCTAACGAAACATTTAGAAAGACAATTTACAAATATCACTAAAAATATCATGATATCATGGATCATGTCAGTTATTATAGCTCCATCTGCCATTTTTCACCATTGTTCTTGCTTGCTTACCTAGTCTGATGATTCAGCTGTGCACAGATCCAGACGTTAATACTGCCTGCCCTTGTCTAATGCCTTGAACATGGGCTGGCATATGCAAATATTGGGGGCGTACATATTAATGATCCCGACTGTTACATAACAGTCGGTGTTATGTTGAGATTCGCCTGTTCTTCAGAGGTCTTTTGCAAAAATCAAATTTACATAAGAAGGAGGAAACAATGGTGTTTGAGACTCACTGTATGTCATTTCCATGTACAGAACTCTAATTATTTAACTATACCGAGGTAAATTCAATTTTCAATTCTAGGGCACCTTTAAGAAATTTTTGATTAAATCCGATGGCTCAGTGAGGCCTGCATAGACAGCAATGGTACTTCCTCTCTCAAGATCCATAAAGGCACTAAAAACATATTTAAAACAGTTCATGTAAGTTCAGTGGTTCTATCTTAATATTATAAATATTATAAAACCCCCAAATTACTTTGTAACATATCTAGTGATGGCCGATTTCAAAACACTGCTTCAGAGCGTTATGAATCTTTTGAGTCAAATCAGTGATTCGGATCACGTATCAAACCGCCAAACTGCTGAAATCACATGACTTTGGCGCTCCGAACCACTGATTTGATTCGTAAAGCTCCGAAGCTTCAAGAAGCAATGTTATGAAATCGGCCATCACTAGATATTGTTAAAAAGTCGTTATTTTGTTTTTTTGTTGTACGAAAAATATTTTCATTGCTTTATAATATTAAGGTTGAACCACTGAACTGATCTAAATATGTTTTTAGTACCTTTATGGATCGTGAGAGAGGAAGTACCATTGCTGTCTATGCAGGCCTCGCTGACCCATTGGATTTCATCAAAAATATCTTAATTTTTGTTTTGAAGATGAACGAAGGTCTTACGGCTGTAGAACGACATGAGGGTGAGTAATAAATTACATTATTTTCATTTTTGGGTGAACTAACCCTTTAAAGGTTTTGAATTCACCAGTCACTGTCTCATTTTCTGGATTTTTACCTGCTTCTGCTACAATGACTTATCTGTTCCTTGTGGGAAGGATTTATTTGGAAAGTGTGACTATATTTACCTGTTTCCTCACCTTTTTGGACAATTAATCAAGTATCTGCTTCAGTTAAGTGACTCTTTCTGGTCAATTAAGAAAATTCTGTTTATGGTGTACTGCCCAGTTTTTCTGTTATATTTATCTGCATAAACCTTTGATGTTAATCCTGCAGACAATTACTGCACTCTGTCAACCTGTATGTTCCTAGAACAGAGTATCTGCATTTCTGTTCAGTCCCTGTGAAATTCGACTACAGTAACAATACTTGTCTGTATACTTACCAGTACTACTGCTTGCCATTCGCATGTCATCCAGCATACTTTCCAGCATTTGTTTGCTGTTACTGTATAAAACTCCAACAGCTGGGTCTAAGATCATTCAATTTGATGTGTCGTTACAATGGCTGTTTCAAAGTGCTTTTTATATTATTATTATTTTTTTTTAAAAATTGCAAAGGCTGCAAATTAATTAAATAGATTTGCACTGTAGGTTTCCAAGTGAAGCACGACACTGTGCTCATTTACAAGCAAGTGATCATGATATGGTGATTCAGCATCTCAGTGGCTTGGTTTATTTACGGTGAAGACGCTGCAACCAAAGATGCTTTCAAACCAATCTGACCACTGAAACACCATATCATGAGTTGTACGCGTGTAAATGAACAGAGTTGCATTTCACTCAAACTCACAGCAAGCATTTGCTGACAAGCTTGATGGTTTAACATTTGAAAATGAAGACTTTTTACAATACAGTTCTGAGTTTAAATTTATTTAATCACAACAAAAAATAACATGCATTATTTATTATTTTATAGTCACATCTTATAGGTCAAAAACAGTGGGAATTAGGACTTTGAAAGGGATTTGAGCTCTTGTAAAGTAAAACCCAAACTTTTACGTTCAGCGCTAAAAGGATGGCTCGCACTCAAATAGGTCTCCAGAGTAACAAGTCATTTTTCAGCTTTTTCTGTCATTTTATTTTTTAGGCAGATACACTTCCATACAAAATGTCCCCAATCTTTCTAGCCCTTATAGGGTCTTTGGGGTCTGCACAGACCCCAAACGACATTTTCTCAAATTAAATTTTTTTTTCTCTTTGTCCAAATTACATGAAACTTTGTACAGTTGTTAACACTTTCTAGATCTACAAAGAAAAAAAATTGGAGTGATATCTTGTTTTTATGTTAGTGTAAAAAAAAAAGGGTCACACTCAGGGTTCGGGGTCTCCACAGACCCCAGGCAACAAAATGTAATTTTGTAACAAAATAATTGTTTTTTAAAAAACAAATGTAATTTTATTCTGTTTATTAATGTTTTTACTTCATATTTGTGCAGTTTTTGGAGGATTTGTCATATCTTTTAAATTTATATAAATAAATAAATACATTTTTTTTTCAAAAACGCTTATTAGTAAAATTCACTTTATAAAAGACCCACATTTCTAACTTTCATTCATGGGATAACATGGATAATTTGACATGGTTTAGTGTAAGATTTTTGCCCATCTTTTGGAAAATGCAGTTTTAAAAGTAAAAAAAATATCACTTTTACCAGTAGATGGCAGCAGAGCTCCACTATTTGCTATGTGTTATTTGAATGACCGAAAGACATCTTTTCACAAGTATTTTTCAGTTGGATTTATATCTAAATATCATGAATTCACAATTATGACAATAAAAAACAATAAAAATTACTTTTTGTCAAAGTTTAGCATTTTTTTGTACTGAAAAAAATATTTTTTTAAAAAATGTTGATTTTGAGGATGAATTTTGTCATTTTCTAAGGGAGTCCATCATAATGTAACAATTTGAAAAACTTATTTTTTTCAGTACAAAAAAATGCTAAACTTTGCAAAAGGTAGCCTTTATTGTTATAATTGTGATTTCAGAATATTTAGATATGAATCCAACTGAAAAATACTTGTGAGCTCATTTGCATGTAAAGATGCATGCACGACAACAGCATGTTTTTCTTTTATAAAGTGAATTTTACTAAAAAGCTGGTTTTGTATAAAAACACTCAAGAATGGGCATTTACAACATGTTTAAAAAAAAAATAAATAAAAAAATGTATAATAATTGCCTGGGGTCTGTGGAGACCCCGAAGACCCTGATTTGAAGACCGCACAAGGGCTGGATTAATTCTTTCAAAATAGGTATTTTGAGCTACATATTAGAGCTCCCTCTCCCCCAATATCTGCAGCCATCACATTAAAGACATTATGCAAAAATCACTTTTTTAAGGTTTGAACACAGATGGGTCCACAGTGTGTGTGTACAACCAGCCTATAATGGTAAAAATCCACCCACTCTTTTTTTTAATAATCTCTATAAATCATAAACAGAGACTTAAATTACATCTTGTAAAAAGTGACATAATAGATCCCCTTTAAAATTAGATTCATTTCCATTACAAAAAAAACATGAAGAGAAGCAGAATTTGTTGGGCAGTTCAGAAGTTAGCTGTGTTGATCAAGACAATGGCTCGTTCCATCACACACACATCTGTGAACAGAAAGGAAAGGCCATTGACTATAATAAGACTGCTGACTGTTAAGTTACGAAAGCACAGATAAGACACAAGACCCAGTTATTCACCCCAATTCGTGTGATGCTCCTTACAAAATCTGACAGACAAAAAGTCAGCTGAGTGTTGCAAAATTCCCTTAATGTCAAAATGACTTCAGAGCAGCTATAGCAGCCTCTTACATTTTGAAAGAAATTATGTTTCATCCAACAAAAACAAAATGTTACCTAATCTGCCAAATATACTTCCTCAAATGACACCACAAAACATGATGGTGGTAACATAAGTAAAGTGAATCTTGAGAGATATGTTTTATGTAAATATGTGGAATTGGGTAGTGTTATGGCTTGTTCTTACATCTCTGACAATTGTTGTGTACTTCTCAGGTGTGGCGGCACTCATGACGGTTGTATAAACTGTGATCCTGGAAGGAAGAACATACTCACATTAAAAGGCTTTATTACAGAAAGTGAGCTGAAGACACAGCATTTAACCACCCCACAACTCTACACCAATGTTCCAATTGCATTAAAGCTCTTTTATTAAAAAACAAAAAAATTCAGTGCACTGCTACCTTTTTTATGAACTATATAGAGATAAACACAAAATTTTGTCCATACACGTTTGGTTGATTTCAAAACATGTCTATGCAGCTGAGCTTTTAGTCTGCACAGCGTAACAGATGGACAAAGACATTTCTCCACATAGAATCCATGTTATACTATAAACTTAATGAAATTAGTTAAGAATTATGTCTTGCAATCAGTGACAGAAATGTACTTTTCCATTACATTGATTTCAAGGAGCATTTCTACCCTAAGACTAAGACTAAGACTACCCCTAAGACTTTTTTCCCATAATCTTTAATGTCAAATTCTTACATTAAATCAATAAATTTGATTAGAATAAGATGCTAGGGCTCCAATTAAATGAAACCAGTATTGATAGAATTATTAAACAGTTATATAAAATCAATATCACAGTTGCAGTCATGCTGATATTCCAGACAAAACAGTACTTTTGTTCATGTGGTATTGATATAAGTTAATTATATATTAGGGATGTACATTAATCGTTTGCAAAATAAAAGTCTGTGTTTACATAATATATGTGTGTGTTCTGTGTATAATAATTATGTATATATAAATACACACACATACATGTATAAATTTGAGAAATATATGCATGTTTAAATAAATATATATCTTTATATATATCTTATATTACATATAAATATAAATTTTGTATATATAAATCTAACATTTTTCTTTAATGTATACATGTATTTGTCTGTAATTATATATACATAATTATTTTACACAGAACACACACATATATTACGTAAACACAGACTTTTATTTTGCAAACGATTAATCATGATTAATCGTTGCACATCCCTATTATATATATAAAACTTTTCACCCAAACCCCCATCATTTTCCAACTTGCTATTTTGAGGTGAAAATGGGGATCCAATCTGCAATACCAGTTGCTGTGTGTAAATTTTCAGTTTTCGTTATGTATGAAACGAGGACAAATATCTAACATTGTTGAGTTGTGCCAGCGGAATAAAAAAAAATGTTTCTAGCATAGATTCAATGAAACAGACCAAATCCTCTTCTTTTTCCTCTCTGTATTTCTTCTATGCTCTAGTCTCTTCATTTAGCTTTCTAATAAACCTGCCATTATATACTATGAATATTGTTGGCTTTGTGACAAATTGCTTTTGATTCTATATTGTAAGTTACTTTAGATAAAAGCACTGGTAACACTTTAGTATAAGGAACACATGAAAACTATTTACTATGACTTTTCCCTCAATAAACTCCTAGTTTACTGCTTATTAATAGTTAGTACGGTAGTTGTTAAGTTCAGGTATTACGTAAGATTAAGAATGTAGAATTAGGTCATGCAGAATAAGGCATTAATATGTGCTAAATGTAAATGGATATCATCATACGGTTACAAAGAAAGAACCCACTAGTACCACATGACATTATAACAACTTTGACAAACAATGATAAGTTAGTAAAGAAAGATGAGTTTAGAGTCAGTGTTGAGTTTGGGCACCAGACATGAAAGAGGGTGAAAGTTCAACAGATATCAATGCTTGACTGTTCTTACAGCTGAGCAGCTGAAACAATGAGTGTCTGTGAAGCGGTGTGAAAAGGCAGAGGCTTCACAGGACTTGTTTCTGCGATCTCTTCAGGATTATACCGAAATTTTGCATTGTCTGGTTAAATCCTAATATTAATAACCTCCGTGAGAAAGTACAGTATATTTGTACTACTGGTTACCACATTCAAGAACTGAGATCTCTACGTAAGGTCATTACATAACCATAAAATATCATGTGATGTGCATAACTGTCCTACTTACCCATTACATACTGGATTCACAGATAAAACCTGTAAAAATGAAAATGATATGGTCACTGAATCAACACATTTTTTCAATAAATTATTAAATGAAAGTGCATACAATCATAAACACAGCTCTCATTAAAGAAAATCTTCAGATCTTTTTGATATCCAAATGCAGAAATTGATTATGATTGAATGCTTTTACTTTAAAAAACATTTTAAACTATGAACATGTCCAAGTTAATATACAAGCACATTTTATGGTACATTATGTACTGTAGAACAGAAATAAATGACTATGACAATAAGAGGCAGCCAAAATGGATTTGTTCATATACCTCATATAGAGAATCCATACTTATATGGTTTTGACCAGTGGCATTTAGTGCTTTCATTGCCACATCTCTAAAAAAAAAAAGAAGAAGACCAACAAATGTGAGAGAAAATCCATAATTTGTTCACTTGAGTAAATAATCCTCATTTATCCTCTCATGTTATTGATAAAAATGTATTGTCAGCTTGCCTTCGATCGTCTCGTTTAGGGGCGGGTAGCCAATGGTCATAATTTGTTTCAACTCTATACCAGCTAAAATAAGCAAGTCAAAATCACAGGTTTAGTAATGTAAACACTTTCAGGAAACACTAGTTTTATATAACAATGTTCAAATGGAAGCCTATTGTCTTTCATTATAACATTTTTATTTCATTTAAAAATCATGGTTGGTGCTTACTTTCCATTAAGTGGATCCAGGGGCCAGATGTCAGCTGATCCTCCCCTGTCTCTGGTGATGACCACACCCTCACCAGCATTAACACCACCCAAAATGTAATAAACATCTGTGATGATCGGCACCTTGGCCAGCCTCACTACTGCATCCTGGAAATCCACAGCTGCTTCAAGAGTCTGAAGAGAACCAAAAAATACAGATTTATTCAATGCAAAGTCACTAAGTAAACGAAACATAATTTGAAATACTGAATTATATGTTGAATGTTTTATACATGTGTTCTCTCACCTCTCGAATTAGCCAGCTAACTGGAGAACTTTTTAATAAAACGGCTGAAATCACATTCTCCCACCAATGTCCCTTATCTGTGGAAAAACAGACATAATAAAACCTCAATTAAGATCTCAATTAAAAATAAAAAAATCAACCTACTGCGTTCGTTGCCAGAGACTGTAAATTTGTTGGGGCTTTGTCCTGTCCACAGCCCAACGTAACCAGCGAAAGTGGTTCCTCTGTACGCCACCTGTAGAGAAACCATTTTCAGATTTAAGAATATATTATTCACGATTTCACACTAACAAATTATTAGATAGCGTAAAAGAGTATGTGTATTTGGCGTGCAGTCTGAGGGGAGGGCTCCGAGGTCGAAATCTGGCCCAAACCCAGAGTACTCCCCCTGTATCCCTGGCTGGGATAGGAGCCAGCTAGTAGTGGCGGAGGGATGCAGAAAACTGTCGAGGAACATTGGTGAGTACGTATACATAGGCCTTCTCTCGTGCTGATTGGATAGATCCTTTGAACGTGTTCTTCCCGAACTTTGTTAATAAAACATCATTAAAGGTGCAGTATGTAAGAATTATGTCTTGGGATATTATGTCTTGGGACATGTTGGGACATGTGGTCTTTACCTTAACGGATGGTGCGAAAGAATCGGGATAGGACTCTGGAAGAATCATGTTAATGGATGCGATTATTAACATTACTGTAGTATGAAGCAGAGCAGGACCGAGTGTTGTGGGAGCTGAACGAGGCCGCTGGAACGATTGCGCACCACACGCCTCACGAGCAGCGGAACTTTTATTATGTTACATTCTCTGGTGCCGCTTCTGCTTTTCCGGTCATGAGTATGAGGTAACGCAGCTCTGTTTATCATATTAGATACATTTGAGTGTGTTGAAAATGATGTTATAACGTTACTCTGTGCGTTCGCTCGGCAGCTGCTGTGAGACACTGTTACACACTGCAGTAAGATAGATCGATTTTATGCTGGATGGCTTGTGTTGATAAATGGCATGCAATTAATTTTAAAATGTATTGTATGATGGAGAAAATTCTGTATTACTTTTACTAAAAATAAAGCTGCATCTGATTGTGCTATGCTAGCTACTTCACAAAATATTGTTTTTCTATGAGGCATGGTAAAGCATGGTACTCACAAAAAAATCAAGAAAATTAGATTTAAACAATAAGACTAAATATGTTGAGCTATATAACAATAATTAGTTTTCTGTCTATAAATATATCAAAACCCTTGCCTATTAAAACGTGTATTAAAGCGTCTTTGGTGTTTCCATGGTTTCTACAAAATAAAACCGGAAACCGAGGGTAACGCGAGTATGACGCAATTGACAGGCGACTCCTCACACGTCCCGGAGCCTTGGTTAAAATTGCAATTTTCACACGATTTACAAATAGTTGGAAACATTTGGGATATTGTAAGTACTCAAGTGAACAAAATATATAACACTGGCCTAGTGGTTTTTGGATATTTCACTGCAAAAATGTTACATGTTGCACCTTTAATATATAAAAATATACAAATAATAATCACAACATTACCTTTCCATTTTTCATAAAAAGTACATCTAGAGTTAGATTTCTGAGCACATCGTGAGGATAGTCCAGGTTTCTGCCATGGAATATATTGCCCTTTGTATCCTGAGTTACAATACTGGTGCAAAACCTGAAAAAAATCAAAGCAACCAGCAATGTTCAAAAGAAGTGTTTTACTAAAAATGCACAAACAGTCAACAGCCATACAGTACTTACGCAGATACTTCATAGGCAAAGTTCAGCAGCACGATATCTGAAATGTCAGTCCCATAGAATGAAGCCATGCCCTGTATTTCTCCAGCATACGGCTGTGGGATGTATTTCTCCAAAGCCTCCACTATGGGTTTAACGGCAACATGAACCCATTTGGGAACAGTCGAGCTGCAGAACAGGGTGTTTAAGATATTAATATGCTTTGGATCTGGGATGATGACAAACAATGACTGAACTTTACCCTGAATATCTACAAAGTAAACGACAAGTACAACACAATAGTGAATATAAAAACGAGAGGGGAATGTCAGCCTCAGCAGCGCTTTACTACGTGATTCGTGTATGTTTTGCAAACTTAAAAATGTGGTTATCTGTGACAGCTGACAACTTGTCAGCTAGTTGTGATCTAATGGCTAACATAAATCTGGCCAGAATTGCAAGAATAACATCGTAAGCAACTTTTTCTCGTAGAGCGCGTGCGGTTATCAGACTATTGAATACTTACTCGATCACTTCAGATGCAGCTCTTCTCAAGAAATTAATGTCATAGAGGTTCTTCAGAGGAGCCCATCGCTGAAAGGCAGGCAGGTCCAGACTGATGTTTACCACCGGGGGAGAGAAATCAGCTGTCGATACGCTGAAAAATGTCACTCCGAGAAATAGACAGATCTTCATGGTGAATGCTGTACACTAACTGTCCTTGTGATGGTGACATTTGAATAAGCGAAACCAAAGACTCGTTCACGCTGCCCAACTTCTGTTTTTCAAAACAAGGAACTGGAGTGATTGTTATTACAGTAACACATTAACCACAAGGGGGTGTTGTCCACTGTGTGAAATCAAATACTCAAAGCTTTGGTGTGGAAAAGGGTTCTGCTCGAGAAGCTTCGCTTGTCCGGTTAATGTTTCCAAATGCTGGAGCCTAAAAATAAAAGCTGATTTTGCGAGCACATCTTGAGAACTGCATTACAGCTTGTGTTGGTGTATTTTTGATGTCACACACGTCGCATTTGTTCATACAGAATATTTTTTTTCCTATGGGATTTCTGTGGTCGCAGATTGAGGAAACGCAGAATTTACGCACAGACATATGATGTGCAGATGTTTTTTGCAATTTCTGGCACTAGTTGCCTGGCGACTGTAATAACTCAGACTTTATGCAAGTTTTTCTTGCATGGTGAATCATGTCTAAAAAAGAAAAAATATTCAAAATATTGAAGAAAATGTTATAGTTAACTTTTTACGACGCTTTAGTGTCAAGTAGCGTTCTTAGTAATCTTACAAAAACTGTTTTTTATTTATTTATTTTTTTTACACTTCAAATTAGTAGAACTGTCAATAATCAAAGAATGACGCCATTCGTCTTATGATTTGTGCAAAAGTGTCCGCCCACTTTGTTTAGCGGCGTTTGTTCCAGAAGTATTTTTCCATTAATTTCCCCATAGTTTTAAAGAGTTGTAAGCCATGAACTATACCAAACCAACCATCCTCCATAAAAGAGAGTGCATATGATGACTGTAAAATATATGATGAACGTCATCCTTATTAGTAAAATCATAAATGGGCTTTATTAATTTGGATTTCCTCACAGCTCCGGTTCGATGCGCATTAGTGATACTTAAAGCTGATTGGCTTGATGGTTATTTATGCGGAAAAGAGCCAATTTAATCAATCTCTAGAGTTTATAAGATGTCCGATTTATCCTCCCTTGTACCTTTTTACACGCATTTTGGACAGAAGCAATGACAACATGATCCATTAGACTGTAAGTGCCTTAATTGCGAAGTGGACGCTTTAGCTCAATTATGAATATGCTAATGAAGATTTTGGACACGAATATTTTCAAGGATTTTAATAATAATAATAATAATAATAATAATAATAATAACAATAACTGTTCAGAAAGAATAAAAAATATATTTATTAAAGAAAACGTCAAAATTAAGTTTGAAACAGTCAATAAATGTGTTCATATTCGACGTGCGCTCACGCGCTCTTCTCATGCGACATGAGTGATTCGAATTTGAGTTGCTATAGCGACGCGTGTTATGAATTCTGACTGAATATATACACTCGAACCGATCACTGTCTGTTGGTTGAGAGACGAGGCGAATTTACAGACTTTTGCAGAGTATTTTCTGTGCGATTCTTGTGACTTTGAAGCTGTTCGGAGGATTTCTGAGAGGAGACTTTTATTCTAGAAGACATCGCAGGATATATCCTTTTTATATAAAGTTATATTTTTGAAAGAATTCCTATTATTTTTGAGGATACTTTTATTGTTCTTCTCTTAGTTTAGGAGTTTGTTTTTATTTCTTTTTTTTTTCTTTTCTTTTTTTCTTTTTTTTTCTTGGGAGGAGTATTTCTGAGGAGAGTTGTATTTTATTGTATTGCATTTTGTATTGTATTTTGTATAGTTTTTATTGCAGATTGCAGGAAGATGTCGATGGCTCACATGATGGGTGAAAGAGGAGGTGAGTGCTTTAGTTTTTCATTTGTTTATGGTATGATGTTGTACAATGATTGCCTACATTAATGTGAAGAAAATTGTGATCCCCAAGTGATCAGATGAATTTGATTCCTTGCATATGAAATAAACGTTTCAATTTGAGTAACTGAAGAAGTAACCATTTGTAATGACATTGATTATTGATACAACATAACTAACTATGTGATGTTTGGAGACCCAGTTCTGATGATCAGGATCTGCTGCCAGACCCGACCCAGACACAGAGCCAGGAGCTTCCTGGATATTTAACACCTCTGTCTTCTGAGTCGGCTGTTTCTATGTCCGCAGGTCAGGCTCACATCAGCGGTGATGTGGTGTCCAGGTCCGACAGCGTCGATGGATTGCTGTGCCCTCCGCTGACAGGTCAAGTTCCTGTCGAGCCAAAGGAGACGTCACGTGGCCTAACTGCCCAGGGTGCCATGGAGGCTTCTCCTGTGAGCGAGAGCTCAACAGGTGAGATTGAAATAAGGCCGGGCAGTGTAAAGTGGAAAGATCAATGGTACTTGCATTGTCTGACACACACCCGAAACACGCACACAGAAATCCTCTTGTCAGACGGCACACGATCCCAAATAGAATTTTATTATTTATGACTTATTGCTCCTGAATTGTCAAATACACACAAAATTGTCCAAAATGAAGTTGTGTTGGCCAAATGAAGCCTGGAAATGCATGTTCTCTTTTTAATAAAAGATCAGACAAAATAAGAAAAATAACTACTTCATGATAATTGCAAAATAAAATGACTATTAATATTGTGAAATTAGATTTTGGGACATTTATTTTGGCAGTAAGCAGACGTCAGGCTGATGGCTTGGAAATATTTCCATTCATTTGGATGTGTAACATTACAGATAAGAATTGAACAGTAAAATGTACTTTATGTCATTATATCGTTGCTTAATTTGATGTCAGAGATGTTTCTAATAGTTGTGTTTTCAATTGTTTTTCTTCATTTTAGAAAAACCTACAGAACGCAGGAAGAGGAAAAGAATTCGTTCTTTCCTCAACAGGCTGTGGAAGGCGATGAAGAGTCCTTTCCGGTGCTGTTGCCCCTGTAGTGATGTGAATGTTGTGGAGCCTTTTGTCCCTCCACCAGATCTGGAGCCAGAGCCTGATCCCGAGCCACCATCACCTGCTCCAGATCAGTCCGGCGTCAAGCCAATCAATGGTAAGTCGGCAGTCATTATTTCTCCAACGTTATTTTGTCAATATTATTTTCCCCATTTTAATATGATTTTCTCGACACAACCAGCACTGATATTTTTTAAATAAAACAATTGTTTTTCTTCATTTCAGAAAAACCTATAGAACGCAGGAAGAGGAAAAGAATTCGTTCTTTCCTCAACAGGAAGGCAATGAAGAGTCCTTTCCGGTGCTGTTGCCCCTGTAGTCATATGAATGTTGTGGAGCCTTTTGTCCCTCCACCAGATCTGGAGCCAGAGCCTGATCCCGAGCCACCATCACCTGCTCCAGTTCCCTCCAGCGTCAAGCCAATCAATGGTAAGTCGGCAGTCATTATTTCTCCGACATTATTTTGTCAATTTTATTTTCCCCATTTTAATATGATTTCCTCGACACAACCAGCACTGATATTTTTTAAATAAAACAATGGCTCTAGCAATCTCATAGATTTCTTATATTTTACTGTTTGTTTTTCAGAGTCCTTTGAGGCTCTGTATAACTTGGGAGAGATGCTTGGATCCGGAGGATTTGGCAGGGTGTACGAGGGAACGCGCAAATTTGATGGCAAAAAGGTCAATCTTACCGAATTGTACAAACATTTTGATCTTGCATGCATCAAAACATATTTAAAACAATTTACACAGATGGTTTAATACTTAGTGCAAGATCAGGTGCTTGAATACTGTTACTGTTAATGATTTTTTGTTGTTGTTGTTTGTTTGTTTTTTGCAGGTTGCCATCAAGCAGATGCTCAAGATTGACAACGATCGTTATCTTCGTATTGTAAGTTGGCCAAAGCCTGAACATGTATTTAATTGTTTAAGTGCAGATTACTGTAGTTGATACACCCGTAGGAAGCATCAGGTGTGAATGTGATTGACAAATAAGCCTAGAGGCACCGAAAAACTTTGAGCTGAAAAGCCTCTTTTGAACGTATCTAAAAAGATCAAAGAAAGTACATTTAAAAATGATGTGTTTTCTTCAGATTTTTACCCAGCTAACCTTCTGTCTACTACTTTTCTCTAGCCTGGGCACCCCAAACCTCTCGTTACCGAAGTGGCGCTGCTGCTGATGATGAGGCGAGAACCCGTAAGCCCCTTCGTCATACATCTGTACGAGTGGTTTGAACATCCTCAAACGTTCACTCTCGTTATGGAGTACCCGGAACCCTGCGAGAGCCTGCGTGACTTCATCACCCGTAACCCTCGACTGTGTGAACCAGTCGCACAGGTCATCGTGCTACAGGCTCTGCTGGCGGTACAACACTGCATCGAACATGGTGTTTTTCACCATGACATCCATGCTCACAATTTCCTGTTGAACAAAGACACGTTTCATCTCACGCTGATAGACTTTGGCTGCGGTCAGCTATTTAGTAGCGATGGCTACGAGAGCGACATATACATCGGTGAGGATTTTGGAAGTGTGGAAACCTGAATGTAGTGACTTACTAATTATTGGATGCTTTAAAATGTGCAAATGACTTGCTTCCAGGAGCACCGGCTTACTGCCCACCTGAAGTCCTGACCAAACCTCGCTTCCACGCCGTCCCAACAAATGTCTGGTCCCTAGGAGTCTTGTTGTATAAGATGGTGAACGGATGTTGTCCTTTTGGCAGTAGAAGAGAAATCAAACGGGCCAAAATTACATTTCAGAACTCCACATTATCCGAAGGTGAGTGAATAATATTGATAACACTGATAAACACACGCATGAAGCAAAGGCTCTGTACAGACACAGTTAAGGGTGAAGTATGTAAGATTTTTTATATCTATAGCCCAACGTATAGCGAGAGTTTGGGGCGTGGCTACTGTGGCAGGCGGAACCATGGGAAATGAAACGCAGCTTTAGTTACAGAAGTGAAAGCCAAAATTTTGCTTTTATACCTTCAAAGATGAAGCGAGTCGTGATGAACACGTCAAAGTGAACAGAGCATTGGGATGCTGCTACAAAGCATCTTGCTTCAATACCATACAGCATCATCATGCTCCCGTTCAGAAAGACACATTTTCATTAAGACAAATGCAACGCAGCTAAACGTAGTCCTAATATGTTGGACCTGAAACATGCCTTCACAAGAACCAGCAAGAGCTGAGATTGTGATGTTTCATTTGGGGAAGTCGCTGTGCACGGAAGGGGCCTTTTGAAAATATGCTTTATTTTGTAAGAAACGACATACTTCACTTTTAAAGTAAAAATAAGGAACATTTTACTGTATATTAATCATGTTTTAGATGCTATTTTCATAGATGCCAAGTCACATGGTCATGACTAACCAGCTCTCTCCTAATTAAAATTTGTACAGAATGTACAGATCTGATTAGCCAGTGCCTAGCCCGGGATCCCACGAAACGGCCGACGTTAGAGCAGATGTTTCAGCATGAATGGATTACAAGTGATCTAGATTGGGAAAGTTCAGGAGATTCAATCCGTCTGTGATTTCAGGTGTGAGGAAGTGTAACAGACAGAGTATAGGATTATTATCATGTGTCTTCAATCCTGGATCATTTGCAGTGAGGTGTTCATTGTAATGTTCTTGTTATAGTCAAGTCAACTTCGTTTATATAGCGCTTTATACAATTCAGACTGTTTCAAAGCGGCTTTGTGGTAATAAACAGGAAAATAACAGAATCAGTGATGCAAACAGAATTCAGTTCTGTTGTAAATCAGCTCTATAAAATTGTTTATGAGTTGACTTGTTCATATAATCTTTGTATTGGACAGGAAATAACATACTTGATGTCCTTGGTGGAAGACTTGACCCGAAGCCTGAAGTCCAAGCCCAGCATGAGAGGGAACTCGGAGCCCGTCCACGTCTGAGCGAGAACACGAGAGACCGAGAGACTGGAACCAAATCATCGAGTCATCACAGCCACATTTGCTTTGTTTTAAAATTAATTTTTGCTTTGTTTTTAAAAAGTCAAGACATGTCATCTTTATTTATATAGCGCCTCATATATGACCAATCTGTACATATGTATATATCATTTTTGAATTAAAGAAATGTTTTTTAATGGTCTCGGCCTATGAGGAATCTTTTGAAGTAAAAGGCAAAGACCTATTTTTTGTGCTTCCCGAAATAAAACTTAATAAAAATGTAAATAAAACTCTACATGATATCAAATGTTTGGAGGTTTCACCAATGACAACAAGAACTCCTTGGTCTTTAAAAATGACTGACATTAATTTAGTGATCAAATTTAGCACTCTTTAATATGATCAAAATGTTGTAATCATAATAACTAAACCTCAAATTGTCATAAATCAACATCTCAGTAAAATGTTAGGGAGTTTCTAATAGAAATATGACTTTCTGTAACAAAACAGGGCATTGATTTCGTACATGTGACCATCATGTTTATCCAACATCAGGCATTTTGGGAGACACAACAAGTGAAAAGGGAAAGAAATTATATATCAATATTCCTATGAAATATTAGACTTTATTATGAAAATGTTGCCAATTATTACTCCCATTATTACACTTCTTTTTTCATTACATGTTGCCCCAAGAACACATTCATATGCAAATTAGATACAGTGTATAGATACATTGGCTATTTTACCCACATATTGCATCAACTAAAACGGCATATCAATCAATTCCGTTATATCTGTGATTACATAGTTGAGAATTGACTTTATAAAAGTTTGGTTAAACAAAAAAATCCTGAACCCTAAAAATTGATTTGTAAATGGGAGGGGGGGGATCCCATTGTTTTTGCCTATACATGTCATTTTGATGTCTTTTTATTTTTTTAAACAACCAAGTCCTGGTGTCCACTACAGATGACATAGCATAACATATATATATTAAAAAAAAAAAAAAAAAAATCCCCATTTGTTTATCAGGGTGATTGGGACACAAGGTCAGATGGGACAGTATAACTATATAGAATTTATTTTCTCACATGATGAGTGAAAATAAAAACTTTTTTTTTGCTGAGCCCTAGCTGTGAGGCCACATTATTAAAATGGGATACCCTCATTGGTCTGACATCATGTAGGTGGGCGGGGCATGCATCAAACAGGAAGTTGACCGTGAAATGCATGAACTGAGGAAAATGACATAAGCTTTTGCTAGTTTTAATAATAAGGTCTTAAAATTGTCATAGCTCCTACAAACTTTTGATAGAAACGTGAATATGATGCACTACTGCAACAAAATCAGTAAAAACAATTGTTAATATCATGTTTCTATTTTCAGAATTAGGTTGTTTTTATTTTGTCCCATCCACCCAAACACAAAATGTATAATTTTGGGTGATTGGGACAGTGCTTAAATGCTTTGCTAATTAAGAAAATGATTAGCCTTGCAATAGAGAACCATTGTTTATGCTCTATATGCTCTAAATCAGTGTTCCCAACCATGTGCAAGCCCTAATCAACCACTAACATATTCATGAACTAGCTAGATTTTACTAAAGTAAAACAACCAAATTCTGAAAATAGAAACATTATAGTTAAACTCTTTCTATTTTTCTTTTCTTTTCTTTTTCTTTTTTTTTACTGAATGCAGCAGTAATAACTTTACTGTTGCAGTAATGAAAGGTGTGTGCAGGTTAAATTTGTTTGTCAAACAGTTAATTGGTGATGGGCCCACCAACATCTCATCCAAACGTTACCCAAAAAAAAAAAAGGTTTTGGATCAGTTTACTTTTTTTTCTTTTCTTTTTTTGTATGAATTTTAGCATTTTTATTTTTTTTTATTTTACTTTTTTAATTGATTTTTAAATGTTTTCAATGACTTTTGGACTTCAAACCTTCTTTTGTGGATGGATTTCAAAAAAATAAAGTTGAACAAACATAAACATGGACTCAATGATGATGAACAGAAAAGGAAATATTGCATATAAAATTAGATCAAAGTATGAACTGTGCAATACAGTAAATACGCTTAAACTACTCTATATCAATGGAAAGATGTGCTGTCCCAATCACCCAAATGTTACCAAAAGAAAAAGAAAAAAAAGGTTTTGCTCAGTTTACAGAAAAGTGTATGTCGTACATCCTTTCATTATAATATACCATCGTTTCCTCCTCAAATGGATAGTTAACATCTTCAGTATTACAGAAATGTATCATGTGTTGAGCTGATGTTTCTCATTTAAGACAAGAAACCTTGCACAAGGCGGAAATTCAGAAACTGTCCCAATCACCCTTAATTCACCCTAGTAAATACATTACAAAAACTGAATAAACGGTTAAAAGAAGAAAAAAAAAAGTCAACTTTCAGTTTAGCGTTTGTTTCCTTGAACATTTTTTATTTCCCCAACATTCGTTTTATTTATTCAATTATTTATCTCCTCGCACATTTAATTAATTGTGTATTTATTTATGCAGGAATATGTGGAATTATTGTGTATTTATTCACACATTTATTTATTTATTTATGTACAATTTTGTGGATTTATTTATTCTGGTATTTATATATTTATTGTTTTTGCAGGTTTCGTCCTCCATAAAAGACATGATTGTAAAATACATGATGAACGTCACCCTCCACTCCTTCATTAGTAAAATCATAAATGGGCTTTATTTCGATGACGCATTAGTAATACTGAAAGCTGATTGGCTTGATGCTTATATATGCGGAAAAGAGCCAATTTAATAAATCTCTAGAGTTTATAAGATGTCCGATTTATCTTCCCTTGTGCCTTTTTACACGCATTTTGGTCAGAAGCAATGACAACATGATCCATTAGACTGTAAGTGCCTTAATTGCGAAGTGGACGCTTTTGCTCAATTAATATGCTAATGAAGATTTTGGACACGAATATTTCCATTATTTTAATAATAATAATAATAACTGTTTAGAAAGCATAAAAATTATATTTATTAAAGAAAACGTCAAAATTAAGTTTGAAACAGTCAATAAATGTGTTCAGATTCGACGTGCGCTCACGCGCTCTTCTCATGTGCGTGCATGCGATATGAGTGATTCGAATTTGAGTTGCTATAGCGACGCGTGTTATGAATTCTGACTGAATATATACACTCGAACCGATCACTGTCTGTTGGTTGAGAGACGAGGCGAATTTACAGACTTTTGCAGAGTATTTTCTGTGCGATTCTTGTGACTTTGAAGCTGTTCGGAGGATTTCTGAGAGGAGACTTTTATTCTAGAAGACATCGCAGGATATATCCTTTTTATATAAAGTTATATTTTCGAAAGAGTTCCTATTATTTTTGGGGATACTTTTATTTTCTCTTAGTGTAGAAGGAGTTTGTTTTTATTTAATTTCTTTATTTTTTTCTTTCTTTATTTTATTTTTTTATTCATTTTTTGGGAGGAGTATTTCTGAGGAGAGTTGTATTTTATTGTATTGCATTTTGTATTGTATTTTGTATCGTTTTTATTGCAGATTGCAGGAAGATGTCGATGGCTCACATGATGGGTGAAAGAGGAGGTGGGTGCTTTAGTTTTTCATTTGTTTATGGTATGGTATGATGTTGTACAATGATTGCCTACATTAATGTGAAGAAAATAGTGATCCCCAAGTGATCAGATGAATTTGATTCCTTGCATATGAAATAAACGTTTCAGTTTGAGTAACTGAAGAAGTAACCATTTGTAATTGACCCACTGACATTGATTATTGATACAACATAACTAACTATGTGATGTTTGGAGACCCAGTTCTGATGATCAGGATCCGCTGCCAGACCCGACCCAGACACAGAGCCAGGAGCTTCCTGGATATTTAACACCTCTGTCTTCTGAGTCGGCTGTTTCTATGTCCGCAGGTCAGGCTCACATCAGCAGTGATGTGGTGTCCAGGTCCGACAGCGTCGATGGATTGCTGTGCCCTCCGCTGACAGGTCAAGTTCCTGTCGAGCCAAAGGAGACGTCACGTGGCCTAACTGCCCAGGGTGCCATGGAGGCTTCTCCTGTGAGCGAGAGCTCAACAGGTGAGATTGAAATAAGGCCGGGCAGTGTAAAGTGGAAAGATCAATGGTACTTGCACTGTCTGACACACACCCGAAACACGCGCCCAGAAATCCTCTTGTCAGACGGCACACGATCCCAAATAGAATTTTATTATTTATGACTTATTGCTCCTGAATTGTCAAATACACACAAAATTGTCCAAAATGAAGTTGTGTTGACCAAATGAAGCCTGGAAATGCATGTTCTCTTTTTAATAAAAGATCAGACGAAATAAGAAAAATAACTACTTCATGATAATTGTAAAAATAAAATGACTATTAATATTGTGAAATGAGATTTTGGGACATTTATTTTGGCAGTAAGCAGACGTCAGGCTGATGGCTTGGAAATATTTCCATTCATTTGGATGTGTAACATTACAGATAAGAATTGAACAGTAAAATGTACTTTATGTCATTATATCGTTGCTTAATTTGATGTCAGAGATGTTTCTAATAGTTGTGTTTTCAATTGTTTTTCTTCATTTTAGAAAAACCTACAGAACGCAGGAAGAGGAAAAGAATTCATTCTTTCCTCAACAGGCTGTGGAAGGCGATGAAGAGTCCTTTCCGGTGCTGTTGCCCCTGTAGTGATGTGAATGTTGTGGAGCCTTTTGTCCCTCCACCAGATCTGGAGCCAGAGCCTGATCCCGAGCCACCATCACCTGCTCCAGATCAGTCCGGCGTCAAGCCAATCAATGGTAAGTCGGCAGTCATTATTTCTCCAACGTTATTTTGTCAATATTATTTTCCCCATTTTAATATGATTTTCTCGACACAACCAGCACTGATATTTTTTAAATAAAACAATTGTTTTTCTTCATTTCAGAAAAACCTATAGAACGCAGGAAGAGGAAAAGAATCCGTTCTTTCCTCAACAGGAAGGCGATGAAGAGTCCTTTCCGGTGCTGTTGCCCCTGTAGTCATATGAATGTTGTGGAGCCTTTTGTCCCTCCACCAGATCTGGAGCCAGAGCCTGATCCCGAGCCACCATCACCTGCTCCAGTTCCCTCCAGCGTCAAGCCAATCAATGGTAAGTCGGCAGTCATTATTTCTCCGACATTATTTTGTCAATTTTATTTTCCCCATTTTAATATGATTTCCTCGACACAACCAGCACTGATATTTTTTAAATAAAACAATGGCTCTAGCAATCTCATAGATTTCTTATATTTTACTGTTTGTTTTTCAGAGTCCTTTGAGGCTCTGTATAACTTGGGAGAGATGCTTGGATCCGGAGGATTTGGCAGGGTGTACGAGGGAACGCGCAAATTTGATGGCAAAAAGGTCAATCTTACCGAATTGTACAAACATTTTGCTCTTGCATGCATCAAAACATATTTAAAACAATTTACACAGATGGTTTAATACTTAGTGCAAGATCAGGTGCTTGAATACTGTTACTGTTAATGATTTTTTGTTGTTGTTGTTTGTTTGTTTTTTGCAGGTTGCCATCAAGCAGATGCTCAAGATTGACAACGATCGTTATCTTCGTATTGTAAGTTGGCCAAAGCCTGAACATGTATTTAATTGTTTAAGTGCAGATTACTGTAGTTGATACACCCGTAGGAAGCATCAGGTGTGAATGTGATTGACAAATAAGCCTAGAGGCACCGAAAAACTTTGAGCTGAAAAGCCTCTTTTGAACGTATCTAAAAAGATCAAAGAAAAGTACATTTAAAAATGATGTGTTTTCTTCAGATTTTTACCCAGCTAACCTTCTGTCTACTACTTTTCTCTAGCCTGGGCACCCCAAACCTCTCGTTACCGAAGTGGCGCTGCTGCTGATGATGAGGCGAGAACCCGTAAGCCCCTTCGTCATACATCTGTACGAGTGGTTTGAACATCCTCAAACGTTCACTCTCGTTATGGAGTACCCGGAACCCTGCGAGAGCCTGCGTGACTTCATCACCCGTAACCCTCGACTGTGTGAACCAGTCGCACAGGTCATCGTGCTACAGGCTCTGCTGGCGGTACAACACTGCATCGAACATGGTGTTTTTCACCATGACATCCATGCTCACAATTTCCTGTTGAACAAAGACACGTTTCATCTCACGCTGATAGACTTTGGCTGCGGTCAGCTATTTAGTAGCGATGGCTACGAGAGCGACATATACATCGGTGAGGATTTTGGAAGTGTGGAAACCTGAATGTAGTGACTTACTAATTATTGGATGCTTTAAAATGTGCAAATGACTTGCTTCCAGGAGCACCGGCTTACTGCCCACCTGAAGTCCTGACCAAACCTCGCTTCCACGCCGTCCCAACAAATGTCTGGTCCCTAGGAGTCTTGTTGTATAAGATGGTGAACGGATGTTGTCCTTTTGGCAGTAGAAGAGAAATCAAACGGGCCAAAATTACATTTCAGAACTCCACATTATCCGAAGGTGAGTGAATAATATTGATAACACTGATAAACACACGCATGAAGCAAAGGCTCTGTACAGACACAGTTAAGGGTGAAGTATGTAAGATTTTTTATATCTATAGCCCAACGTATAGCGAGAGTTTGGGGCGTGGCTACTGTAGCAGGCGGAGCCATGGGAAATGAAACGCAGCTTTAGTTACAGAAGTGAAAGCCAAAATTCGCTGCTTTTATACCTTCAAAGATGAAGCGAGTCGTGATGAACACGTCAAAGTGAACAGAGCATTGGGATGCTGTTACAAAGCAACTTTCTTCAATACCATACAGCATCATCATGCTCCCGTTCAGAAAGACACATTTTCATTAAGACAAATGCAACGCAGCTAAACGTAGTCCTAATATGTTGGACCTGAAACATGCCTTCACAAGAACCAGCAAGAGCTGAGATTGTGATGTTTCATTTGGGGAAGTCGCTGTGCACGGAAGGGGCCTTTTGAAAATATGCTTTATTTTGTAAGAAACGACATACTTCACTTTTAAAGTAAAAATAAGGAACATTTTACTGTATATTAATCATGTTTTAGATGCTATTTTCATAGATGCCAAGTCACATGGTCATGACTAACCAGCTCTCTCCTTATTAAAATTTGTACAGAATGTACAGATCTGATTAGCCAGTGCCTAGCCCGGGATCCCACGAAACGGCCGACGTTAGAGCAGATGTTTCAGCATGAATGGATTACAAGTGATCTAGATTGGGAAAGTTCAGGAGATTCAATCCGTCTGTGATTTCAGGTGTGAGGAAGTGTAACAGACAGAGTATAGGATTATTATCATGTGTCTTCAATCCTGGATCATTTGCAGTGAGGTGTTCATTGTAATGTTCTTGTTATAGTCAAGTCAACTTCGTTTATATAGCGCTTTGTACAATTCAGATTGTTTCAAAGCGGCTTTGTGGTAATAAACAGGAAAATAACGGAATCAGTGATGCAAACAGAATTCAGTTCTGTTGTAAATCAGCTCTATAAAATTGTTTATGAGTTGACTTGTTCATATAATCTTTGTATTGGACAGGAAATAACATACTTGATGTCCTTGGTGGAAGACTTGACCCGAAGCCTGAAGTCCAAGCCCAGCCTGAGAGGGAACTCGGAGCCCGTCCACATCTGAGCGAGAACACGAGAGACCGCGAGACTGGAACCAAATCATCGAGTCATCACAGCCACATTTGCTTTGTTTTAAAATTAATTTTTGCTTTGTTTTTAAAAAGTCAAGACATGTCATCTTTATTTATATAGCGCCTCATATATGACCAATCTGTACATATGTATATATCATTTTTGAATTAAAGAAATGTTTTTTTAATGGTCTCGGCCTATGAGGAATCTTTTGAAGTAAAAGGCAAAGACCTATTTTTTGTGCTTCCCGAAATAAAACTTAATAAAAATGTAAATAAAACTCTACATGATATCAAATGTTTGGAGGTTTCACCAATGACAACAAGAACTCCTTGGTCTTTAAAAATGACTGACATTAATTTAGTGATCAAATTTAGCACTCTTAAATATGATCAAAATGTTGTAATCATAATAACTAAACCTCAAATAAATCAACATCTCAGTAAAATGTTTTGGAATTTCTAATAGAAATACAAACCCGATTCCAAAAAAGTTGGGACACTGTACAAATTGTGAATAAAAACAGAATGCAATGATGTGGAAGTTTCAAATTTCAATATTTTATTCAGAATACAATATAGATGACATATCAAATGTTTAAACTGACTGTATCATTTTAAGGGAAAAATAAGTTGATTTTAAAGTTCATGGCATCAACACATCTCAAAAAAGTTGGGACAAGGCCATGTTTACCACTGTGTGGTATCCCCTCTTTTTTTTTATAACAGTCTGCAAACGTCTGGGGACTGAGGAGACAAGTTGCTCAAGTTTAGGAATAGGAATGTTGTCCCATTCTTGTCTAATACAGGCTTCTAGTTGCTCAACTGTCTTAGGTCTTCTTTGTCGCATCTTCCTCTTTATGATGCACCATTCTATGGGTGAAAGATCTGGACTGCAGGCTGGCCATTTCAGTACCCGGATCCTTCTTCTACGCAGCCATGATGTTGTAATTGATGCAGAATGTGGTCTGGCATTGTCATGTTGGAAATTGCAAGGTCTTCCCTGAAAGAGACGATGTTTGGATGGGAGCATATGTTGTTCTAGAACTTGGATATACCTTTCAGCATTGATGGTGCCTTTCCAGATGTGTAAGCTGCCCATGCCACACGCACTCATGCAACCCCATACCATCAGAGATGCAGGCTTCTGAACTGAGCGCTGATAACAACTTGTCCTTGTCCTCTTTAGTCCAGATGACATGGAGTCCCAGTTTTTCAAAAAGAACTTTAAATTTT
The DNA here is from genome assembly GCF_018812025.1 of Megalobrama amblycephala. NCBI lineage: Eukaryota > Metazoa > Chordata > Actinopteri > Cypriniformes > Xenocyprididae > Megalobrama > Megalobrama amblycephala. The sequence goes on from NC_063047.1 coordinate 40,405,659, forward strand.
GATTCGTCTGACCACAGAACAGTTTTCCACTTTGCCACAGTCCATTTTAAATGAGCCTTGGCCCAGAGAAAACGCCTGCGCGTTTTTAGATATGGCTTGTTTTTTGACCTATAGAGTTTTAGCCGGCAACGGCGAATGGCACGGTGGATTGTGTTCACCGACAATGTTTTCTGGAAGTATTCCTGAGCCCATGTTGTGATGTCCATTACAGTAGCATTCCTGTATGTGATGCAGTGCCGTCTAAGGGCCTGAAGATCACGGGCATCCAGTATGGTTTTCCGGCCATGAACCTTACGCACAGAGATTGTTCCAGATTCTCTGAATCTTTGGATGATATTATGCACTGTAGATGATGATAACTTCAAACTCTTTGCAATTTTTCTCTGAGAAACTCCTTTCTGATATTCTTCCACTATTTTTCGCCACAGCATTGGGGGAATTGGTGATCCTCTGCCCATCTTGATTTCTGAGAGACACTGCCACTCTGAGAGGCTCTTTTTATACCCAATCATGTTGCCAATTGACCAAATATCTTGCAGATTGGTCCTCCAGCTGTTCCTTATATGTACATTTAACTTTTCCGGCCTCTTATTGCTACCTGTCCCAACTTTTTTGGAATGTGTAGCTTTCATGAAATCCAAAATGAGCCAATATTTGGCATGACATTTCAAAATGTCTCAATTTTTAACATTTGATATGTTATCTATATTCTATTGTGAATAAAATATAAGTTTATGAGATTTGTAAATTATTGCATTTCTTTTTTTATTCACAATCTGTACAGTGTCCCAACTTTTTTGGAATCAGGTTTGTATGACTTTCTGTAACAAAACTGGGCATTGATTTCGTACATGTGACCATCATGTTTATCCAACATCAGGCATTTTGGGAGACACAACAAGCGAAAAGGGAAAGAAATTATATATCAATATTCCTATGAAATATTAGACATTATTATGAAAATGTTGCCAGTTATTACTCCCATTATTACACTTCTTTTTTCATTACATGTTGCCCCAAGAACACATTCATATGCAAATTAGATACAGTGTATAGATACATTGTATCACATTTAAGGCTATTTTACCCACATATTGCATCAAGTAAAACAGTATATCAATCAATTCCGTTATATCTTTGATTACATAGTTGAGAATTGACTTTATAAAAGTTTGGTTAAAAAAAAATTCCTGAACCCTAAAAATTTATTTGTAAATTGATTTGTAAATCCCATTGTTTTTGCCTATACATGTCATTTTGATGTCATTTTATTTTTTTAAACAACCGAGTCCTGATGTCCACTACAGAGGACACAGCATAACATATGAATAAAATATATATTTTTTTAAAAATCCCCATTTGTTTCACAGGGTGATTGGGACACAAGGTCAGATGGGACAGTATAACTATATAGAATTTATTTTCTCACCTGATGAGTGAAAATAAAAACTTTTTTTGTTGAGCCCTAGCTGTGAGGCCGCATTATTAAAATGGGATGCCCTCATTGGTCTAACATCATGTAGGTGGGCGGGGCATGCATCAAACAGGAAGTTGACCGTGAAATGCATGAACTGAGGAAAATTACATAAGCTTTTGTTAGTTTTAATAATAAGGTCTTAAAATTGTCATAGCTCCTACAAACGTTTGATAGAAACATGAATATGACGCACTACTGCTACAAAATCAGTAAAAACAATTGTTAATATCATGTTTCTATTTTCAGAATTAGGTTGTTTTTATTTTGTCCCATCCACCCAAACACAAAATGTATAATTTTGGGTGATTGGGACAGTGCTTAAATGCTTTGCTAATTAAGAAAATGATTAGCCTTGCAATAGAGAACCATTGTTTATGCTCTATATGCTCTAAATCAGTGTTCCCAACCATGTGCAAGCCCTAATCAACCACTAACATATTCATGAACTAGCTAGATTTTATTAAAGTAAAACAACCAAATTCTGAAAATAGAAACATTATAGTTAAACTCGTTTTATTTTTATTTATGTATTTATTTACTGATTGCAGCAGTAATAATTTTACTGTTGCAGTAATGAAAGGTTTGTTCAGGTTAAATTTGTTTGTCAAACAGTTAATTGGTGATGGGCCCACCAACATCCCATCCAAACGTTACCCAAAAAAAAAAAAAAAAAAAAAAAAAAAAAATTGGATCAGTTTACTTTTTTTTTTTGTATAAATTTTAGCTTTTTTTTTTTTACTTGTTTAATTGATTTTTAAATGTTTTCAATGACTTTTGGACTTCAAACCTTCTTTTGTGGATGGATTTCAAATTAATAAAGTTGAACAAACATAAACATGGACTCTTAATGATGATGAACAGAAAAGGAAATATTGAATATAAAATTAGATCAAAGTATGAACTGTGCAATACAGTAAATATGCTTAAACTACCCTAAATCAATGGAAAGACATGCTGTCCCAATAGCCCAAATAAAAGGTTTTGCTCAGTTTACAGAAAAGTGTATGTCGTACATCCATTAATTATAATATACCATCGTTTCCTCCTCAAATGGATAGTTAACATCTTCAGTATTACAGAAATGTATCATGTGTTGAGCTGATGTTTCTCATTTAAGACAAGAAACCTTGCACAAGGCGGAAATTCAGAAACTGCCCCAATCACCCTTAATTCACCCCAGTAAATACATTAAAAAAATGAATAAAGGGTTAAAAGAAAAAAAAAAGTAAACTTTCAGTTTAGCGTTTGTTTCCTTGAACATTTTTTGTTATTTCTCCAACATTTGTTTCATTTATTCAATTATTTATCTCCTCGCACATTTAATTCATTGTGTATTTATTTATGCAGGAATATGTGGAATTACTGTGTATTTATTTACACATTTATTTATGTACAATTTTGTGGATTTATTTATTCTGGTATTTATATATTTATTGTTTTTGCAGGTTTCGTCCTCCATAAATGATATGATTGTAAAATATATGATGAACGTCACCATCCACTCCTTCATTAGTAAAATCATAAATGGGCTTTATTTCGATGACGCATTAGTGATACTGAAAGCTGATTGGCTTGATGGTTATATATGCGGAAAAGAGCCAATTTAATCAATCTCTAGAGTTTATAAAATGTCCGATTTATCCTCCCAAGCGCTGCTGACCGCGTGCGTCTCAGCGCCAGCGAAAGCACAGTTTGAATCTGACATCTCTGAACGTTCTCCCATATGTGGGACCTTACCGTTTAAAAGTTTAATGGAGATGGGCACAAGAATTACCAAATTTCCTCTCGTTTGACGCGCCCCACGTACTTGTCATGCCTCTATTCACCACTAGTGGTGCGCACCCCACACTTTGAGAAACGCTGCCCTAAAGGGACGTGCTGGTGAAAAAAAAAATTGGGACGGGAGGATTTTATTTATTTATTTATTTTTTTATCTGTTGCGTTCCCTCGCAAAACGTTTGCGCTCCCACGCAAAGATATTATCGTTTCCTTATTGTGAGCTGGGGCAAACACTTCCTCTTTAATGTCCCGCTGGCAGTAGTGTTTCAGTTAGGCTAGTTCCATACGTTAATAATGCAAACAAATGATGCGCAGCTCTTAGAGTTTGAACTTGATGGACTCAAATATAAAGAAATGCAGTCACTGCTTAAGTCAAGCAGTTCGGTAAAGTTGGCAATATATTCACAAATTCGAGCTTCCCGGATCAATAACTCGTGAGCAAACCGTTGTTAAAACACACATGCAGCTATTTCCAATCATAAATAAGACAACGAGCTACAACAACCCAATTTCCTCAAATGTGCTTTATAATGTTATAAATATATTATAATATATTATAAAAAATATTATAAATATATATTATATTATAAAATATATTATTATAAATATATTATAAATTGGTCTCTGTGAGCAGGCGGCGCAGAGACGAGTCGGAAGGGACCGTCTGAAAACTGCAAAACCCTTTTTCTTATTTTATATTATGAAATATGCTCAACTTCACTGTAACACACTTTACTGTCACCAAATTCAGTTCATACGTCACTGCTCTCCTGCTGGTTGTACTGGAACACTTAGTTTGATAAAAAAAAAAAAAAAAGCATAACTTTTATGATTATTAATTATTAAACAAAATCAATAACTTCACTGTTATTATTACAAATATTAAATAAATTGTAATGCCATCAAATTCAGTAAGCAGTTATCATGCAAAAGCTGTTGTATGTAAGCTGTGTACCAACGGTACCAACATCATTTGTGTAAAGAAGGCCTTTATGTGCTACTTGCCAATCTAAGTGTTGTAGTACCTATAACCAGCAGTAGAGCAGTGATGTATGAACTGAATTTGGTGGCAGTACAGTGTGTTACTTACAGTGAAGGTATTGAGTATTTTTCATAATATAAAATGAGCAAAAGGGTTTTGGTTTTGCACTTTTTAGACGGTTCCTTTAGACTTGTCTCTACGCCGCCTGCTCATAGAGACCAATTTATAATAATATAAAGCACATTTGAGGAAGATTGGGTTGTTGTAGCTCGTTGTCTAGGTCTCAAGTGTCACGCATTGAGAGTGACAGTCACTCATTTCGGTCTTTTGTCACGCACTCCCGCCACACATTGTATTTCTCACACAGAAAAACTATTAATCATATATTTAATATGCTGCAGCGCCCAAAATATATCTGGCCGCGCCGCTCTCTCGATGGAACCGGGCAGGAATCAAGCGCGTCTTCCCAGGAGTTCTTAGTCGAGCCTGCAACTTATCAGCCGATCAAAAAAAGAAAGTGGCTACACAATAGCCAATCAGAAAATAGCACTATTGTATAGTAAGATTTGTATGGTAAGATTTAACGCAACAACCAATGAAAAAAAAAACATATCCTGGAATTGTTCACCATCATCTTCGTTCACCCACAGAGGAAACCACTGGAGCTCTGAGTCTGAGCATCACTTTGAGCACAAAGTCATGATCTCCTGTTTTAATGTTACAACAAATTCACAATTTGTTTGACAAAAACAATGACAACTTGACTGCTGTTTCCCAGATAATCAGCATCAGTTTTTCATGAGTGTCTGAACTTAGCCAACAGTTTTACAGCCTGTTCACTGACAACATCTGCTCAGAACAAGTAGTCTAGGGTAGTTATATTTTCGTTATCACACGATGACCGACATTTTGTCACATTAAACATCTCTCTCTCCAAATAGGCTCAATAATTTTATTAGCACTAAATAAATTAAAGTGTATTGCATCATCGAGGTTATGGGTCACTTTTAAAATCATGTCATATTTTATATCCTGGCCATGGATGCATTAATCATTTTCAATCTGACATCTTTCAAAGATGTCAGGTAAAAGGCAACTAAGCATCCTCTCATTCGCCCTGAGAGGAAAGCCTGGAGATGTCACTCTTGCCTGTCTTCAAAACTTGAGAGCCCTGTTTAATAAACCGTTGTTAAAACACAAATGCAGCTATTTCCAATCATAGTAGGTTAGCTCACGAGATATTGATCCAGGAAGCTCGAATCTGTGAATATATTGCCAACTTTACTGAACTGCTTGACTTAAGCATTGTAAATAGGTTTGGTCACCACTGCTCTTCCACCATCATTATCAACACTGGGGTTCCCCAAGGCTGTGTTCTCAGTCCAGCACTTTACTCTGTTTTTACACACGATTGCACCTCCTCCTACAACTCTAATACCCTCCTCAAATTTGCAGAGGACACAACCATAGTGGGACTCATAACTGATAATAATGAAACTGACTACAGAGAGGAGGTCCGGACACTGGTGTAAAGACAATAACCTCATTCTCAACACAAACCCCCCACCCAAAAGAAATCATAATAAACTTCAGGAGAAGTAAAAAAAAAAAAAACATCTCATGATGATTTGTGTATTAATGGGGAGGAAGTGGAGAGAGTCTTAAGTTTTAAGTTCTTGGGGTTATATATCACTGAAGACCTGACCTGGAGCTTAAATATTTCCTCCATCATCAAGAGAGCTCAGCAAAGGCTGTTTTTCCTGAGGACTTTGAGACACAATAAGCTTCCCCAGAGACTGCTGATAATCTTCTACCGCTGTACGATAGAGAGCATTTTAACATACTGCTGTACTGTGTGGTATTCCAGCTGCACTGCTGTGGACAGGAAAGATCTGCAGCGGGTTGTGAGGACGGCTGAAAGAATTGTCGGCTCTTATCTTCCAAGTCTGGGTGACATCTACTCAAACCGTCTTCTCAAACGAGCTACGAACATCCAGCAGGACTCTTTACATCCTGGGAACATTTTTTGCCACCATCCCTTCAGGTAGACTAAGAACCCCAGGAACACGAACAAATAGGCTGCGGAACAGTTTCTTTCCCAGGCATGTGGACATGTTGCAGAAGCTTAAGTAATCCCAGACACAAATATGAAATGTACTTTATGCATAATGCACTTTATGCACACATAACAGTAAGCAGACTGTATCTAATCGGACTGTGTGCAATAATTGGGACTCCTGGGCAATAATAATTTGGACTATTTATTTATTTATTTATCTGGGCAATAACTTTTTAACTGTGCATTCTTAGTTATTTATCTGGGCATCTATCAGGGCAATAATTCATTTTAACTGTGTGTATTTATTTATATGTTCTTAAATATATAAATCTATTTTTATTGTGCTTCATATTGGATAGCTCTAAACTGAATTTCATTGTATTAAATATGCAATGACAATAATAAAGACCTTATTAAGCAGTGACTGCATTTCTTATTTGAGTCCAACAAGTTCAAACTCTAAGAGCTGCGCATTATTTGTGTGCATTATTAACGTATGGAACTAACAGAAACAATACTGCCAGCCAGCGGGACATTAAAGAGGAAGCGTTTGTCCGAGCTCACAGCAAGGGAACGATCTTTGTGAGGGAACACAAAAGTTTTCCGAGGGAACGCAAATATTTTTGCGTGGGAACGCAAAGTTATATCCTCCCAGTAAAAATCCTGCCATCCCATTTTTTTTCTATCTATCTAATTTTTTTATTTTTTTTTTTAATTGTGTAATCAAATGTCTTACCACAAAATCTGTAATATTGGAAAGATATTGGAAAGATATGCTGCTTCTGAGCCACTTTGAGGTAAGGTGCTTCCTAAATGACAAATCATCAGTTACACACAGTCCTTCCAGTAGGCTATACAGCTAAATGCCAGAGAGATGTTTACATGTAGTTTCCTGTTGATCGGATCAGAGTCAGTTATTCCAAACACTTGAATATGTTTGAATATGTTTGACTGATAGCAGCTCTGTAATGATTAAACACATGTAATATCCTATTAGCCCTTTGGGTGTTCAGAACTGCTTTATATCTTATATTCAGGAATTAAATTATAAAGTTAAGTCTCTAATATGAAGCAATAAAATGTTAGATTTCGAAGTGCAGAATTATTAGATGATTTGATCACATATGCTGAAAAGCTCAAATCCCTTCAGCTGATGGTTGTGAGGATGTTCTTTTCTGCGATTTTGTGCTAGGGAGGAGCAGGCATGTTTACATGGGGTAATTTATGAGAAGCTTACCCTGGAGGGGCTGAAGAGTGTGATAGTTGGGCGGTGGAGCTGACAGAGATAGTAAAAAGCCTGATTGTAAAAGTTGGCGAGGCTTTTCACTTGAGGGTTCATTTTAACTATTGTCAAACAGCTAGAAGCCATGGGGAAATTTCTTTCAGTATAGTTTAACAATGTGTTAGTCAGTTCCAAAACTGTTAAGTGTGCTAAGAAATTTAATTAAAGATTCACATCTACTTTTCTCCAAGGTTGTTTTTATGCTGGGTCTGATAGAACTCAATTTTAATTAGCATTGCCTAAATTATCATTTTACATGCATGCCATGTTCTTTTCCTTTTAAAAAAGAGGGCAGTTTTTGTGATCATCCTTCTTGTTTCCCTGAAGTTCAGCCTCCTACAGGGCATACAGCCAGAATGAGCAATGATTTTGAACCATGTTAACATGCCTACCTGCTCGAACAAGATCCTTAAATATTAAAATTGTTTGTTTCCAGTTAAATGTACTGCATATGACCTTACAGCAATGCACAATTTCTTTGTGTCATTTGCAACATTTCTGTACATTGTAGGCCTATTGATATAATATTTTCATATTGTTTACTCCTGTAGCAACAGTAGACTATAAAATATTATCATTATTATAATGAGCTTAAAATGATACATTTGTAGATCCCATATTGCATAATGTTTGCTGTTGTAAAGTAATTTGGCTATTTGGACCATCAAATGTTTAACTCAGAACTAGCAATGTTATGTTGATACTTTGCTGCAGACTTTATAATAACATTGAAAAATACTGTAGTAAAGCACAATTTGTAACATCGTGGAACCAGTCATTCACTTCAGACAGAGCACTGAAATGAAATGAGTTCATCTTCATTTGTTTTGAATAAAATTAAACATTGTCCTGTTGCTGATTCATCATCATGAATCCTTGTTGCGCTTATAAAATCCCATTTTTGAAGTAGGCTAAAGAATTTATTAGGGTCAAATTAGGATGTGACTGCATTGTATGTGAAGTAAAACACAGCACAAGTCCAATAAAGCGACTTGCTCTTGCTCAAGAAATTCAGGCACACGGTGGCGCTCCAGTAGCTAAATTCATTCTTTTTTCTTCTCAATTTCTTCTCAAAACCGAACAACTGTTACAAGGCGAGATCCATCTCTATTTTGCATTGGTGTTTTAATCGCGAGTTCAGTCTGAGGCGAAAGGGTGGAGTTTCCTGCTATAATGTTTTTATTTTCGCTCTAAAAGTTCCATTTGAACGATTTTTTTCTTATCAGTCTGCAGAAATCCTCCGCGAGTCTCTGTGCACGAACTGACTTTGGCATGAACGCTCGCATGGGCAGATAAACGACAGGGAATTATTTATTTGGAGTTTTTGTAACACCACTTTTTGAATTCTTTGTGATTCTTTGTACTCGTATTTTTTATTTAATTCATTTTGCGTTCCAAACTGCAATGAAAGGTGAGCAGTTAACATTTTTAAATCTCTTAGATTTATATAACATATATCAACTTTGTGGCAAGCCCTATCAAATATCTTGCTTTGCAGTGTTTAGCTTTTGCCTGAAGTGGACGTTTATCCTGCTGCTGAGTCTCTCTATATGTGTTGCTGAAGAAAGCCCAACTTCATCAAACACTGGTAAGTATCTCTATTATGTGTGTTATGGTAAAAAAAAAAAAAAAAAGATATCAGTGTATATGCCAGTATTTATTTAGATTTGTCAGGTAAACTGAATTTTAGTGAGGTCGTTTTCTCATGTCATCTGAACTAAGTCAGTATTGCGTTTTCAATAGATTTAGGAGTGACAATAAAATCTTATTTCTCAATATTTTCTCTCAAACTCATTTTTTTTTTTCCTCCAGAATATGCTTATAGTATAACAAGCATCTTTAACATAGCTACTTCGAATTTTGAACCTAAAGTTAGCTTTAGGTTCATGTTAAATCACACAACAGCTTTAAAAATTTATCACAGAGATTTCCAGCATGACTCTCCTTTTCCTTTCGTCCTCATGGAGGTATGCGTAAGCAGCAGTGAACAAGTCTGATCTTGGTTGGGTAGTATGTTATCTTTCCTATCAATCTCTCTGTTTACATAGTTTAGCTAATTGAATGGCCAGCATGTTGGGGTTTTGTGTTTGGTAAATAGATTAGTAACCAAAATGTTTTGTCGGTTTCTCTGCTCACTGTTGCATGTGCATGAGCTAGAGGATGTTTGTTCTATAATTAAATAATGGTGAGTACTGGAGAGAGTGGAAGATATCTGCCACACAATTTGTGCACAGTAACCACATTTCATTCAAAATTTCTTCTATTTTTAGGCTGTGTCTGTCATAATGTTGTCAAGAGAAGTAGAGGGTCATGCCACTGACAACCATGAGCAAAGATATGATGTGTCTTGTATTTATGAATAAGCCTTATCAGGGGAAGCCTGTTGTCTCATTCCTATCGAGAATAAATGAATAGTATTGTGAGAAATGTCTTGAATGAGTTTGATAGTGCTCCGTGGCTAAAGCTAACATTACATACTGTTGGAGAGATTTATAAAGAATGAAGTTGTGTTTATGAATTATACAGACTGCAAATGTTTAATAATGAAAATAGCGACGGCTCTTGTCTCCGTGAATACAGTAATAAACGATGGTAACTTTAACCACATTTAACAGTACATTAGCAACATGCTAACTAAACATTTAAAAAAACAATTTACAAATATCACTAAAAATATCATGTTATCATGGATCATGTCAGTTATTATCGCTCCATCTGCCATTTTTCGCTATTGTCCATGCTTGTTTACCTAATCTGATGATTCAGCTGTGCACAGATCCAGACATTAATACTGGCTGCCCTTGTGTAATGCCTTGAACATGGGCTGGTATATGCAAATATTGGGGGCGTACATATTAATGATCCCGAGAGTTACGTAACAGTCGGTGTTATGTTGAGATTCGCCTGTTCTTCGGAGGTCTTTTAAACAAATGAGATTTATATAAGAAGGAGGAAACAATGGAGTTTGAGACTCACTGTATGTCATTTCCATGTACTGAACTCTTGTTATTCAACTATGCCGAGGTAAATTCAATTTTAAATTCTATGGTACCTTTAAGATAATCTGCTTTGTGCTTCTAACATACTATCTCTAACATAATAACATAAAAAAAGTGCTTTTAACATACTATCTCTGTATTTAAAAACATATTTAGTTAACACTTGTAGTAAATACATTTTTTAAATAAAGAGATAGTATATTAAAAGCACATTTTAGTTAATATTTCATGGTGTCTCAAAATAGCACAGTTGAGTACACTTAGATATTCTTAAAGACCCCCTGTGGTGAAAATCAAGTTTTTAATGTTGTGTATATTTCTATGTAGTGTTTTTAATAAGCTTTAAGACAAACCATGTGCAAATTCATAAGTCAACACCATTGCTGAGTATTTATGTTTGAAACTGCAGTAAACCAAAGACTTGAAATCTTGGGTGTTTGTGACATCACAGACTACCTTGTAACCAATCACAACAACGTGCCGCAGGGTTTAGCATATCATTAACTATGACCGCTCCGAAGCAGGAAAGTCTCGGAAGAAGCCAGGTTATCCCGGTAACTTTTCTGTTGATATGAAAAATTTCGTAGATGTATCAATATAGCGAGTCTACTACGATGTTATGATGAACTATATGCCTTTCTCCAATGACGTTCTGAGTTGTTCAAAGCGTTTGTAAGGATACTGATTGTTAGAAGGCAGCTGTCTGACTCTGAGATAAAGAACAGGAACAGTGTGTGTAACATTAGCAACACATTAATAGCTGTTTGATAACGTAGTGAAGCAAAAGGATAATTATATTAATTCATATTAATTAATGACAGAACCGTCACAAGGGCTGTGCCAAGCAGGCTATGCGAGCGCATAGCAGCTTGCGCCAAAGTGACAGCTGACTTGAAGTAAAGCCAATAAAGTTCATGTTTTTGTCCTTTGAAATATTTTAATACTATAAAACATAGCTAAAACAATATTGCTCTGAGCGTGCGTGTGACCGTTGTTGGAAACTTTTTCCTCGTCGAAGCAGAGACCAGGAGACATTGGCATATCTTTCAAGCAGAAGTTACTCTTTATTGAGAAATGCGCTGTGCGTAGCTTTAGTCATCCAAGTCTAACTAATGCAGTGTATACATGATGTTTTATAGGCATTCAGTGGGCAGTCCTTAAAGGTGTTGCCCTTACACACAGCCTTAGAAGTGACCACTAAAACAAAAGCATCTAAAGACAATACAGGAAATTACCCCCGACTGTGTAGATAATAGTGCACCAAATAGTATAAACAGTAGCTGGTCACGAGAACTAAGACTTTGTAAACATTCACACATAGTTTGACATCCAGTAGGAAGATCAAAGCATTCAAATGCATAGGTGCTAACCCAATCAGTCTGACAGTGTCGCCCATACCTTTACATTATCATAGAGACAAAAGCACAGCTGTATCTTGAGCTTGTCATGCCAAATGGTCAGGAAGTGCATGAAGACAAAAGGTTAATGTCTCAGACACCTGAGCTGCCTGCCTTGATCTCCTTTAGAATGTCATTATCTTTACCTCAAAATGTAAAACACAATGTACTTCACCTTAGTATTTCATGTGAGGTTATGTCAGGATGTAGGACCAGCAGATCTTAAACAGATTATTAAATTTGTAATCCCACACTGTGATTCATGTGCATATTCAGTCAGTGTGGCACCTCAAGTTCTGAGAAAGCTTTATTCAGTCCATTATAAATTCTGATTTTGGCCGCCTCTGGAATGGATCAAACCATAGATATTAGCCTATCTGATAAGTTCAAGTAAATACGCTGGAAAACTTTCAAGGATGTGCATTTATTTCATGTAGCCTACGGAGAAGGCACAGGCGCCTGCAGGATTTCATCGGAATGTTTTTTAAATCTGAAAACTCCAAAAAGCAACGAAATTGTCAAACATCCATTTAGCGCATGTTCACAGAGGAAAATGGCTGCTTGTTCTCTCGATACTGTCTGTTTTACTGAGAAATCGCTTCAGATGATTCAGTGAGAGAGCAGTTCAAACAAATACAAGTGGATTCAGACCGTTTTGCAAAGGCGTTTTACCAATTCCTAATTTAAAACATAACTTAAGCGTCAGAAAATATGTGAGTTCAGTTGCACAGCTGTTAAACTGAAGCTAAGCAAGCTTTTTTCTTAAATATCCACAACACAAACAACAAATTGCTCGTCACTACAGCAACGGTAGACTCTCCGAGCTGGCGTGAGCGAGTGGAGGCAGGGCTAATTTGCATATTCATTAATCTGTGTATATTAAATGAGGCAAGGGTGTAGAGTTACATTCAAGCTATTTTAAAGGGTCATGAAACCCCAAAACACTTTTTTTGAGATGACATTTTTCAGAGCGATTTCTGTCTTCCGGTTTGAAAAGCTGAGTTGGAGCAATGTCACAAAATCTGACGTAATCGTGTACTTTCGGCCCAAGTATGGGCATGGTTGAACATGCTGACGTAGACCGTTTCGAGCGATTCTCGACATATATTCATGACATAAAGCTCACTTAATCCAATCACTGCGCGTAGTATGCATAACATTATAATTGCAGTATTATGCATGAGGAAGTATCACTTCTCTCGCCTTGGTCTCTTGTCATTCAGAGACATATCGTTGGTGTTTTCTATTCCTCAGTGCTACAATGTGCTTTCCTGCGACGCGACCAGAGCAGAGGTTTGTGTGCATGTGGATTGTTTTGCTGTAATCTACCAGCACAAATGGAAAATATGTTCGCATGAGATCGCATTACAGCAGAGAATTCAAATGTCACAAGTGCGGCTCATTCACCTCTGCCTGCTCTAGCTGTGTTCAAACACGTGAGCCATACAGCACAGCAGCACGTGTTGTTTGTATTTTGCCCACGATGTGGTCAGAACTGGAGTTTGAATACGAACACATGAAAAATACGACTGTTATGCTATACACGTGGAGTGCGCGTATTGTCGGTTTCAGCGCGGAGCTTCGCGTTGTTTAACAACACTAGCCACGTGGCACATAGCTCATACAGAATAAAGTATCCGTGTTTAAAGTTTTTATAGACACATTCTCCTGCACCAAACATTAACCAGCACGGTGTAGTTATGCACACATATTGCATCAAGTCTTCTTCAAATGAATTATATGTGCAAACTGGACACTGATACAGTGGTGTAGCCTTGAATTTTTTAAAAATATGTTATTTTGGTGATCAAAGATGAGTTTTAAGGGATAAAATAATTGACTACAGGGGGACTTTAAGATTATCTTAAGATGTACTAAAGAAGAATTTTAAGTATATTAAGTACAAAATTAGTGTGCGAAAATAGAACACTTTAAGTACATTATAGAAATATACTTTTTTTCACCTGGGATTTACCATTATACCAACATTAATCCATGGAACCATTAGACTCATAACAGCAATGAAACCTTTTATAACTTTGACTGTATTACGGCTTGTTTTTTCCAGTGAATCCTTGTTGCTATTACCCTTGTCAAAACCGAGGGATTTGTGTTCGATTTGGCCTGGACAGATATGAATGTGACTGCACCAGAACAGGATACTATGGAGAAAATTGCACTATACGTACGTATCTTGCTTTTATCTCTTTCCGACTGTATATTTGTACTGTACTCTTTGACTGTATGATGTCAAAACAAAGTGATGGACTGAGATACAGATAATAATAATGTTTTTCCATAACCTGAAAATTAAGGCTAACATTTCTTCAATTTTGATATTAAACGAAGCTGTAAATTAAGCTGTGTGTAACATAATAGTGGTACGTAAAACTCTGTGAAATGGCTGAATGATTTTAACAGAACAATAAACTATCACAAATGTTTTGGAAGCAGATACCTCTCTGCCCAACATCTGTGCCAACCTATTACTGGCAGAGAGAAAGGCTCAAGACCAATTTTTGTTTTCCCACAACCCCCCCGTCTATGTTAGCCAGCCCTGCTGTCTGTCTTTTTTTCCGTTTCTCTTTTTTTGTTTCTGTTTCCTGTCTCTGAACTTTTTGGCACCAGTGATCTTGCTCAAAAAGGCTTTGCACAAAGTTTCAGTAAGTTATAGGATGATTGTGTCAAAAAAACAAAGATGCATGTGTTATGAAAGAGCTTTGTTTTCTGGAATAATTAGATTGCTTAATTAGTGTCCACCAATTTGAGTACAAGTTTTCAAAGGAATTCCAGGACACATGTCCGTTGTATTTGGAATATATTGTACTAATTCAGGGTGTAATCATAATCCCACACAGTTGCACATTTTCATTCTTAATTGCATTCACACTCTTAACCTCTTTCTCCTATCTGTTCTTCAGCTGAGTTCTGGTCTCGAGTCTATCGCCTCCTGAAGCCCAGTCCTAATGTTGTCCACTATATCCTAACCCACTTCGACTGGCTATGGGACATCATCAACAGGACGTTCCTCAGGGATTGGCTCATGCGCAAAGTGCTCACAGGTTGGTTTTGTTGCACATACTCAGCATGGGTTGTGTGTTCGCATTCATAACGTTGCTCGTGTATTTATGTGGGATCATTACAGGCATAAATAGTACAACACAGCTTTAGAGTGTTAGTAGATGGCAGTGTCTACAAAGTGTACACATTTATTTGGCTTATTGTTAGGTTCAGTTTTTCTCTTGCGTAATGCACTAATCAGTATCATATGCCTTGTATCACTGTTCCTTCAGACTTGACATTTGTTAAAATATTTTTTTTTAAAGGGGACTTCTAGCTAGAGACAGGTTGGGAGGTCGACTAGTCGATTACCAACCACCTAGTTGGTTAATGCAGTGGTGTCCTAAAGGGGCCACTATCCTGCTGTCAATTATAGTCACAATTATATTAATTTACATTCCTGTGTTAATTTCGTTGACAACCTTTTTTTCAAGACGACATCAACATCATTAAATGATACTCTGACTATATCAACATGGAATATCGTTAATGTAAACAGAGATTTCAAAGGGAAGGTTTATTAAGATTGAGAATCTAGAAGGATATTAGGATACCTTGAATACTTTTAGAGTTACAGGCATGCAAACTTTGGAAAAGGAATATTCCTTTTCCATATGGCACTCAGACAGGTATGTTCTATGCAAGTGAGTTGATAGAAAAACACTAGATACATTTCTAGTTTCAACATTATTTGTTCTTCAGATATTCCTCTTTAAAAGAAAAAAAATATCTGCTGTATGCAAAGTGACCCACATTTGATTTTTGACCACTGAAAATGTGTACAATTTACCAATTTACTAATGGAGCCGCATTGAGATTCATATCTCTGGGATTGAACCATCAAGGGCCTTTAAAATGAAGATATCAAAAAGAATGTTTGTTAAGAACCAGAATCTAAAAGGATATTAAGATATTTTTAATTCTTCAGTTACAGGCATGCAAACTTAAGGCAAAAAAAAACAAGAAGTGCTTTTTGCCATTTTTAACTGTCACTGTTGGCATGTAATGTAAGAAGGATTACTTAAGTCAACAGATTTTACTAAAAGACCTACCAATATCTGTGTAAAAATAAAGTAATGATCCTGCCATCTTTCTAATGTCATTTTGACCCCCCTCCACAAAATAGTGGATTACTCAGTAAATATGCATCTGTGACATTTAATATTTTGGCTTTAATCACTATTTATGTTTGTCTTTTAATAGAAAAAAATATTAACAAAGTCAAAAATTTGAGCTGGGGAAGTTTCTGAAATTTGGTTGATTTGACACGGAATGACCCAAGAGTTTAAAGGTGCCATCGAACGTTTTTTTTACAAGATGTAATATAAGTCTAAGGTGTCCCCTGAATGTGTCTGTGAATGTGTCTGTCTCAAAATACCCCATAGATTTTTTTAAATAATTTTTTTAACTGCCTATTTTGAGGCATAATTAGAAATGCGCCGATTCATGCTGCGGCCCCTTTAAATCCTCGCGCTCCCTGCCCCCCCAGAGCTCTCGACTCTATCACTGCATAAACACAGTTCACACAGCTAATATAACCCTCAGAATGGATCCATACAAAGTGTTCGTCATGCAGCATGTCTAATCGCGTAAGTAGGGTATATATTTTGATGTTTACATTTGATTCTGAATGAGTTTGATAGTGCTCTGTGGCTAACGGCTAATGCTACAGAATGAAGTTATAAAGAATGAAGTTGTGTTTATGAATTATACAGACTGCAAGTGTTTAAAAATGAAAATAGCGATGGCTCTCTTGTCTCTGTGAATACAGTAAGAAACGATGGTAACTTTAACCACATTTAACAGTACATTAGCAACATGCTAACGAAACATTTAGAAAGACAATTCATAAATATCACTAAAAATATCATGATATCATGAATCATGTCAGTTATTATTGCTCCATCTGCCATTTTTCGCTGTTGTCCGTGCTTGCTTACCTAGTCTGATGATTCAGCTGTGCACAGATCCAGACGTTAACACTGGTTGCCCTTGTGTAATGCCTCGATCATGGGCTGGCATATGCAAATATTTGGGGGTGTACATATTAATGATCCCAACTGTTACGTAACAGTCAGTGTTATGTTGAGATTCGCCTGTTCTTCGGAGGTCTTTTAAACAAATGAGATTTATATAAGAAGGAGGAAACAATGGAGTTTGAGACTCACTGTATGTCATTTCCATGTACTGAACTCTTGTTATTCAACTATGCCGAGGTAAATTCAATTTTCAATTCGATGGCACCTTTAAATCCCCCAATTAGAGCTTTTCTGTTAAAAGGATACATTTTCTCCCTAGTGATTTGCTTAATATTTGCAATCTGGCAACCATGCTCACACACTCTCTCTACACTGTGGAAACACCGCTGATAATTTGAAAACATCAGCCAACAAGTAAACAGGAGTTTAGCAACCTTCATTTCAGATTTTCTGCTTAAATGAAAATGTCATTCAGCCAATCTGTGTTCTGTCACGGGTCGCTTGTGCTGTTTTCTGGGGGCCACTGTAAAGTTTATGTCCAACCCCTATTAAACACACCTGAACAACTAAGCAAGGTCTTGGCCCAACTTTACTGCACTGCTATCAATTTACATGGTTTAGTATTTTTTAGGGCGTTTTCAGACCAGTAGATCATTTGCTCCTTTCTATCCAATGTTTAGTGATACTGCGGGTCACATCATAGAGTGCCGCAGAAATGACATGTAGGCCAACCTGGAAGTTAGCATCACTCTAGTTCCCTTGACAAAAAGCCAGAATTTTCCATTGGCTTTAATATTATTGTAGAAAATAAGCCATGAGACCAACAAAAGTTTATGATTCTTACATGTTTTGTTCATCAAGATAATCTTCACAAATGAACACAACTTTTATAAATTTTGATGCCTAAATACAGAGTATTTTAAGTTAAAGTCCTTGTAAAGTAAATTCTGAGAATTTTTTCTAAACACATTATAAATGTTACAAATATATTGCTGAAACACTTTACAAACATTGTGAACTATGCACTACTGAATTGTGGAGTTACACTGCCCTTCAAAAGTTTGGAAACGCCCTAGAAAAGTGGGGTTTTGAACAATATTGACATGAATCCTTTTTAATTTGTGATAATTTTGCAATGATAAGGGACAACACAAACTACGAAATATATTTTATTACATGAACAGTTTACACATAGAAAAAACTTACATTTTCGATTCATCAAAATATCCGCCATTAGCAGCTATCTGACCTAAACTGGGTTCTAATTGGTTCATTGTATTCTAAACTTAATTGTATAATTAACTTAATCTAAACTTAAACTTAATCAATTGTTGAAGCTATTAAGGTGTGCTGACCCAAAAATCTTTTACAAACCTGGGCCAAGTTTAAACCAGTAACCAGGCATCTCAGCTGGCAAAGGGGCATGTCTGACTTTGACACATATATATTGCCATTATTATGTAATCAAAATGAAAATTATTATTGCTGGTCTTCAATGATAATGTCAAGTTACTTTATATAGCCTCAAACTCATTCAGAATCAATGTAAACATCAAAATAAACACTGTACTTACGCGATTAGACATGCTGACGAACACTTTGTAAAGATCCATTATGAGGGTTATATTAGCTGTGTGAACTTTTTTTATGTTGTTTAAGGCAAGCGCGAGCTCTTGGGGCGTGGAGCATGAGAATTAAAGGAGCCGCACACCCTGAATCGGCTCATTTCTAATTATGCCCCAAAATAGGCAGTTAAAAAAATGAATTTAAAAAAATCTATGGGGTATTTTGAGCTGAAACTTCACAGACACATTGAGGGGACACCTTAGACTTATATTACATCTTTTAAAAAAAAGTTCTAGGGCACCTTTAATATTGTTTTACACAGACTTTTAATGCAAGTGATTGCATAGACTACTCCATTTCATGCAGGAATTGCGCTCTCCACACAAACACTTGGCCAAATAATAACGCACATTATATTTTCATTTTTGGGGAACTATCCCTTTAATGTGTAAACTTTTTATATTAGCACCAAACTACTGAATGCACTTGAATGTCTTATAATATACACTGTAGCTTTGCACATCCACACTAACACCTTACCTTAAAGGGATAGTTCACCCAAAAATGAAAATTTGTTTCTTCAGTAGAACACAAATTATGATTTTTAACTGCAACCGCTGCCGTCTGTCAGTGGTATAATGCAAGTCAGCAGGAACTTGGACTATAAGAGTAAATAAAACACGACAGACAAATCCAAATTAAACCCTGCGGCTCGTGAAGACACATTGATGTCTTAAGACACGAAACGATCGGTTTGTGTGAGAAACCGAACAGTATTTATATCATTTTTTACCTCTAATACACCACTATGTCCAACTGCATTCATCACTTGATTCGTTTGGTCTGATCACGCTCTGACAGCGGCAGTGATGTCTCGCTCTCATTGAAGTATATGCGCGAGACATCACTGCCGTTGTGAGAGCACGATCAGACCAAACGAATTGAGTGATGAATGCCGTTGGACATAGTGGTGTATTAGAGGTAAAAAATGATATAAATACTGTTCGGTTTCTCGCACAAACCGATCGTTTCTTGACTTAGGACATCAATGTGTCGTCACGAGCCGCAGGGTTTAATTTGGACTTGTCTAAGCAAGTTTTATTTACCCTTATTGTAGAAGTTCCCATCCACTAGCATTATTTGACTGACAGACAGCAACGGTTGGAGTTAAAAATCATCATTTGTGTTCTACTGAAGAAACAAAGACACCTACATCTTGGATGCTCTGGGGGTAAGCAGATAAACATCAAATTTTCATTTTTGGGTGAACTATCCCTTTAAATATCCAAAATGTCCATGTCATTCTGCAAACTAATTTAGGAAACTGGTCATGTTGCGTGCACTGTTGTGAATTGAATGAGCTTTGGGTAAAAACACCATTACCTTCTGGATGTTGAGTGACATGAGCTGACATGAAGACAGAATTAAATTATTTCTGTTTATCATGGTATCCGAGCAGCCTAAATTGTATACAACTTTCACTTTTCTCAGCCCTTCACAACCACTGTACCAATGCAAATATTGTTAAGGCTGGTCTTATGGGGAAGAGGTGAATAAGGGGAAGGGGAGAATAAGTTCACTAACAGAGTGTAAACATCAATGTTTTATCAGCACACAGACATTAAAGTCTTTGGCTGAGTGAGTATCTACAGAACTTCTAGACCACACATGTATAGTTTAGACAGAAATTCTGCTTGAAGTCTTGGTTGGTAGATTAGATGTTAACTGTTCTTTGTTCTGGCAAAACTGTCTATAATCTAAATGGCTTGGATGTAATTCAGATGGTGGTGTATCTGAGCAGGACTAAATTATTGTGCTTAATGTGGGTGATTGTGCTCTACAGTTGTTGTCAGAGTAAATGGCAGGGTTTCAATGAGTTCGGCTTTTCATGTAAAGGGAGTCTCCTTTAACTCAGTATCCTTCCCATATTTACTCAGTCACTACTCTGTTTTGAGTGGCCCCTATTCTGTAACAGCCCCTTTTTTTATCATTTCCTCCCAGTTGGCGCTCTGTAATTTTTTTCCTGTACAGACATTAAAGTCATTTAAACTTTATGTAATGTAAATGTGGTGGCAAGATACACCAGGGTCAGAGGAGGCTATCATTTCTTTCTGCACTCATTTCAATGAGTCCAGCCGTCTGTTGCCATGGCAATGCTCATGTACTCTGCAAGAGGCCCTCAAATTCCTCATGTCCTTCACACTGCCGTTGGCTAAAAGATTTCCTTGTGTGAGCCAAGTTACTGAATACCCTGAGGTATTGTTCCAGCAAAGTGTAATGGACTGAAGAGCATGATAACTCAGAATAAGTCTACCTGAATAGTGGTGTTGCTCAATTTTTGTTGTATTTCAAAACACTTTTACTGCAATTAAAGTGGAATACGGGTAAGGTTAGAGACAGGTTTGATGGTGTGGTTAGGTTTAAGGTGAGTTAAGGTGTAAGGGGAGGTCAACAGTGTAATTGTACAGTAGATGTATTTACTGAACTTAATTACAGCTATAATTACTTGCAGGTATTTTTAAAGTGGACCTATTATGCCCCTATTCACAAGATATAATATAAGTCTCTGGTGTCTCCAGAATGTGTCTGTGAAGTTTCAGCTCAAAATACCCCATAGATAATTTATTATAGCTTGTCAAATGTGTCCCTTTCAAATGCAAATGAGCTGCTACTCCGGGACCCCTTTCTAGAAGAGGGTGGAGCTTTAACAGCTCACGCTTTAGATACTCAACAACAACAAAGCTGGAGAATCTCACACAGCCAAAATGATGATCAGTAGCAGTGTTCAGCCTTACATTGTTCAAACCGGAGTTAGACACTGATGGAGAGACTCAGAAAGAAGTTACATCTTTTAGAATGCAACTGGACATGTCTGGATGGTTAGTAGATAAATTTATGTAGCTGATTCAACTCATCGACTAGCATGTACCGTAATATTATTCTTTTGTGCAAATCCAGCGTTGAACTGACCCTTGTTTGTGAAGCAGTTCAGTGTAAAATGATTTGCGCAAATATATAACACTTTACCGTCCTTCATAATTAAAATTAGATGCAGAGAGTCTATGGAGACTCTTATGTTCAATGGTACATCCAGCAGCCCAACATGGCCTCACCCCCTTTGTTGCGTGTTCCCGGGGGCAGGGTTTATGTCAATTTTGGGGTTTGTGATGTCACCAACGCGGGAAGAAGCTCACTGTACTCTCTACCACCCGTTTGTTGTAGTCCTTAAAAAGCAATTTCTGTATAAGAATATATCTCCCTTTGCATTGAACTTTGAGCGTCGTAACTTTGCAGATGTTGTTTATGCTCAAACAGCAACATTACACACTAACTATAGTTAAAAAAGTGAAATCATAATCAAGGACCCCTTTAAAATATAAGTACAACATAAAAACATGCATGTACACAATAAGTGCAATATATCAAATCATTAATTTAAATGTTAATACAAAGTAGTTAAAGACACTTAACATAAAGTGGGTCCTTATTTTTATCTAATAAAAAACAAAATACAAAATATATAGGGGGAGACCAGGTATGGTTGTAACACTTTTTTTCAGCATCTGTAACTCACTGAATTTTTCAGCTAGAGTGCTCAAACTTATACAATACCCGCATTTGTTTACCAGAAAAGGCACCAATTCAAAACTGCAACAATATGACACCCCTAATGAGCTGATGTCAAAGACATGGTGACCACTACTGGGGTAGGTTGTAACTAGGGATGTAACAGTACACAAAACTGACGGTTCGGTACGTACCTCAGTTTTGAAGTCACAGTTCGGTTCGGTACATCAGAGGGAGAAAACTAAAAAAAATAATGTTTTTTTTTTTTTTTTAATTAAACAGTAGTTTACTGAACAAATTGTGTCTCTGTCTTTGAATGAATTAAAAAAAAAGTTTCTTAAGGATAAAAAAATTATCTCTGCTAATGCTGTAAACCAGTGTTTCTCAACCAGGGGTCCATGGACACCTAGTGGTCCTTGATATAATGCCAGGGGGTCCTTATAAAATATCTGAATATGAATTTTTGTATATTTTGACATTTGACATAAAAGAGAAGATAATATATGTATAACAGAACTGATGATATGACTAAATATAGGACAAGTCAACATTCATGGCAGATTTATTTAAACATACATTAAATAATCAAGACATCACTAACAAGTAAAATATAATGAATATATAGGCTAATATAGTGCATGTATTTAGCGAAAGAGTTAATTTCTCTGGCGAACTAACAAGCTGTGGAGTGGACTCGGCTGAGGTAAATGCTACGTGACTGTTTACAAGTTGTTTTATTGACGTCTTTGCGAAGTTGAAACACTGATTGAGCATTAAACACAACACTATATCTTTCAACATACCTGCAGATGTTAATTCATATTTATAACTTTTAAAGAGGAAGAGATGATTGTGTTCACTCGCTTGAAATGAGGCGCCTGTATACAGTGATCTGTCACACCACATTAAAGAATGTCAAAATGGCATGTTTTTGTTTGAATTACATGATAAAATGGACAGAATTTGAAAGACACATTGTTTCTTATCGAAAGTAACAAAACGCGGAACTTATTGCAATTATCTGTGGCTAGGCTACAACGCTGTATACGTCATGTAGATCCAATAAGCCAGGGCTCAGCGGGGCAGCTGTGGGCGTGGCACGTTCGGTACGCCATGAGAGTGTTGCAGTACGTACCATAGATAGTGTATTGCAGTTTTTCAGTTCAGTTTGAATATCAATCCACCCAACACATGCTTGGGTAAATTGTAACAATTTAACTAAAGAAGCAAAGACAGAGGCCACGCCATGCAGTGTGCTTCACAAAAAAGTTTATTGTAACAATGCAAAAGAACAATCCAAAATGTTTCTCTCTCTAGGGCTTTTCACACTTGAAAGAGTTAACCCTGGGTCATTACCCCTGGTAAACGGAGTCCTGGCTTGCTTACTTCATGTTTCACACTGCTCATAATTCAGGGTTAACAACTAATCCTGGGTATTCATAAGCTGATGTTTCACATTACCCTGGGTTAACATTCTTATTTGAATATTTGTGGTGTCAGTCATTCATTGAATTAACGCAGTATGTGACCTGATTACATATAAGCTCTAACATTGCATCCTCGTATTGGCGACTGTACTATCTGTACTATCAAGTTTATACTGAATGGACATTTCAGACTATAAATGTAAGAATGATATGAAGAATGAAAATAATGTCTCTTCTTCACTCAAATTTCGGAGTTTTCTGTCAGCATTTGACATTTTTCCTGAATTTACTGTTTATATACAATGCACTGTAGTGTCTGGAGTGATCAAACACACAATGTAAAAGTCAATTGTCACAGCATGCAGACTCCATAAGGTCTGCCCCCCACTGAGCTCTATCACCCTTTCAAACACACTCACTTCAAAGACACTTGGGAGGCAGTGTTTTATCAGGAAAGCACAGGCCTCTAGAATCATACATTCAGTCTATAAAAATGGATTCTTTGCCACTAATTCATTGACAACTTTGTCTAAATGAAGTGTTATAAATGCATGTGATGATACTTCTTGATATTGTAGCCCATCTAGGTAGTGTTTAATATCAATTATAAAACGGATAGTTCCAACCCTTGATTCTGATTGGTTGAGCTGTATTCGAAGCCGTTGTTAAATTTCAGCTGACTGCATTACATAAGTATCGACGCACCACTGAGTGTGTATGTTGCTGCGTCTGTCTTAGCAACATAAACAAATGTTTGTTCTCTATTGATTTAGTATTAAGATTGTGAACCTCTTTGTTAACAAAGTTGCTTTATAGTATTGAAACTGATGGTTCGTCCAGCTTGTTAATTTACTTCTTTCACAGCTTCCCCTGTTATGATACGGTTCAAATTCATTTCCACTCTCTCATTTCCTATGTATGTGTGAATTGTATGTTTGTTTTAGTCTAGCTATGTGTTCGTGATTTAGTTAAATAAAACTTGTGTGCACATTCTTGCGAGTTGATTCTGATCTGCTTAGAAACCAATGTCACTGATAACGACACTGATTTGATCACAGCTACGTAAGAAAGAGTTATTTTCTCTGTGGCCACGGATAAATATCCTTTCTGAAGAAGTTTATAGACGATCAATACTGAGTGTTCACTGGCCGAACAGATTAATTGATTGTAATATTAATTTGCAACAGCACAGTGTTTCTGTGACTGTCCGAAGCACGTAAATATGAGTGTGTGATTGGTTGTCTGTTGCTGAACGTCTAGCTGTAACATTCTAACACCACATCATTTCACACTGTACAAGTTTGGCACCTCAATGTGGGGTTAACACCACAAAATCCATGCTAACCCTTCTCCGGGTAAAAAACGGTGCTAACCCCATTTCTGAATTACAAGTGTGAAACGTTCCTTTACCCGGGGTTAAAAGCTGTGTTTAGAACAACGATAACCCAGCCTTAGGCGCAGTGTGAAAAAACTCTTCTGTGACTGACCAGAACTGAAATCCACTTTCTGTTTGATGCAGGAGTGTGTGCATGTGTCAGGGATGTGTCTTGTTTTTTCTGTTTGAGTTTTACTCTAAGTTGGTTTTGCTCTGTTTTCTGTTTCCTTTGTTCCTTATTCCCACTTCTGGTTAGTCTTCTTGTTACTCATTGTTTGATTAGTTATGTCAACTGTGTCTTATTCCGTTGATTAATTTGATCTGTATATATACCGTGTTTGGTTCAGTTCTTGGTCCGTTCTCATCTTACTATGTATGGTTTTTCTGTTCTCATGGTTCAAGACAGTGATTTCTGAGAATATTGTTTCATTTACAAAAGTGAAGACTATTTCAAATGAATCCTGAATTTTTTTTTTCATGCTGCAACCAAATGTAACAGCATGTGTGTCTAAAGTAGTTTACTAGAACAGACTTTCTTAACATTATTCTCAACTCAACCCGACTCCAGTGTGCCTGTGTAAAGAACATGTAGGTCTAACAAAAATCACTGTCAATGTTTGTGTATCTACAGTGCCCTCCACAATTATTGGCTTTTTTTTTATTTTAATTATTGATTTTTTTTTAAATAAATCAGCATTGTTTATCCTTTTGATATTTCATTCAAAAAATTCACAAATTTCTATCATTGACCTATCATTGAAAGTAAACCTATCATTGAGGTAAAGCAATTGAAAATGGGGGGAAAAGCTCATTATGAAATAAATGTTTTTCTCTAGTTCACGTTGGCCACAATTATTGGCACCCAATCATTGCAATGTCCATTTCCCAAGATAACAGCTCTAAGTCTTCTTCTAAAATGCCTGATGAGTTTGGAGAACACCTGACAAGATATCAGAGATCATTGCTTCATGCAGAATCTCTCCAGATCCTTCAGATTCCCAGCTCCATGTTGGTGCTTCTTCTCTTCAGTTCACTCCACTCATTTTCTTTAGGGTTCAGGTCAAGGGACTGGGATGGCCATGGCAGAAGCTTCATTTTGTGCACAGTGAGACATTTTTGTGTTGGTTTTGATGTTTTGGATCATTGTCCCGATGGAAGATCCAATCACGGCCCATTATAAGATTTCTAACAGAAGCAGTCAGGTTTTGATTTTTATCTGTTAGTATTTGATAGAATCCATGATGCCATGATGTATCTGAACAAGATGTTCAGGACCTCCAGCAGAAAAATAGGCCCACAACATTAAAGATCCAGCAGTATATTTAACTGTGGGCATGGGGTATTTTTTATCCATGTGTGCACCAAACCCATCTGGTGGGTTTGCTGCCAAAAAGCTCTTTTTTAGTTTCATCTGACCATAGAACCAGGTTCCTTTTTAAGTTCCAGTCTTATCTGACAACTGAATATGCTGGAGTTTGTTTTTGGATGAGAGCAGAGGATTTTTCTTGAAACCCTCCCAAACAACTTGTGGGGATGTAGGTGCTGTTTGATCATTTTTTTTAGGCTTTCTGAGACTCAAGACTCAATTAATCTCTGCAATTTTCCAGCTGTGATCCTTGGAGAGTCTTTGTCCACTCAAACTTTCCTCCTCACAGCGCATTAGGGTAATTTAGACACAGGTCCTCTTCCAGGCAGATTTGTGACATCTTTAGTTGATTGGAAATTCTTAATTATTACCCTGATAATGGAAATGAGGATTTTCATTGTGTTAGCTTTTTTCTTACAGCCATTTTCTATTTTGTGATGCTCAACAATCTTTTGCTGCACATCAGAACTACATTCTTTGGTTTTTCTCATTGTGATAAATGATTAAGGGAATTTAGTCTTTGTGTGTACACATATTTGTACTCCTGTGGAACAGGAAGTCATGGCTGGACAATTTCATGCTCCTAGTCACCCTGGTGTGCTAAAAAATGTAAATATGAATGGGAATATACTTCTGAGATATTGTACTCATAAGAATTTCTAGGGGTGCCAATAATTGTGGCCAACATGTACTGGAGAAAAACATTTATTTCATAATGTGAGTTTCCCCCCACTTTCAATTGTTTTACTTCGATGAAAGGATGCAGATGCAGACAATGCAGATTTATTTTCACAGCCGCCTTTTCTCATATTTACTAAGGGTGTGTAAGCAAATTATTTAGCTCAAAAGGGGAAATATTAATAATTAATCATAATGTTACATGCTGGTGTATTAGAGACAAGGCAATACACGGAAATCCACAGACAAGGGTATTTACTGAACGAAGGCGAAAACATACAATCAATACACATTATAACAACATCAAGATCGGACAGGGAGTGAAGGGAGTGAGTCCATTATAAAAGGAGTGCAGATGATGAAGTCCAGGTGTAGGGGATGAGTGATGATGGGGAGATCATGAGGAAGTGAATGCAGGTGTGGAGACAGGAGGATCATGGGAAATGGAGTTCGGGAGATGAGGGAGCTGTGACACATAACTTGTTATAATTAATTATAAATATTTGAATCAGTTAATCAAATTAACTTAATGTAGCTGAATTAATATTGCAATCAATTAATCTGTTCGGCCAGCGAACATTCAGTATTGATTGTCTATCAACTTTTCAAGAAGGATATTTTTCCGTAGCCACAGAAAAATATTGCTTTCTTAGCACGTAGCTGTGATCGAATCGTTATCAGGTTTTATATTGGTTTTATAAGCAGACCAGAATCAACTCAACTGTGCACACAAGTTTTATTTAACTAAACTAACAAACACAAACATACCATTCACACAGTGAGAGAGTGGAAAATGAATTTGAACCGTATCATAACAGGGGAATGAAACAATAGAAAGAGTAAATTAACAATTGCTGGACGAACCATCAGATTCAATACTATGAAGCACCTTTGTTAAAGATGCCCAAAAATGCTTTTTCACAAGATGTAATATTAGTTTAAGGTGTCCCCTGAATGTGTCTGTGAAGTTTCAGCTCAAAATACCCCATAGATTTTTTTAAATACATTTTTTTAACTGCCTATTTTGAGGCATCATTAACTATGCACTGATTTTTTCAGCGCGCCGCCCCTTTAATTCACGTGCTCCCTGCCACACGAGCTCTCGATTATATTACAGCACATTTACAAAGTTCACACAGCTAATATAACCCTCAAATGGATCTTTACAAGATGTTCGTCATGCATGCCGTATGCATGCTTCGAATTACGTGAGTAAAGTATTTATTTTGATGTTTATATTTGATTCTCTATGAGTTTGAGGCTATATACTCTGTGGCTAACGGCTAATGCTACACTGTTGGAGAGATTTATAAAGAATGAAGATGTGTTTATGAATTATACAGACTGCAAGTCTTTAAAAATGAAAATAGCGACGGCTCTTGCCTCCGTGAATTCAGTAAGAAACAATGGTAACTTTAACCTCATTTAACAGTACATTAGCAACATGCTAACGAAACATTTAGATAGACAATTTACAAATATCACTAAAAATATCATGCTATCATGGATCATGTCAGTTATTATTGCTCCATCTGCCATTTTCGCTGTTGTTCTTGCTTGCTTACCTAGTCTGTTGATTCATCTGTGCAGATCCAGACGTAACTGGCTGCCCTTGTCTAATGCCTTTCATAATGTTGGGAACATGGGCTGGCATATACAAATATTGGGGCGTACACCCCGACTGTTACGTAACAGTCGGTGTTATGTTGTGATCCGCATGTTTTCCGGAAGTCTTTTAAACAAATAAGATTTACATAAGAAAGAGAAAGCAATGGAGTTTGAAACTCAATGTATGTCTTTTCCATGTACTGAACTCTTGTTATTCAACTATGGCAAGGTAAATTCAAATTTTGAATCTAGGGCACCTTTAACACAAAGGGTTCACAATCTTAATAATAAATTGCCATTTAGTGTTCAAACGATACTTGCAAATGCCTTAGCATAGGAGAAATTCTTGATGGTTTGGTCCGTTGGCATGGAAGTTGTAATCAATATCTTCTGCGTTGAATGAAGAAAATGAAGACAAACTTTGCGCTGTTAATTTGACTCTTTTGTGGTCGCTGCAGTTGCGCATGGCTTGAAGTGAATGGAGGCCTACCAGCCCGGCCTGGCCCTCACATGGTATCAACAGGAACAAAGAGAATAACCAGAGGAACTAAACTCAGATCTGCTCAGAGCTATTTAACTTCTCCAGACAGTCGAGCTATTTAACTTCTCCAGTGATTCTGGTGACCTGTGTTTTGCTGATAACACACTTTCATTGAAGTGGATGTGAAGAGCAAATGGTGATAGCGCTCAGTGGGGAAGCCAGACGTTACGGGTTACGGGGCCTGGCATGGGTAAAGGGTTGGAGGATGTCGAGCAATTGTGTGTTTGACCTATTCAGATGCTACAGGTGCCAATAATTGTGGAGGGCACTGTATGTGTGAATATTCTCAATCAACAATGTAACAATGGTGACAAATGAATGTTGTTACCGTGGATTGCAGGCTTGGTAAGCCCAGAGAGTCCACAGGGCATATTTTACCCACATTTCCTTTGGCTTTGAGTTTGAGGTCTAAGAATCCTCACCACTGGCTTTCAACATTTTCTTCACCGCTGATCTTGCTAAATCTCATCAGTTCCTTTTAAAACACTGGCAGGCACACCTCTATCTGTCTGTTGTTTTTTTCTCTCACTGTCTAGCCATTCTGTAAAATTATTAAAAATAAACAGTTCTTAGTTGTATTGAAGGGGATGTAACAATTTTTAAAGATGTGTTAACTCACCCCAACCCTGCCAGCCATTGTTTAGCTAGCTGTATTAGCATAATGGTTTGAAATTAGCTGGTTAAATTGCATCACATTTGCCTGAGAAACTACAGTTTAATCTAAGTACTAAATAAAATATACTGTAGTTTTGGTCAAAAATTACATTCTTAGCTTATCTGTTTTTTCTTTATAAAATCTGCATGTGCCAATCTTTTCTAATTTAATTCTTAGATGGATTGGCTTTTTATATCACTTTGGCTTTTTCAATCCAGTGAGTTGAAAAAGTAAAATATGAAATATAAAAAGAAGGGAATAGGAAATGAAAGAAACCATTTATCACAAAAAGTAAAAATCATGTTATTTCCTTATAATGTCTCTCCAAAGCCATATAATGTTTTAATATGGGATGAAAGGATGGTGATTTTAAACATACCTGTAAAAGTAGAGGAGACCATGTCTGGTTGTAACATGGGGAGAGTTCTAACACCACCAATTCCACCAATCAGGGATTAAATTGTAGTTTCTGTAGTAAATGTGATGCATTTTTAACCTGCTAATTTCAAACCATTATGCTAAAACGGCTTGCTAAAAATGGCTGACGGGGTGGGGTGAGGGTGAGTTAACACATGGGGTGGGTGGGTGGGTGGGGTGAGTTAACACATCTTAAAAAGTGTTACAACTATCCACTTACATACAACTAAGAACAGTTTCTTTTAGTGTGGGTAAAATGTGCCCTATGCACTCTCTGGGCCTACCAAGTAAGTACTCCACAGTTAACAACATTCATTTGTCACCATTGTTACTCTGACTAATATACTCTGAGAATATTCACTTAGACACACAAACTCACACACACATTGACAGTGTTTTTGTTAGACCTACACAACCTACTGGAGTCGAGTCACATGTTTTATTAAGCATAAATACCGTTAATTTAGAGACTAATTTACACACACATGCACACACTCCTGCGTCAAACAGAAAGTGGATTTGAGTTATGGCCATCACAGAGAGAAATTGTTTTGAATTGTTCTGTTGGATTGTTTAAATAATATTTACTATTAATATTGTAATATTTTTGCTAGATTTGTATGTTGCTAATCGTTTGTTTGAAATCTTTTGGCTCTACACCCTTAGATGGGAAGGAAAATGTACAAGAATTCTATAACATAAATATTTGTGTAGTCCAGATAGTGAGTAAAAACCAGGTTGTTGGCCTTCAAACAGAGAAAATAACCATTAAACAGTAGGAAAAGGTTTGTGTAGTGGTCAACTGCAATGCCAAGCCGATGTACGTGTATGTATGCGATAATAGAAAATACAATGTATATGCATAATTGCTGAATTTAAACAGCCTGGCCTGTTTCATTCTATCACTAGTTTTGTGTTTTTCTTGGTATCATTTTGTCTTATGGTGTTTTTGAATATACGCTCCCTTCACAGTAAGAGCCAACTTAATCCCAAGTCCCCCGACATACAATTCCAAATATGACTACTTGAACTGGGAGGCATATTCCAACATCACCTACTACACAAGGATTCTGCCACCAGTCCCTCAGGACTGCCCCACACCAATGGGAACCAAAGGTAAGAGACTCTGGTCATGCAAGTCTACTCCAGATCAGTGTGGCCTCTTCCCTCTGAAATGATCTGAAAATTAATTTTTCCTCATAAGAAGCAATATTAAAATGCTCCAAGGCAAGCATACCGGTATACCAAAGTCGGAAATACCTTTGTCTTCTGAGGCTGTAGTAAAATCATTCAATGTGTCTCTCAGGAAAAATGACGCTTCCAGACCCCAAGCTTCTTGTTGAGAAGTTCATGTTAAGACGGAATTTCAGACCAGACCCTCAGGGAACAAATTTAATGTTCGCCTTTTTCGCTCAGCACTTCACCCACCAGTTTTTCAAGACTCACAACCGTGTGGGACTTGGGTTCACAAAAGGTCTGGGTCACGGGGTGAGTCACAATTTTTAAAATTAAACATATCTCCTAATAAACTTATCAAATAAATTGTTGGATAGCTCTTTTTTTCTTCATGTTACTGAAAGACAGACTATAAGATGTCTGTTAAGAAGAAGAGAAATAACTTAATTAACCACATCCACATTCACGTTACATATAATGTTGGAACGACTGGGGGGAGGGTAAAAAATGTTATCTCATTGTCAGCACACAAGCATACTATAGGTTTATGTTTTTATTTCAGTATAGGCTATATGCAGCCTTGTTACCTCGTTTTTGTACATTTTTATTTTAAGGGGAGAAGGAAATTAATTTATGATTGTGTGTTTGAATCGTTGTATGCAGTGAAAACTAAAAATAACTGTTTTGTACTGTATTAGCTTGGGTGTCTGTATTAAAAAAAAAAAAAACATTTTCTGATTGCATATTGAAAACTAGGTGGATGCCGGACACATTTATGGAGATTCTCTTGATCGCCAGCTGGATCTCAGACTGCACAAAGATGGAAAATTGAAGTACCAGGTACTGTTTACGCCAGGCATGCTGTGGAGTCATCAGTCATGCTAGGCTGAGCATGTCTCTAAGAAAATGTCATTCCGTTTATCGCTCATTCATGAAACACAAGCAGAATCATTTGATATATATACGTTTTCTGTTCCTTCACATTACAGAGGGTCTCTCAGATTCAAATTACTACCTAATAGTCTCACTTTCACCATTCTTCTACCATAAAACAACAATTTACATTCAATCATATTTACATGTTTTACAAATTATATATACATATTCATTCTGCTTGTGTTTAATGAATGAGATCCTGTGCATTTTCAGTTGCTCCATTTCACAGCTGTGTGCAAGTATTTCCTTTTGAATGTGCATAACCTCATAGTGTGGGTGTGATTATAGTTTAAACATGTGTTTTTTGTTAAGCCTCAGTGATGTAATTTAAGATATCACACACGTTTTAGCCTAGTAGCAGTAAATATTTAGTGTGCTTGGTTAGTTATATAGTTCACAAATTAAAACAACTTTTAAAGAGATTTCAGGACACTTTTTGTATACTGTTCAAAGGTTTGAAGTCAGTACAAGGTTTTTGGTAAAAGTCTCTGATGCTCACCGAGGCTTCAATCAAAAATACATTGAAAATTATAATATTTCAGTATTATTAGAATTTAAAATAACTGCTTTCTAGTTTACAATATTTTAATGTGTTTTTTTTTTGTTCATGTGATGGAAAAACTGAATTACTCCAGTCTTTAGTTTCACATGATCCATTAGAATCTAGTTTGATTTTGCTGCTCATGTTTCTTATTATTATCATTGTTGAAAACAGTTGTGCTGCTTAATGTTTTTGTGGAAACCATGATACTTTCTTTTGGGATGCTTTGATGAATAGAAAGTTTAAAAGAACTGGTTTTGTTAAGAAATAAGAGACATGTTCGCAGCTCTGTGTTTTACCATCATTATTCTGTTCGGCTCTGATGTAGGTTGTCAGTGGTGAGATTTACCCCCCCACCGTGCAAGATGCACAGGTCAAAATGAGTTACCCCCCGTCTGTCCCTCCGGAGCAGCAGTTGGCCATCGGGCAAGAAGTGTTTGGACTTCTACCGGGTCTCAGTATGTATGCCACCTTGTGGCTGCGTGAGCACAACCGTGTGTGTGATATCCTGAAACAAGAACATCCGACCTGGGGGGATGAGCAGCTGTTTCAGACCGCCAGGCTCATTATTATAGGTAAAGATTTCCTCAGAACCATATAACACTAATTATGTTGAGAGAATTGGCTCTGTACCATTTAGAATGTTCCATTCCTGAACTTGAATTGAATTTAAATTAATTGAATTAGGATGTAGAACTGTAATTAAAATTTGCATTAGCAAGAAGAATTATAATGAATCAAATACGAATAATAATGTATTTAATATTTTTTATGCATTCTTGTTTTTATACAAGAGATTTTATTCTTTTTTCCATATGATATTTCAGTATAATTAT
Organism: Megalobrama amblycephala; assembly: GCF_018812025.1. Lineage (NCBI taxonomy): Eukaryota > Metazoa > Chordata > Actinopteri > Cypriniformes > Xenocyprididae > Megalobrama > Megalobrama amblycephala. The sequence continues at coordinate 40,439,362 of NC_063047.1, forward strand.
AACTTGCCATAACCTTTTTTCTTTTATTGTTGAAAGAGAATTCATGAATGATGAATTTCCCCCAACCCTGTTATCTAATTCAAGTGCTATTCTAATATGTGTATTATTATATTATATTATTCAGATCTATTATATGGTAATTTCCTTGAAACACTGAATATCTTCTGTGCTATTCCATCAACTGTAGGTTTTTCTAAAGTGCTCAGTTTTCCATTGTGGTACACTTTGTCAGTGTTTACTAATTTATTGTAAAATTTTGACTCAATGAACTCAAGGCGAGACCATTCATATTGTGATCGAGGACTATGTGCAGCATCTGAGCGGTTACCTGCTGAAGCTCCGGTTTGATCCCACGCTGCTGTTCACCTCACAGTTCCAGTACCAGAACCGCATTGCTGTGGAGTTCAATCAGCTTTACCACTGGCACCCACTCATGCCTGACAGCTTCCACATCGATGGAAAAGAGATTCAGTACCCTCAGTTCATATTCAACACCTCTATCCTCACCCACTACGGGGTGGAGAAGTTGGTTGAGGCCTTCTCGACCCAACCAGCAGGACAGGTAAGGGCACTTTGAGGGTCGTGGGGGAGAACTTAATCACTTTAACATCTGTTCTAAAAGAGAAAAAAAAGAAACACTGTTTCATAATGAGGTGCAATGAACCTTGGGTTGTGTTTGGTCTGTTTTTGTCATTCCAAGGGTAATTTCCAACGAGTTTACCACCCTCATCTATTGAAAAATGTCTTGTCTTGAAAAGTGTTTTATTGCAGAGACATGGAAGAATTTTAGACAGAAACATTTGCAATGTGTATATATATATATATATGGTGTAATCTGATGGGGTATGTTTCTGAGAAACTGATTGACAGTGTGATTTCTGTTCGAAAAACAGTAAGCCTTTTATATTATAGCATAATCAGGCCTAGGAGTAGGATCACACGAATTATGTGCCTGCAGAATTTCAACAAAAGCTCTGCAGAACCTGAAGTGGTGTTGATAAATGGGAAACACTTAATTCCACATCACAAAATTCACACAGTACCTGTCAAAAGTTTGGAAACATTGCAATTTGTTATGTTTGAATGATGTGTCTTATGCTTACTGTGGCTGCTTTTCTGGCGTGACAACTCTTGGAGAGATTGACATGGTAATAGAGATTAGCATGGTAATGAATATGACAATGTTAATGTGTTTAGTCTTGGTAAAATAGATCTGCTACGCTGCTGCTGCCTCAGAGCAAGTACATAGACTTGATATGCCAATACATTCACAGACATGTGCTGTGACTGTGAGCATGTAAGACATGCTGCTGCTGCTGCACATATAGCATACATGAAATAACCCCGTAGGTGGAGGGTTTCTGAAAGTGTGCTGCATACTGCTTCAGTAACGGAAACACTACCGGTATTTGTTTAAATTGTGAGCCGCAGCTCCTTGTCCACTGATGTAACAGCAACCAATCAACTGCACTATGTAGATAATTATGTGATCGCTACCTATCAGCCAGATTGTTTCATGCCAGAACTAGATGTTTATTTAATCAAAATTACAGTAAGAACAGTAATATTGTAATATTATATAAAAATGTAACTTGTAGCCTGTGATGGCTAAGTTGAATTTTCAGCATCATTACTCCAGTCTTCAGTGTCACATGATCCTTCAGAAATCATTCTAATATTCTGATTTGCTGATATGCTGAAAAAACATCTATTATTATCATCAATGTTGAAAAGTTTTTGCAATTTAACATTTTTGTGGAAAACATTCCAACATTTGTGGTAAGATTTAAAAAAAGAGAGATAAATTAATACTTTTTCATGGATGCATTAAATTGACCAAAAGTGACAGTGAAGACAAATATAATGTAACAAAAGATTCCTATTTAATAAATTAATTCATTCAAATTAATAAATGAAAATCAATGCTGTTCGCTGAACTTTCTATTCATCAAAGAATCCTGAAAAAATTGTCACCAAAAAATGTTAAGCAGCAACACTGTTTTCAACATTGATAATAAGAAAGGTTTCTCCACCATTAGAATGATTTATGAAGGATCATGTGACACTGAAGACTGGAATAATGGTGCTGAAATTTCAGTTTTGTCATCACAGAAATAATTTACATTTTAAAATATATTAAAATAAAATTTCTTTTCTTTTGATTTGTAATAATATTTCCACAGTATTACTGTTTTACTGTATTTTTGATTAAATAAATGCAGTTTTGTTGAGCATAAGAGACTTGTTTTAAAAACAACGAAAACAAACAAAAAAAAAAATTTGTTTTGACAGGTACTGTATGTATGTATGTACTATATGTGTACACACACACACACACATATATATATATATTTAATTATGGTATAGGTGGCTTATTTTGTATTTTCTATCATAAATCTGTTGGAATAGATTGGAGGTGGTCATAATATTCACCCAGTGGTGTGCAAAGTAGCTGAGGGGGTCATCCTTGAATCGAGGGAGCTTCGATTTCAGCCCTTCAATGAGTATCGCAAGAGATTCAATCTGAAACCCTACACGTCGTTCTCTGAATTTACAGGTATGATTGAACTAACACTTTTTTAAAATTAAAAGTACAATTGAAGAATCATGGACAAATCATCATCATTGATACCTATAAAGAGCTACTGTGATTTCTTGAATGCTCAGTATGCACTAGGGCTGTCATGATATCAGATTTTTCACTACACAATTATTGTAAAAGAATTCATGATAACGATATATCGAGATAATTGAAATCTATAGAAAAAAAAATGCTAAGTCAAATAGAAATTAAAAAGAACTTTTATAGTAGAGAATATAGTAAAGAATTTTATAGTATTATATACAGTGATGCATAACCTGATATCGCTGAGTTCAGCATGTTCCTAGGTCAACACTTTTGTTGATCCTGGAACAACATTCAAATCAACCAATCAGATTTGAGGGACAAGTTTACAGATTTTGTCAAAGTTTAGGCTTAAAATCATGAATTGGTGCTTCTACATCAGTGTTATTCATCTATCATTTCCCTCTGATTTTTGGGATAACTTATGGGTAGGGTTAGGTTTAGGGGTAGGAATAGAGTTAAGACTAAATTTTCAGACTAGAATGTTGTTCCAGAATCAACAAAATATGTTGACCCAGGAACGCATCTAACTCAGCAATATCAGGACGTGCTACAGTGATAAAGGCTGTGTAGATTGGCTTTGCTTAATAAATATACATTATCCTTATGAAAATACCCGAGATGGTTTGAAGAACACAGATAAACCATATACTATCATAATGGTGTGTTAATTCTCTTCATGTTTAATCAGTCAAAATCTATAGGGGCTTTTCGTAGTTCCTTGAACTAATGGGGGAAGTATCTGCTTTTTGGCGTGTCTCCTTTTGGGGGAACTAAATTAGCTCTTACTTCAGAGTCATTTTCAGAGTATTTTTGTTGCAGAGCTTCAGTGTTTACATCTGAACGCGGGATCAGTGCATATCCTTCGCTGCCTTTAACACATCCTATCCCACAATCCTGCGCAATCCATTCCCTGACTGTTAAGCTAAAAATAATGATGGCAATTAAAATTTTAGGTTGGTGGTCAGTTGGTGTGTAAAGTGTAAATTTTGACCAATTTTCCCCACTTTTGATGACATTTCTAGTGAGAAGTTAGTCCTGTAGTAATTAAATATTTAATTTGTTGTCACCAAAGCGCTCTCCATTTTGTTATCTTTCATTAAATCGTTAGGCTGCCTCAGAAATCAGTTGCGTGAGGTACCTTAATGTGCAAACGTTGCCTGCTATGTCATTGCATGACAGGGCAGTGAGGCAACAAGTCAACTTCTCATTTCTTATTTGTACATCCTCTTTTCCTTTTCTAAATACCTTTTTTCTCGTCTTAACTCCGCCCCCTTATTATGCAAGGGAAGGTGTGTATCCTCACTCATGACTCCTCAGGAAGCTTCCTCGCTCCTCACCTCCTCACGGTACAGTTAGAGAATTGAGATGTCCTTCAAGATGGCTGAGTTCGATCGCTTTCTGGGTCATGGAGGACGGAGGAGCGAGGAAATGAGGAAGCATCAATTTGAGTATTGAGAAGCACCCATAGTAATACGATTGCACCGTCTTTCTAAATATATGAAGTCTTTGCTCATGAGTCTCGTTGTGGACTCTCTGCACAAGGGCATTCTCAGGCATCAAGTATGAATGAAACAAATTACATGTGAGAGTTTAGCTGTGCATAATGCTCACATCTCCCTATTTTTGGTATAAAAGATTTTAATTAAACATACAGTAATGCATACGTTTTTACCTGAATGAGCACACTTTTGTAAAAGTGATGAAAACACAGAAGGGTGTCAGTGGTTAAGGGGTTTTTGTAACATTTCTCGTTTCAAGACTAGCAAAATAATGGCAACTTACTCTCTGTACAGAGGCCAAACCTATGGGCCAAACTAGCAGGGGTGGAGGTGGGTGAACAGGATGGTGGTATTGCCCCCTTTTGTGCTTACTGTTGATTGGCAGGTCCTGCAGAATGGGGTGATTAACGAGCCATTTTCGCAGAATCCCAAAAACTTCCACACTGGCGAGCCAACTTTCTTGGAGTGTGGGTAGAGTGTCTTGTCTGTCATATCCGACAACATGCTTTTATGCGGCAATAGCAGCTGCGCACTGTGAATGCTTTTGTTTTATAAAAGGTGCAATACCGCCACCTACTGTACGTTGATGATACTGGCGCTGGATTACGTGTACTAGGGATTGCACCGACTAACCGACTAGTCAACTTTAATGCTCTGCCGTGACACTTTAAGCATGACGTCGACTAGTAGCTGGTCATAGCCTATAGAGGGCGCAGCAGGATAGAGTCTGCATTTACGCACCATATCCAACAGTTCTGACAAATAAATGCATACTCCAGTAGCGCTCCACAAAATATGTTTGATTATACTATCTGGATTCTGAATATTGTTCGGATGAATGCTTGTTTTAAACAGCTCATTGTACACGTAAGTTAATCGCCATTCTAAACTGCGCTGCTACATTACACACACACACAAGACAGTAGCGCGCAGATCGCGTGCGCTCACAGAATCATTCAGTAGCGCAGAAATGTATTGTCAACACTGATCAATAAAATAGCTTAGAAACTAAAAAGTTCTAACAGATATTTCTTAGTAACTAAATTGAATGAACAGAAATCTGTGAGAAATATAACGACACAAAGACAAAAGATCTGATAAAAATAAGCTGTTATGTAGGAGAAATATTTGTGGGCAGAATCATATCATATGCCATAGCTATGCACAAGGCAACCTCAGCTTGAGGTTCAGACTTAGGGCTCGTTCACACAGAACGTATTTTTGCTTTGAAAAACGCAAGGCACGGGACGCATTTTTAAAAAAATCAAACTGATTTGAACTTGAGCAATGTGTTTTTAGAATTCCATATCACGCGTGAGAAGCTGCAAAAGACGCAAGACGTGTGCAACAGACATACATGTCTGTCTAGCGTGTTTACATAGAAAAACAATGGAAAAGTAGCGCATTAGAATGGAAAAGCGCGTTCTGTGTGAACAGCCACTTATTTGTTCATCAATGATGTCATCATCAACTAGTCGACGTCGACTTGACTTTAATCACATAAATGTCGATTTTAAAGGTCCCGTTCTTCGTGATCCCATGTTTCAAACTTTAGTTAGTGTGTAATGTTGTTGTTAGAGTATAAATAAAATCTGTAAAATTTTAAAGCTCAAAGTTCAATGCCAAGCGAGATATTTTATTTAACAGAAGTCGCCTACATTGAACGGCCAGTTTGGACTACATCCCTCTACTTCCTTATTTAATGACGTCACTAAAACAGTTTTTTGACTAACCTCCGCCCACAGGAATACACAAGAGTTGCGTTTGTAGAGTGTGTTTGTCGCCATGTCGTCGAAACGCTGTTATTTTCATCCCGCAGTCCAATCACCGGGTCTGATTCCGGCTCAAATTGTTAGGGTAAAATTAAAGACATGTTTACAATAACACTGAGCGCGTGCATCTCCACGTTATGGTAAGAGGCGTGACCTTTCCGGGCAAGGTTCGCTAAGCTGCTGTCGAATCACAACACAGGAACCGCTGGCACAATCAGAACTCGTTTCGTATTTCTGAAGGAGGGACTTCATAGAACAAGGAAGTCATCAGCCCGTTTTTATGACAGTGGAAACAGCGGTATACAGACAAACAAGTAAATTATGTGAAAAATACTGTTTTTTTTTACACGCGAAACATGAACACATGTTGTATTGTACACTATAAACACAATCAAAGCCTCAAAAAACCACGAAAAACGGGACCTTTAAAAAAATCTGAAGTCGTTAAACCCCTAATGTGTACTATTTATTTTAAATATTACGGTTACCGGTATATATTGCGACAACTGTAATTAACACGATAACGATATTTAATTATTTTTTAATTTCACGGTTATTGTCGGTACGGTATATCATGACACCCCTATAGTCTTTTTAAGAGGTCAGAATGTAATTTATTCATCATTATTTTTAAGGTGTAATGAGAAAAAATGAGGACAGGCTGAAAATTCAGGGTTACCTTTTGAATTATACTTAACGTTTAAGCAACGGTTGGATGCTTACTACACAACACATGCTCTACTTATCTGCCCACATTAAATATTTATGCAGCAATTATTTTTCTGTTAATGGCTGACTTTATTGTTTTACAGGAGAGGAAGAAATGGCTAAAGAACTAGAGGAACTCTACGGTGATATAGATGCTCTCGAGTTCTACCCAGCTCTTATGCTAGAGAAGACACGATCTGGTGCGATATTTGGCGAAAGCATGGTGGAAATGGGGGCCCCATTTTCCCTAAAAGGCCTCATGGGAAATCCCATTTGCTCCCCTGACTACTGGAAGCCCAGTACATTTGGGGGGCAGAAAGGATTCGATATAGTAAACTCTGCTTCTTTGAAGAAACTGGTTTGCCTCAATACAAAATGGTGTCCGTATGTATCTTTCCATACTCCTCCTGCAGATTATAAACAACAGAGGACATCTCACAGTGAACTTTAGCTTAGTGTTCTTCTGGAATCTGTTTTAAATCACAGACCACAAATTTGATCTTTAATAACAGATGCTTGATTTTATTCCAGTATTTCAGAATGAGAATCAGAAACGAATTAGTAATAAGAGTTATTAGAGAGTAGTTATTTGTTACAAGGTGATTGAAGAATAATTTTTTATAGTATTACCATATAATGAATACTGGCCAATTTTACCGAAGCAACTGTTGCCATTCGCGTTCTTTTGTAATACAACGCCACAATTCATCCCAGCCCACTTAATGAGCATATATTACTGAAAATCATGCTATTCACGAAAATCTCACTTTCATTTTATGACATTTTTATGGGAAGTTTGAAACTGTAACTAAGGGGGTGGAGCTTAAATGAAAGACAAGTTCGCAGGCTGGTGATTCACTATTCTGGTAACACTGTACAATACGGTTTCATTTGTTAATACTAGTTAACATGAACATGATACTTCTAAAGCATTTATTAATCTGAGGGGCCGTTTTTCACTTTTCAACTGAAAACTTTTAAGTTTTGGTCGTTCATTTACTCAACAACAGAGTTTTGGGGGAAACGGTTTTCAAAGTGCAAGTTTTTGAAAACGATACTGTTATTGTCTCTGTGTAAACAACAAAAACACTAACTAACTAATGGGACCTTATTGTAAAGTGTTACTAGTATGGTTTACTATTTACTTTATATAGTAAACATGGGCATTTATTACCTTATTTGTTATTTACTTGATTTAACCATTAAAAATGGTTTCTGGTGGTGTATAACCTTATATTGCCAGGTTGATTCAGTCACATTAAAACATTTTTTACTTGAATAAAATCAGAACATTAATAAAAAACATTGTGCAAATGACATTGAGGGGCTGTTTACACGACACCGTTTTCAACTAAAAACAAAAAATGTTTTAAGCGTTTTGGCCGTTATTGTCTCCATGTAAACTACAGAAACGCGAATTTGAGAAAACTGAGCGCAGTTTTTCTTTACAAAGCAACATTGCCAACTACTGGCCTGGCATGCATAATATAGCCTTTTTAGGCATTTTTGTAGATTAATGTGAAAGGCGATCATTTTCACAATGTTGTCGTCTTTACAATGGACAAACTTTTCCATTTTTAGTATATCATTGTAGTGTAAATGTACCCTACGGGCACTCATGTTGCCAAACATCCATCCATCCATTTTCCAAACCACTTGTCCTATGTAGGGTTGGTAGAGTCTATCCCAGGGAAACACGATATCCCTGAACGAATGGATGGCCAGTCCATCGAAGGCCAAAAAAAAAAACATTCAGCTTTAATAATAAAAAAAACCACATCAATTGTATTTGCTGCCTTTGTTCTGTTAAGTAAATTGACTGTCTAATGCACTGTACAGTTTTTTAAAAATTCATTTGGCATTGAACTTTGGATCTGTGATAGGCCAGTTTTTTTTTTTTAGTTTTGTTTTTTTTTCAGTATTTACTGTTGTATTAATTGTTCCTTTATAGAAATGAATGTAACCTTATAATATTCCTGTCCTTCCAAGCAAAAGACAGGCATTTGTAGCATCATTACTATGAGATTTTTCTGCAATATGATTTTGTTTGTCAAAGAGATCTTTATCTGTATGCCTGATCATTGTTATAAGCAGTTTACTAAAATAAAACAAAATCTATTTTACAACAAGTTTTTAAATTGTACAGTTGATTATCTCTTTAGGTGAAATATTGCTTATACCATTTCCACTAATCTTAATAAAAATCTATTTGTGGCCATTAATACATGCAATAACATTTAACAATTTAATTCATGCTGTATATTTCTTACACTATTAGCTGTTCTGAATAAAATGATATAGTTTAAACAGTATACAATGATGCTTGTGTCTCAGCTTCCTATAATATGACTTCTCTGAGTTCAAGAAAGTCAAAAAACACATAGCTGTATTAATTGGCAACTTTTACTTCTATATAAAACAAAGTTATAACAGTTGGTTGCCCATAAAGTACATTACTTCCAATCTTAAGATTCATGTTTAGCAATACAGGTCACAGAAATAACTAATGGTAAGGGTAGTTTAACCTTTGGCACGAGCAGAAGTAACAGTCGAGTTGTTGCACAAATAAACCATTTAACAACTTTTAAGTTCCATGATCTCATTGCATTTACACTGCATTAAAGTGGAGACTTTTTCCAACAATATTTTACACAATACTATGTTTATGTTTGTAGAAGTAATTATAAAGTAAAGTATTAACTGCTTGAAAAATTGCTGAATAGTATCTAATTTTCAGAAATACATTAACATATACATTTACTTGCTCTTAAATACTTGCAGTATTATAAATTCCTTGGCATATGAAGAAAGTGTCTATGAACCTGACGAATGATAAATGTTACGTGCAATTATTCCCTGCGTCTGAATATGCGTACTTCCCTTCTACAAAAATACAAATATATACAAAGTATACAAAAAGCTGTTTGTGATGTATATTTATCATACATACAGAACACAAAATCTCAAGATGGGTCTCTTTAAGTTTTCATGGTTGTTATTAGCGTCATCGACAAATTAAAGCATTACATATTTCATATATTGAAATATCTAAGTAAAAATTAATGAAGGTAAATATTGCTGTTACTATATATTGTTATATTGGTGGATATAAATGAAAATCATTAAATATCATTCTTCATGTTAATTAATTTGGTGAAAAAAATCCTTGAATATTTAAACTAGATTTTTACTTCTATTCTTACTTTATTTATTAAACATATAACGTTAAGTATTTTCTACGTTGCGACGATAGCTGTTTGGAAGAAATAGTAGTTCCTCTGATTGAAAAAAAAGGAAACAGTAATAAAAAATACTATAGTAATAAAAAAGCCTTTTAAGCTAACTCACAAATGCAGAGATGATCAATATCATTATCAAATTTTGCTAAAATACATTTTTAGTTATGTCTCCCTGACATAATGCCACTCTGTCAAAAAATATTTTTTTAAGATACCCTACCATATATAGTGAAAAAATTTAAATGGTTCACTATATGTAACTTTACTGTAAAATACTGTAAACTGTATGGGTTTTGGAAATATGAATTGCCATATAATTTACAGTGTTTTGTTTCTTCCTTTTTATTATTAGTAATGTACCACCAGTAATGTATAACCAACATACCATCCAGTGATACTGGAAACATTGTCACTGTATTTTTATGGTGAATTTCTTTTTTCTTACCGTAAATTTAACAGAATATTTTTCCTGTGCAGTACAGCACATGTACAGTAGTATGCAAAGTAATTTCAAATTAAATTCAGTACATAATGTGAAAGTACGGGAATTCAGACACATCCATTCTAATCAATTGCTCCATATGGTGGCCTTTCATTAAACCAACATTATAAAAAATGACAATCATTAAAAAAGAGGGAGAAAAAGCATCAGCACCATCTTTAAACTAACTGACAGTAGCCCTATGAAATGAGCGATTTTTAAAATCATGACTTCAACGTTTGTCACACACTTGTTATTTACTGTGGCTAGCAGAGGGTGCAGACAGTTCATGCTCCAGCCTTGTGTTCACCTGCTGGCCCGGGGTCGAAGGGTAGAAGTGCACGTCCACAGCCACAGAGGTCATGCCCAAGGACACGCAGTGGGACAGCAGGAGAGGAGAGAAACCGTGGGAGATATTGATGCTGTGGCGCACAGGAGTTGAGGAGGGATCGGTGGTCTGGAGGGTCAGGGAAGACCGCAGACCCTCTTCCTGGGCAGGTGCTGGATTGGCTGGAGGAGGTGAGGGGGCGTCCTGACATGGTTCAAACTCTCTGCTTCTCCAGTCCTCCATGCACTGCAGCTGAATGTCAGAATGTGGTGAGGGAGTGACCTTCCCCTCCTCAAATATAGTCTCCAGCTAATTCATTATGGAAAAAAGACAATATTTTTAAAGAGAAAACAAGTAACAATTGCTTCTTCCTTTATCTCTGTGATTTAACACTCAGACTGTACGTTATTTATGTTTGGAGTCAAGTCAAGTCATGCTTTATACAATATAAGACTGATTTAAAGGTGCCCTAGAACTTCTTTTTAAAAGATGTAATATAAGTCTAAGGTGTCCCCTGAATGTGTCTGTGAAGTTTCAGCTTAAAATACCCCATAGATTTTTTTAATTCATTTTTTTAACTGCCTATTTTGGGGCATCATTAACTATGCACCGATATATAGGCTGCTGCCCCTTTAAATCTCCCGCTCCCCCGCCCCGGAGCTCGCGCTTGCCTTGAACAGCATAAAAACAGTTCACACAGCTAATATAACCCTCAAAATGGATCTTTACAAGATGTTCGTCGTGCATACTGCATGCATACATCAGATCATGCGAGTATAGTATTTATTTGGATGTATTACATTTGATTCTGAATGAGTTTGAGGCTATGCTGCGTGGCTAAAGCTAACATTACACACTGTTGGAGAGATTTATAAAGAATGAAGTTGTGTTTATGCATTATACAGACTGCAAGTGTTTAATAATGAAAATAGCGACGGCTCTCTTGTCTCCATGAATACAGTAACGATGGTAACTTTAACCACATTTAACAGTACATTAGCAACATGCTAACGAAACATTTAGAAAGACATTTCACAAATATCACTAAAAATATCATGCTATCATGGATCATGTCAGTTATTATTGCTCCATCTGCCATTTTTCACTATTGTTCTTGCTTGCTTACTTAGTCTGATGATTCAGCTGTGCACATCCATACGTTTTGCCCTTGTCTAATGCTTTGAACATGGGCTGGCATAAGGAAATTATTTGGGGGTGTACATATTAATGATCCCGACTGTTGCGTAACAGTCGGTGTTATGTTGAGATTCGCCTGTTCTTCAGAGGTCTTTTACACAAATGAGATTTATATAAGAAGGAGGAAACAATGGAGTTTGAAACTCAGTGTATGTCTTTTCCATGTACTGAACTCTTGTTATTCAACTATGCCAATTTTAATTCAATATTTAATTCTAGGACACCTTTAAAGCAGCTTTACAGTGATAACAGGAAAATGATTCAATGATGCATTTCAGCTATAGTCCAGAAAGAAGTCATTGTTCAGTCACAGTGTTAATTCTTTATTTATATAGTTAATCAAAAGCAGTTTGCAGAAAAACAGTTTCAATACGGATTGTTTCCAAGATGAATATGAAGTGTCCCCAGCTTTACATGAAGGGGGAAAAACCTTGGAAGAAACCAGGCTCAGCCGTGGGGCCATAGGAAAAAAATGCAACAAAGTTTGTTTTGGCTATACAGCAGCTCTAGAAAAAAACAATTGTGTCATTGTCCAGCTTAAGTTCAGTATTGATTCATTTCTGCAGTAAAAATCATTAGATTAGTTATTAATTTAGTTCATTTATCTATACAGCAGCTCTGGAGAACACAGTGAGGTCATTGTCCAGCTCAGTTCAGTTCACATACAATAGTGTCAATGGAGACAGATCAATAATGTTGTTTAATATTAAGTGTTAAGTGTCTCTAACTAAGCAAGCCAGAGGCGACAGTGGCAAGGAACTCAACACCAGATGACAGAATGGAGAAAAAAACCTTGGGAGAAACCCGGCTCAGTCAGGGAGACCAGTTCTCCTCTGACCAACAAACGAACACTCTGGAGTCCCAGAAACTACAGTGCTGTATGAATAGGAATAATACTAGCAATTTCAAAATCAATCTATTAATTTAACAGAAATGGAGAAATTTTGAAGAATGTTCATGCTGCTTTGTTCCATACAATAAAATTGAACAGTGACCAGGGGCTGATAAGCTCCAAAAAACACTATAAAATTGGTCCATATGACCCATGAGTTATATTCACAGTCTTCTGAAGTATGATGCCCTTAAAGGGTTAGTTCACCCAAAAATTCTGTCATTAATTACTCACCCTCATGTTGCTCCACACCCACAAGACCTTCATTTATCTTCTGAACACAAATTAAGATATTTTTGATGAAATCTGAGAGGTTTTTTATCTCCCATAGAAAGCAATGAAATTACCACATTCCAGGTCCAGAAAAGTAGTAAAGACATTGTTAAAATAGTCAATGTGACTACAGTGGTTCGACCTTAATGTTATGAAGTGACGAGAATACCTTTTGTAAGCAAAAAAAAAAAAAAAAGTATTCTCATCACTTCATAACATTAAGGTTGAACCACTGTAGTCACGTTGACTATTTTAACAACGTCTTTACTACCATATTTCTAGACCTTGAATGTGGTTATTACATCTCTGATTTCATCAAAAATATTTTAATTTGTGTTCTAAAGATGAAAGAAGTCTTACGGGTTTGGAACGACATGAGGGTGAGTAATATCATTTTTGGGTGAACTAACCCTTTAAATTGCACTACCATTCAAAAGTATGGGATCCGTAAGATTTTTTTTTTTTTTTTTTATTAATATTTTAATTCAGCAAAGATACATTAAATTGATCAAAAGTGAAAGTAAAGACATTGATAATACCACAAAAGATTTCTTTTTCAAATAAATGCTGTTCTTTTAAATCCTGAAAACAAAAAGAAATGTATCACTGATAATAAGAAATGTTTTCAAATCAGCATATTAGAGCGATTTCTGAACGATCATGTGACACTGAAGATTGTAAGTAATCGCTGCTGAAAATTCAGCTTTGCCATCACAGGAATAAATTATATTTTAAAATATATAGAAAACAGTTGTGTAAATTGTAACTATTTCACTTCACGACCGTTAAAAAGTATGTTCTATATAGTATGTATATGGGTAGTATGAATACTACATTCAGCATGTTATTATGGTCACGTGACTGGCCTCATGGGATAATAAAGTGTCCATCGAATGCGCCCTTTAGAATATTGCCGAAAGTAGTAGCTCATCAGGTTACTTTTCCGCCTACTGTTTTTCACATACTATATAGTATGAAATTATTTGATTTTGGATGCAGGGACTATTTTTCATTAAATAAATGCAGCCTTGTTGAGCATAATAGACTTCTTTCAAAAACATTAGACTAGAGAATCATACTGACCCCAAACTTTTGAACAGTAGTGCATATTCAATGTCAGGTATCAAAATATTCTACTTTATATGTTTGAAATAAAATTTGTTAAACTGGTGAAAAGCACCACAAATGTAAATGACTTTGTACTGACCTGGTCCTCCTCTCTAGGCTCTGGGTGAGTCTCCACAATAACTGGCAGGTCCTGGGTGGACTGGACACCCTCTTGCACTTCATCTGATGGTGGCTCCATCATCAAGGTGGATGGGCTGCTTTCTGTTGGGAGCGCTCTGGTCTCTGATGTGTTGGGGCTTTGCTCAATAACAGCCACCAAATTATCCTCCTCAAATGCTCTGAAATGTTTCATCATTAAAAATGTTACAAAAACTACTACTCAGTTAATGCAGCGTTGACAGGGACATTATACAATTAACACATGCCCTTAACAAAACTAACTTGTTATCATATGTCCTTTCCATCACAAGACGTTCCCCATGTCTGCAAGGCCCACATATTCCCCTCAGAGCTATGAGGAAAAAATTATTACATTTTTTGATGGATTTCAACATCTCATTTATGAAATCATTACAGGTCTATGAGAGTATAATGAGTGTTAAGGTTTATTTTTATTATATTGAAGTCTCACCTGCTCTCCCTGTAGGTACAGCTGTAGGATCGTTTTTCTGAACCAGAGAATAAAAGGCCATGGCAATGAAGATAAATGCCAAGGAAATGCCTACTCCAACCACAATGGGAATGTCGTGTTTCTCAATCACAGGCAACCAAGTTTGAGATTTCTCCTTTTCTCTGAAGAAAAGAGGGTCATACAAATTTTGCCAAAAAACGGAAAAAAATGCCACACTTTTTCATGTTAATGTTGAAGTACTGCTGAAGTAAAGATTCAAGCTGTCAAGAATATATCTATGCTTATCACCGATTTAAAACCACGGAAATGGCATAAAAAAATCTCTAATCTCTCTTTTATTCTGAAATTAAAAATCACAGTATAACTGTCTTCCATCCTGTGTAACAAATACCGTACAAATTAGTTAATGTCTCAAAAAAATGTAGTGTGTGATGACTCTTTAAGGTTATATCTAAGAAGCATATCTAAAACAAAAAAACTTCAAAGTTTATTGAAAAATTTCTTTTAAGGTGTATATGTAATAATCTAGCTCATTTGATTACCAACCTGTTATTATTATCAGTGGTCCTCATAGGGGCCTGTGAGGTGTTTTTCTTGAGTGATTCAACTAGTTCTGTGTCATTTGTCACTGATGACTTTGTATTTCCAGACTGTTTAATGCTTTGACTCTTATTTTGATGCTTTTCCACAGGGGCTGAGGCAGTGAAGTTGACCACATCCATTAAATTTAAGCCTGGTGTCTGAGTTTGACCACTTAAGGACTGGGCAGTTTTCTGGGAAAAGCTCTGAATGTTTATAATCTGGGAATATGAGTCTGCTGGCAAGGGGCTGTTTGCATTTGGATTCATTAGTGGAGGTTTAGTGACATGGTCCGTTGGTTGGATATGTGGATGTGTATCCTGTATAAAAGTCTCTTTGAGTTGGGGAGATGGTGTAGGTTTGACAGGCACAATAGTTGGATTTTGTGTTTGTACGGGTTCTTTGATGTTCTCATTGCTTCCTATGCTAATGCCAGTTGGCTTAAATGAAACAAATTCTGTAGTGTCCTGGGTAGATTCAGGATTCAAGTATGTTGGTGAGTCCTCCACAAAAGCATTTAACACTGCACCAAACACACACACACACAAAAAATAAGAATAAGAACAGTCATTTATCATTTTGCAAAACAAACAAACAAACAGAAAAAAAAAATCCTCTAAGGCAACGGTTCTCAACTCTGGCCCTTGAGATCCACATTTCTGCTGAGTTCAGTTTTGAGTTCACATTTCCCTGATCAGAGATAGTTTTATGCTGCCTTCACATGCTATCGGAATTATCGTAAACAGTTTCCTAGTTAAAGGTGCCACAGAACGTGTATTCAAAAGATGTCATATAAGTCTAAGCTGTCCCCTGAATGTCTCTGTGAAGTTTCAGCTCAAAATACCCCATAGATTTTTTTTATTCATTTTTTTAACTGCCTATTTTGGGGCATCATTAAATATGCAAGCTCGCGACTGCCTTAAACAGCATAAACAAAGTTCACACAGCTAATATAACCCTCAAAATCGATCTTTACAAAGTGTTCGTCATGCAACATATCTAATCGCGTAAGTATGGTATTTATTTGGATGTTTACATTTGATTCTGAATGAGTTTGATGGTGCTCCGTAGCTAAAGTTAACATTACACACTGTTGGAGAGATTTATAAAGAATGAAGTTGTTTTTATGAATTATACAGACTGCAAGTGTTTAAAAAATGAAAATAACGACATGGATCTTGTCTCCGTGAATACAGTAAGAAACGATGGTAACTTTAACCACATTTAACAGTACATTAGCAACATGCTAACGAAACATTTAGAAAGACAATTTACAAATATCACTAAAAATATCATGTTATCATGGATCATGTCAGTTATTATTGCTCCATCTGCCATTTTTCGCTGTTGTCCTTGCTTGCTTACCTAGTCTGATGATTCTGCTGTTTACATCCAGACGTCCTGCCCTTGTGTAATGCCTTGAACATGAGCTGGCATATGCAAATATTGGGGGCGTACATATTAATGATCCCGACTGTTACGTAACAGTCTGTGTTATGTTGAGATTCACTTGTTTCTCTGAGGTCTTTTAAACAAATGAGATTTACATGAGAAGGAGGAAACAACGGTGTTTGAGACTCACTGTATGTCATTTCCATGTACTGAACTCTTGTTATTCAACTATGCCAAGGTAAATTCAATTTTTAATTCTAGGGCACCTTTAAAAATTGAACATGAATGCCCTCTAAAGTTGTATGTACTACTGGGAATCTCTGGGATAATTTTGATACCCAAGTTCCCTAGATGGGGCATGCCATTAAGTTTGAACATGGCAGAGGGAAGAAAGATTGTTGCTGTGACTGCGATTCTTTATTATTTTTTCCACAATAGCTACATCACCTTGTATTGTCATTAAAGTAGTGCATATTTATATATGAATAATCATTTGAAGCATGTTGTATGTTTTGTACTCAGCCTGTATTTGACATTAAATTCCAGAATTGCCAACAATCTTGATAGCACGGTGACTGTCAGTGAATGGGACGCTAAACATCATTTTGGATTTAATACGATTTTCACAATAAATAGGCAAGAATAAACATGGTGTCCTTGATTCCTGTTCTTTCCGACAACAAAGCATTTGAATACTACAAGCTCATAATCATGACTTCAGAATTGGGAAGTAGGAAAGTTACGATAGCACGTGAGATGCGAGAGATTGTTATTATTGAGATGCAAGGCTCCATGGTTTAACTATTGGAGAAAGCATATCAGCTAACTTGGACCACGTGTGCCTTGATAACCAATCACATTACAGCCTTGACATCGATGCCTGCATCTGAAAACTTAGGCAGTTGACTTGTTGCCTCACTGCCTTATAGGCAATGACTATGCAGGCACTGTTTGCCCAAGAAGGTACCTCACGAAAAACTGATTTCAGACAGAAAGCAAAATAGAGTGAGCTTTGGTGAGAACTAAACAAATATGTAATTACTACAGTAGAAATATCACGCTAGAAATGACATCAGGAGTGGAAAACGTACATTTACACACAAACTGACCAGAAACTGCAACTTTCAGATGCTGTCTTTCTTTTTCAAGCTCAACTGTCACCGAACGCATAGGATTGATGCTGCCTTCAAAAATCGATCAGATGAAGGTATCTCAGAAGACAGGAAGTGAAGCTAACATTGAATTCGGACGTGCCTTGATGGAATGCGTCCTCTGAAGGCAGCATTTTTAAGTTTTCGGATGCAGCCATTGCGCGACAGTCAATCACTATTTGCGGATACCATAGAAATTAATGAGAAGTGCCGTAAACTGAATACCTGTCATGCAATTGTCTGTGACTTCTCTTATAAAACAGCATTTTTCGCAGTAAAATCTAAAATCTTCACGGCACCTCGTAATTCCTGTAATTAAGAGATTCTAGCTTGTAAAAAGTGTTCAAGTCCTCCTAGAGCTCGTAATTACAGCTTGTAGGATGGGAGTTTTCTGAAAGCTCCCACGTATACCATGTGGCCACTGTACCAACTGACCATTGTATACTCATTTAGGCGTTGATAGTGGTGCCATAGAAATGCATAATTCCCAGTCCGAGGACGTGAACAGCACCGAATATAACGTCACGTGTTGTCATCTCAAGATTCTGGTAAATACGAGGTGACGTGAACGCAGCATACGACCTTGATTAGCTTGTTCAGGTGTGGTTGATTAGGGCTGAAGCTAAACTATGCAGGAAAGTGGACCTTGCGGGCCAGAGTTGAGAACCCCTGCTCTAACATATGTTAATATCCTTACAAGATATCTTTGTATAATCTTCAGTTGTCCGCTGAAGGGATTCATTTATCTCTGTATTGTTCAGAAGCTTTGAACCATACAGAAGGGAATTAGTAAATAACTCTTGCTCACTCTCTGGAACCTGCAAGGTTAGATAAACACATACAGATTCAGACCCATAATTGTTACCAGATGCATGTGTTGCAAGAATTTATTGGATTTAACCATTGAAAATGGTCAAAATGGTGGCGAATGTTGATGAAAATGCCATAGTACTCACAAAACAATCACAGAGTCACAGTTACACATGTTATGAGTCTTATGTCATGGATGGTACCAGAATGACAATCTCTGCACACTGCATTACTCACAGTGGTTATGATTGTTTTACTCAGTGCTTCTTTATCACGTGGGACATCAGAGTCAGCTTTAGGTTAGAGCATTAGGACGATTAGATCAAACCGAGAAGCAAACATGAAACTGATCTATATTCACTGGAGGCATGAGAACTAGTAATTGTTTAGTTCTCATGCATTTTGCTCACCTGTTACAGTTATAATGGCACTTCTCACATCCTGACCGACTCTGTTTTCTGCAGTGCAGTGGTACTCTCCTGAATCAGACCGGTGAATGTTTGAGATGACTAATGTCCCATTATCTGTAAAATTAAAAGTTACATTTTAAAAACAAGGGAAAACCAGCATCACGTTAAATCACAGTCTGTTCCAAATGTAACGAACCATCAATGTGTATCTGTTGTGGGAGAGAGACCGGATACTTTGGACCAGACAGTTGTGGTGAATTTTGTATCAATGCTGTTCTAATCCAAGTGTATTTGACAGGATAATCTCCCACGGCTTGACAAGGAAGACTAACAGGAGATCCCTCGGAGACAGTGAGTGATGCAACAAAGGAAACAATGACTGGTTTCACTGAAAACAAGAATAAAAACAAAGTTATATCAGAGGCGAATTCCTTACCTATGTCCTACTCACTCCAAAGGCCAGAGTCCTTGAAGTAGGCCCTTTGGAAGGAGCAGGGCACTTGCGTGTCATAATGTAGCCGTTTGGAACACACATGGTGAAGGGCGCAATAAAAAATTAGCTGTTCTTACAAAAGGAATTTATTATTATTGCTGTTAAGGGGGGACACTACAAGCAAAAACACTGTTTTTTCAGGCACCTGTCAATTTTGAGATTTTGCACTTTTTGGTGTTTTTTCAGACTAGTGGAAAGAAAACACCCAAAATACACTTTTAAGTGTATATTTTATAGCACTTTATCTATTTGCATCTATAGATTTCAATTACAGTAAATATCTTTAAAGGCAGTTTTCTCAAAATGAGTTTTTGCTCCTGCTCTGAGTCAGAAATCTCCACTTCAGCAGAACTTATATACATCAAACTTTACAGTTTTATTCCCATCTATATTCTGAAGGTTTTTACAGAGGGATTTGTTGATATATAATTTGCCTGATTTTATACAACATTTTATTCCTAAAAATTGTGAATTTTTTTTTTTTCTGGCTGTTGATAGTATTTTGTGATTTATGGAGTGATAAAAAGAGATATCCAAAATTCCCTCTGTAAAAACCTTTGAATTTAATATGTCCAAAAAATTAAACGAGAACGGTGAACCTGACGTCATCCAATATTCAGATTTTTGTTCTAGAAATGTATGCAAATTAGCGCATATTTAATTAGATAATACCTCATTTGCATATTTAAACATTACATTTTAGAAAACTTGTAATACAAAATAGTTTTGCAATTTTTAATGTAATCAATCACCTGGGGTAGTATGGTGATATCTGTTAGTTAATTTTTTTACCCTATTCACCTGGGGTGTCTCGCCTTTTAATATAATTGTTGAAAACACAGTGTATATACATTTTGTAATGAAGTTTCTAAAATATGCTTTATATGTGTTCTGTCTCTGCTCTCAACTTTAAAACTGCCTAGAATTCGGCTCAGTTGTCATTCTGTTGAAGGTAAAGACATCACAAACACCCTAACAAAAAAGTACTTCAGTGGTACCATAATACAGTGATGTATTAGTTGATAATACCATGGTACTAAATGATATCATGTATTTTCACATCCTCTTTTATCAAAGAATACCACTGAACGTCCAAAACCATGTTAGTACTTGTACATGTTGGTACTTTTTTTTTTTAAGTAGATTTACCAGCAACTCGAAGAGTCATGGTTTTCTCATCGTGACCCAGCATGTTGGAGGCTGTACATGTGTAATGTCCTTCATCATATTTTCTCACTGATGAAATGTAGAGAGTTGTGTTTCTTAACCTGGGAACAAAATGAATTTACAAGCACCACCTAGTAAACAATAACCACAATTACAGTTAATAAACTCTTCCTGCAAAACTTACCCCATGATAATTTTGCCTCCAGTTTGGACAGACTGGCCTTGCTTTGACCACCTGATTAAAGGAGCAGGGTGTCCTAACACTTGGCAGTGAATCGTCACTTCAGCTCCTACACGAGATGTTACCACCGTTGGCCAGATAGTCACGGATGGAGGTTCTGAAATAATAAGGCCAGGTTGACCAGAGAAAAGAATATAATAATAGAAGCTGAGCAAACATAATGAAGATTTTAAAATTCACAAATGACTAGCCAAGGTTTTATGGGTTAGTGGACCCCCTTTGGTTCATGATAGAACTACACAATCACAATTTCCTGACATATTGTTTCCTTGAATTATTTTATTGTTATGATAATTGTTTTATTATCTTATTTCTATTATGTGCATGTATGTTTTTTTCTTTTCTGTGAATGCACACAATGTATTTTGTAAACACTGTTTTTAAAAGTTGCCATATAAATAAAGCTTTCTTACTAAATGCCAAATAAACTTGATTAAGAATTATACTATACTTAAAAATTCCTAGAAATGTAATATAATTTTTTACAATAAATTAAATTAACTTTCATTCACTCATAATCATAAGTAATAATAATGATAAGTATCATATTAATATCATAATATTTATACGGCAGGTAGAACAATACCACAAAAATCACAAGAGGTTCTTCTGCAGATTTATACATAATTTAAATGGATCATTTGTTACACAATTTACATCATGTTTTTTGATTAAATATTCTGGCTAATTTTGCTATTCTTTCAGGTATCAAGAGGAGTGTAGTACTCAGCTCCATATACAAAAAGTAAAAATTATTATAAAGTATTAAAAATAATTAAAAGTCATTCTGCAGATCCTGCCTAGGCCTGATAGGTTTTAGACATAAAATCACTCCCTGGTTTAAATGTGCAATGAAATGTTTATGATTTCATAGTTCAGACTACTTTCAAGAAAGTCAAATAACTCCTTACCAAGAACATCCAGGAAGATTTTTTTTGAGGTGAGTGCCCTTTTGAGAAGGGAATTAGATGCTCTGCAGAAATACAATCCACTGTCTGTCTCTTGTACTCTGAAACACAGAGACTCACAGCTAAAAAGATATTAAAGATATTTATTTTACATTTTTACTGTTTTAACTTATTACAAAATTTACAGACAGTACTCTCTGAGTTAAAATGTGGACATGCACAATTAACATCACAGTTCAGCAAAAAACAGAAAACATAAATCAGGGGTGTCCAATCCTGCTCCTGGGGCCCGTTTCAATAAGGAGGTTCGACCAACTCTGAGTTGACTTACTCTGAGATGGGAAACTCTGAGTTTTCTGTTTCAGAACAGCTGCATTGAGTTAGTTCAATCGACTCTGAGTAGGTTGACTCTGAGTTAAGCGCGTGCACCACGACTATGAAAAGCCATCATCAATGGAGCTCCGATATTACGATTCACCATGGCAACAGCATGTGACAAAAGGACGTCCAGTCAATGTAAGTTTAATTCTTATCACTGTTATAATATCAAAGATGAAAACTGGTAGAATGGTACGTTATTGAACTAATATTCATTTTCATGGTAATAATTTAACTGGATGCAATACTAAGTGTAAATGATTTTATCATTATTAAACACTCATTAGGCAATTAACTTCCACTTTTAGAAAACTTTCTTAATTTTTATTGAAAATAAATGCCTTTCTTATGTGATATGTGATGGGAAAAGGGAGAATAGCGAGCTTGGCAGAAGGCGGATTCGAACCCCGTCAATCGCATCACAAGTTAATTCTCCACACCCAACACGCTACTGCCTACGCCCCTGCAGCCACAATAACGTGTCAATTTTAACATTGTCTGACATTGGGGGGCGGAGCTACTGTAAATTTGCACTTAGTATTACAGTCCGAATAATCTTGTTTTCCATTTTGCATTAAGATTATTTTTATTACCAAACTGGCAGGTATTGATAATTTTACTTAAGTAAAATTCACTTAATTTAGATCCCCCAGGAAACACGACTAAATATCTTACATAATTTTCTTATATGCAAAATCCATCTTGATTTAAGAATTTTTAGATATTCGTACTTGAAATAGAACAAAAATACTCTGGGTTTACAGAAGAAAACCTGCTCCTGACCAGGTTAGGTTCACAGAGTAAGTTACCATGGTAACTGACTCTGAGTAGAAGTTACCCTGTCTTTCAGAAACAGGCTTGACTTAACCTGCTTTCTTGGGTTTGGCATACCTCAACACACACATCTTTTATGCTATCTGAGCATAAGAAACAACATTTATGGGACAGTTCATGTCAGATTTTGATGCTTATTTGAAATGTTATTTAACTGTGAGTTCGCCAAGCGGTTTTTGAGATTTCAGGATTCCCCCATTCAAATAGATAGGACTTAGTCTTGGATGCCCGAAATAGCTGCGTGGAGGCGTTGCAAATGCGGCCGCCGAGTGAACAAACTTTCCTTGAAAGTGACTTTGGCAGTGAAGTGATGTAACTGATGCTGGTAGCTCACATAATAATGACAGCATGGCAAATGTAGTACGTCCGGATTACGTTCATGCTACACTACACGCACCCATACTATATAGAACCACACAACACACCTGTGGAAGAGCAGGTCTCCATTGGGATCAGCAGTATAATGCAGTCCTGGGTTGAGGAGTCTGTTGTTCTTAAACCAGGACACTTGTGCTTGGGGTCTGCTTTGAGGAGGCCTACAGGAAAGAGTCGCAGATTCACCCATCCTCACTGTTAGGTTGGCAGGTTCAAGCATAAAGGTCCAATCCATAACTGTGTGAGAAGGGATGAAAGGGTATGCTAAATAGAGGACATGTGCGAGCAGCTACCACCTGGAACAAAAGTAGACTCATCCGAAAGGAAATACCTGCAGGTAGGAGGTAGGCTGGTTGGGATTTCACTTTCTCCTTCTCATTGCGAGCTTCACAGAAATACTGCCCCTCATCTTCTGATGAAACTCTTCTAGGAAGAAGATTTTCACAATTTGAATGCCTTCTGTTATAAGTATTTAAAGGATTAGTTCACTTTCAAATGAAAATTACCCCAAGCTTTACTCACCCTCAAACCATCCTTGTTCTATATGACTTTCTTCTTTCTGATGAACACAATCGGAGAAATATTAATAAATATCCTGACACATCCGAGCTTTATAAGCGTTACCAAACGAGTATGAGCTGAAGAAAGTGTCTCCATCCACATCCATTCATCATAAACATATTCCACATGGCTCCGGAGGGTTAATAAAGGCTTTCTGAAGGGAAGCGTTTGTGTAAAAAAAAAAAAAAAAAAAAAAAAATGCGTCAGGATATTTATTAATATTTTTTCAATTATGTTCATCAGAAAGAAGAAAGTCATATACACCTAGGATGGCTTGAGGGTGAGTAAAGCTTGGGCTAATTTTCATTTGAAAGAGAACTAATCCTTTAATGTCACCATGAAATCAAAATGGACAATTCTTATTTTTTATGGAATATTGCAGTATAATCAATGTATATTGCAGCTAAATGATTTATGCATGCACAACATTATTATTTTGTTGTTTTAATTTCACACTTATTTATTCATAATCTGCAATAGAAAAATCTCACTTAAAAATCAGCACTTGTCCATCCTTCTGCAAATCCCATCTAGAAGAACTGGGTAATGGACGTCCATCCTTAAACCACTGCACTGTGGGAATGGGAAAGCCTTCAACAAAGCAGTGGAGTTCTGCTTCCATTTCAACAGGTAAGGTGACATTTTGTGGGCCCTCAGTAATCTTTATGTCTACATTGGAACCTGTGCAATAAAAATAAAGACACTGAATAATAAGAAGGTCATGGATTTGTATAAGTAAAATATATCAAATTTGTATGTCTTACCATGTACTGTCAGAGTTGCTGCTTGACTCTCCTTGCTTATGTTCAGCAGAGGATTGTGGGTGATACAGATATATATTCCTTGGTCTGCTTTGGTGATGTTAGCCAAGTGCAAAGTGCCTGAAGTCTTCCTTTGACTCCCTCCTCCATACTGTCCCTAGTGGTAATATTTTGTATTTAGCAAAGAAATATTATTAAACTTGTCACGGACACGGAGCGCTTTCCAGTTTTGGCGACAAATCGTCGAATCTCTCTCCACGCATTTGTCGTGGTCGCGCTTTCTTTGTGGAATTTGTGCTGTGAATCATATTAATATTGTAGTTCTGCGCAATATCTGAGAGATGGGCTTCAAGTGACTGTTCAGCTGGCATGTGTGATTATAAAAAATTATAATAATAATAATAATAATAAAAAAATAAAATAAAAAATAAAAAAAACACGTCACGTTGAAACCACACCCGTGAACTGTTAACCAAAATGAGTTCTCATTGGTCAAGACGAACAGGAAAAAATATCACCAAACGATGTTTCATTTCGTAAAGGTTTTTATCAGCTTTAAAAGAAAAGGTAGTAAAACTTAACCTTTAGTTGAAACTGATTGTAAGTTATATGATATAACAGTGTGTGTGTACTATAAAAGTGTTTTTAGTTCTGTAGCTACCTGAATCTGGTTTCCTTTGGTGAGAACTCTGCCATTTTTTAACCATGAAATTTGAGCAGGAGGAAAACTATCACCAGAGACACACTGAAGGAAAACATCACGTCCCTCTTCAGTTGTCATGGACTGAGGGTGAAAGAACACATCTTTCAGGCCTACAAACAAACAAACAAACAAACAAACACAAATTACAATCTATGACCATTTGTGGTGGACACCTTAGATGCATCATATGTGTAAGTTCTTGTGTGTAACCATTAACATCATCTCTCATACTAATGCAAGATACATACATGCTTTGCTGATCATGACAGTGGTCTGAATCTGCTTGTTCCCTCTCTTTGCATTGCATGAATAGTTTCCAAAGTCGTCTTCTTTTAAGCGGGGAAAGAAAAGTGAGCCATTGGCCATTTGATGAATCCTGCTGTCCAGAATACCATCATCTTTCTCCCATTTCACTGGTAGAGGAGCCTTTAGGCTAGAGTCAAACACTGTGCAGTGCAGCATCAGAGAGTTGTTTAAAATCCCAACGCCATCTTCAGGTAAGATTGAAAATACTAAGCAAGAGAGAAAAGTGTGCAAGGAAATAAATAAATATAAAACGATGAGGTAAATATAAAGAGAGTACAATATCATGATTTTTTAGAGATGTAAAATGTTTTAAAAACACTGCAAATGCGTGAAATGTGTGTTATTACCTCGAGAAGCCATTTCTACCTCCTCTGAAAAATTAGTGTTGCTGCTGTACCTTAATATAGTCAGGTTGATTCAGTTATAATAAATAATATATTTGACTTGTAAAAACAATTCTTTTTTTTTTGATGCTAGATGTTTTTAGCCAGACAAAAAGAAATTATACTGTGTAAAAGATTATACAATTTTTAACTAGTGCTTTCTTGCATTATGCTTAAAATACATTTGCACATATTTAGAGAAAATATTTTTTTTGCATTTTTTCTAATTTAAAATATATATATTTTTTAACAAAAAATAAAAACTACATTATCAACCTAAAAAACTGAGTAAAAAAAAAAATTGTAAATGTGTCTTATTCACTTTACATCACATTGTGGTAATTGTCTCTTTATTTACAGATTTAAATTAGATTATTAATCCATATTTAATGTGGTGTCAGGTTTGTGGACCTTGTGGATGTCTTAGAATATAGTAGGATGGGGGAAGATGCCCCCTTTAGAACAATGTGGATTTATTTTTAAATTGAACATGTTGAGATATGCGCAGGATGATGATGATGCATCAGCCAATGTTTTATTATAGGAAATAAATTAAAACATTTGCTAATTTAGATGTTATAGCACAAAATGTCAAATATTAAAAGAGGGGTAAGAAGCCCCCCTGGATAAACTTTTACAGAATGTATAAATTACTTTTGATATCATTCTTATTAAAGGTGCCATCGAACGTTTTTTCACAAGATGTAATATAAGTCTAAGGTGTCCCCTGAATGTGTCTGTGAAGTTTCAGCTCAAAATACCCCATAGATTTTTTTTAATTAATTTTTTTAACTGCCTATTTTGGGGCATAATTAGAAATGCGTCAATTCAGGCTGCGGCCCCTTTAATTGCTCGCGCTCCCCACCCCCCTCCCGAGCTCTCGGCACTATCATTGCATTAACAAAGTTCACACGGCTAATATAACCCTTAAAATGGATCTTTACAAAGTGTTCGTCATGCATGCTGCATGCATGCATCAGATCATGTGAGTATAGTATTTATTTGGATGTTTACATTTGATTCTGAATGAGTTTGAGGCTGTGCTCCGTGGCTAACGGGCTAAAGTTAACATTACACACTGTTGAGAGATTTATAAAGAATGAAGTTGTGTTTATGAATTACACAGACTGCAAGTGTTTAAAAATGAAAATAGCAACGGCTCTTGTCTCCATGAATACAGTAAGAAACGATGGTAACTTTAACCTCATTTAACAGTACGTTAGCAACATGCTAACGAAACATTTAGAAAGACAATTTACAAATATCACTAAAAATATCATGATATCATGGATCATGTCAGTTATTATTGCTCCATCTGCCATTTTTCGCTATTGTTCTTGTTTGCTTACCTAGTCTGATGATTCAGCTGTGCACAGATCCAGACGTTAATACTGGCTGCCCTTGTCTAATGCCTTGAACATGGCCTGGTATATGCAAATATTGGGGGCGTACATATTAATGATCTGTTACGTAACAGTCAGTGTTATGTTGAGATTCGCCTGTTCTTCGGAGGTCTTTTAAACAAATGAGATTTATATAAGAAGGAGGAAACAATGGTGTTTGAGACTCACTGTATGCCATTTCCATGTACTGAACTCTTGTTATTCAAGAGTTATTTGATGGCACCTTTAATATTTAAATATTTTTTGAGTGTCATTAATGTAAAGTACTAAATAAACTATTGAATTAAAAAATTTATTTTGACAATTTAGTTAGTAAATAATAATTGAATAACTGATGACAGACAAAGCACAACACCAGTAAAAGAGATAAGATAAAATTATTCTATAACTTATATACAGGCATATGAATATTTACTTATTTAATTGCCCATGTTTTAATTGAAGATATGTCATAATAGCAAGACTATAAATGTAAATTTATTAATTTCACTCAACTAACATATAAGTTTTAATGAAAGCAAAGATGTAATGTATACATCTAATTTGTGGAAATTCTGATTAATAACCCCATTAATTACAGTAATTATTACATTTAAAAATAATAGTAACACCACGCCACTTGGGGCCTTCTGTGCCAATTCTGGGGAGCCATCTTATTCTTACCGCAGGGGCTAATTTTATCTTTTTACTTCAGAATAAAAGCTATAACTTTTACTCCACAAATCTAAAAACAAAAATGTGTCCACAAATCCCTCATAAAAAAATAGACACAAAAAAACTTTGGTATTCAACATAATACAATGTCAAAGAGTTTATAAAAAAAAAATAGCGTAGCCATCATGTAAATCATGTAAAGTGCTGAGATGAGATTTTATGTCATCTATGGTCAGGAAAAAAAAATTAAGTGGGGAGACATCTTGCCCCGGGGGCATCTTACCCCAACGCATCATCATCTATAGCATAAATAATTTTATATTGCATTAGCATTTGCTTAATGTTTGCAAAGTAATACCCAGCTATTCCAGATATTCAGTGTATCTTTCACCACATTAAATCTCACTTCAAATGGGAATCACTTTGAGGAAGCAGGGGTAGTTTGAAGTCCGCCGTTGCTAGGCTACAGTGGAGCAAGCACAATGTTTTGGCAAGCCTTTTGTCAAATTATGCAAGCGTATAAAACATTTGCATGGCACACATGCATTTTTATGGGCCTGTTCAGCAGAATAAAATCCAATAAAATCACATTAGCACACTTGCATCCAAAATACTACACAGGTTATACTCACCTAATTCAGACACCGCAGGATTTATCCTGATGGAAGAGGACAGAAGGAGGAACATCTGAAGTGAACTCCATACAGGACGAGACATGCTAGCCCTCTTCATCTGTGCCTTTCAAATGAAGATAATGGTCCATAGCATCATTCCTCATCTGACCAAATGCATTCATGCACTGCAAGACAAACAGTTCAAGTTCTCATACTAATGCAGGTTTCAACATAACTTGCGTTTCACGTTTCATAATCATTACCGATTCGTGTTTTTTTGTTTTGTTCAAAAAGTATATCAAATATTTAAAAACATACATACTTGTGGTTGTGCCTCATTTATTGGTGTGAGCGCGTCTTCAAAAAAACGAGTGCAAATCACTAACTCTCACACAGCCAGCAGCACCTTCTCTCTCTCTCTCTCTCTCTCTCGCTCTCACTGCATATTCCTATTTTGGTTGTGTTTCATTACCACTATTATCATCACAGCCAGCCTTTGTATACTACAGACCTCTTTACTCTCTTCAATAGACTGAGCACTTTACACCACACAGCAGCAAACCTTCCATTTACTGATCGTAACATGAAAAGAACAGAGGCGCTTTGTACTTAGAGGATCAGTTAGAAAGCTTGTAAGGAAAGGTTTGTACCTGATCACATAAGCTTTCATTGCTTGCTACTGTGTCCATGTAGGGCGGTCTTAGTTTAATGCTTCCCTAATATGGCCAATACATGGCAGAAATGAGTGATGTTATGATGGTGTAAATATGCTTATATACAGGCATCAGAGTCCTCAGTATATGAGTGTGTTCAATGTCATGAAGATATCCAGTTAGACTTTTTTTTATGTATAGGCTTGTTCTATAGTCTATACAGTATTTAATGCAGTTACTTCAGAACTAACAGAAAAATTAACATTAAAAATTAATGGTAACACTTTATTTTACAGTGTCGTAGTAACACTTTACTACATGTACTTACTAAAGTAATAACAGTAAATTATGCATAATTACAAGTAACTAACCCTAACCCTAACTGTAACTCTATAGTAAGTACATGTAGTTAATTAATAGTACTCAGTACTTAGAGTAATTACAATGTAACTACGGCACTGTAAAATAAAGTGTAACCAAATAAATCCCTTTCTATACTTTTGACTTTGATAAGGGAAAAGTAATTAAATTACAGTTATTACTTAGTTACTTAGTAATGCGTTACACCAAACACTGGTACTAACATAAATTCTGCTTGGACAGGCCACAAAACTTAAAAAACAATTTTTAAAAAAAGATTATTTCTATATTAAAGGTGCTCTAAGCGATGTCACGCATTTTTAGGCCAAAACATTTTTTGTCACATACAGCAAACATCTCCTCACTATCCGCTAGCTGCCTGTCCCCTGAACACACTGTAAAAAAAACACGGTCTCTGTAGTCGCCACAAGCTCCAAAAACGGCAATAAAAACAAACTGGTGCAGCCTGGACCACGAAACATAATAAACATGCTCCAGCCAATAACCGACAAGAATGATTTTAAATGCGCGTTCATGACTGTTTCAGGAAGCACGGAGGGGAGGGGGAGGAGGAGGAGGAGGGAGGGTCTAGCTAGCCTCTGTTTTGTTTGACAACACTTCAAACGTCAACAGGAAGTTACTCCACCCAGGATCACTTAGAGCACCTTTAAGGAGTTAATTTGGATTAATCTGTTCTTCTGCTCTTCCATTTTTTTTTTTCGTTATACAAAAAATACTCAGTATGGGTCAACACTCAGATTCAAAATATAGTGTCAAATATTTATAATACATTTTATATTGTCAAATTACATTTATTTCAATTAATGAATAAATTGAGACTACAGAATGGTTTCAAACAGGTTTACATTTACAGAAAATAGCCATATTTTGCTAAATAGGAACAAAGTTGTGAAACCTTATGAAAGATATTTTTTAAAGGTAACCTATTGCTTCTGTCAGGACATAGTGTTTCTCATAAATATATTTAAACATTGAGTTAGTGATATTGAGATATATGGTCTGAGGACATGTGGTTTTTAGGGGAAGGGGTGGATGATAATGTGATGCCATCATTTTGATCTTTTTCATCTGATTATTTTTGAGAAAATATTACTGTTTTAACCCCCTATAGCATTCCTGTAAAATTTGCCTAAAATGCCTAAAAAAGGCATACCCAAAGTAAATTGCATTGTGTTCTTGAACCATTTGGAGTATATGCATGGTTTTGGTCTCTTTTGAAAGTGTACTGCGGGCGGTCCAGTGGAAAATGCAAACATCTTTTATGTAAAATATCTTACTCAGGACAGTACTAAACAAAAAATAAATGCATTTTTTATTATCCCTCTTATTTTATTAAAATAATTCTCATTTTCACAGATTCTGCAAGGGGTTCACATACTTTTTCATGCCACTGTATGTAAGTGTTATATTACTGATGTTGTGGGTGATAAGCTGATTCAAACATAATTTTCCATTTAGTTGTTTTCAGCTCAAAATCAAAAGAAATGGTATAAAAATATCCTCTGATTATTTTTATTGTTGTTGTTTTAAATACTAATGGCAGGTAAATTTGTGGGTCATGTTTTATTTCATGCCTCATATGATTTATTTATTTATTTGAAAAAAACAGTGTGCCAGTATTATGTTTGTTATTGCTTCATATTTTGTGCACATCTGTATTAGCTATTTTTGATTGTGTGTGCTTATGTCATATCCTCTTTCTCTGTCTGCATATCATATGTTAGCATTATTATTATTGTTACATTTCACATTTTTAGACGCTCCAGGCTATTATGACCGTGTACTATTTTGGGAGAGCAGGTGAGTACTCCAAGGCAAACAGAAATCCAATGAATGAGTGCTTCAGCCTTATGACTCATCTGGCATTGGCCATAGACAGCAGGTGGGTGAGCTAATGGGATCTAATGCCAGGAGCCGGGGGTGTGTTTTCTTTAGCCGAACAACACCCCATTAAATGAAGAAGCAGTTTAGCAATTAATTAACGTATTGAATATTTGATCCTCTTACAAATATCATCTAAGCACTCCAGAAAAGGAGTTTAATTTGTCCAGGCATTATTCATCAGTGGAAAGAGTAAAAAGAAAACTTTAGAAAAAAATTCCATTGTTTATATATTTATATAAATCAATGGATCTGTACATTTAGACTTATAACCAGTGTTGAGGGAAAGTAATGTTACAATTGCATTACTCCCTAAAAAAGTAACTAATTGCGTTAATTGGTGATTTTTTTTTTTTTTTTTTTGGAAAGTAATGTGTTACTTTTGTGTTAATTTTTCTCACCTGGATTTGGCTTGCTTGTTTGTTTTTTAATAACAAAAAAAGGCAAATGTAAAGGCCCTTTCACACCAAAAGTAAAATGAATAAGCCTCATGCTGAAGGAAATGCAAATTCACGCCTGTACAGTAGAGGTGCAGCTCAAACAATCCTTTTCTGGATTGCAGAAGAATAGGACACAGGATCAACACTCTCAGCAATAAAAACAAAGTAAATTGAAACACAAATGTGATGTTTAATGTCATTTTTGCTTATTAGTATGGTTGAATTGGATCATCAAAGGTCAGTAGCAAAGACATTGGTTAATAAAGTGAGATTAAATACATAAAGTATATTTGTGTTATTTAAAGGCACAATATGTAAATTTCCGCCGCTAACAGTCGCTTATTCAAAACAAAGGTGTAGCTTGATGACGCCTTCGACGGGAATTTTGACGCGGGATGTGTTGTCTTCACGTCTACAGCCAGTGGAAAAGAATCGGGACAGGACTCAGACAGAAATCATGTTCATGGATGAGATTATTAACTTTACTGTAGTATGAAGCAGATCAGAGCCGAGTGCTGTGCGAGCTGAACGAGGCCGCTGGAGCGATTGCTAATGAGAGATGAGCTCGACACATGGATCTAGAGCAGTGGAGCTTTTATTATGCCGCAGTCACTGCTTCCGCTTCTTCCGGTCAAGCATATGTGGGGTAACGCAGTGCTGTTTTGTCATATTAGATACATTTGTGTGTTGAAAGTTGTTATAGTGCTACTCTGTGCTCGCTTGGTGGCTGCTATGAGAGTAACTGCAGTAAGCTAGATCCATATTAGGCATAATAAAACATAACATATTAGAGCGTCTTTGGCGTTTCCATGGTTTCTACAAAATAAACCAAGGGTAACATGGGTATGATGTCATTATGCGACACACGGACACAGTTCGTGTCCTGGTTAAAATTGCTTATTTCTCTGAATGTAAACATTCTTGGAAACATTTGGGATAGTCTAAGTACACAAGTCAACAAAATATACAACATTGTTCTTGTGGTTTTTGGATAATTTAATCCAAAAATCTTATTGTGCCTTTAAAGGGATAGTTCACCCAAAAATGAAAATTTGATGTTTATCTGCTTACCCCCAGCACATCCAAGATGTAGGTGACTTTGTTTCTTCAGTAGAACACAAATGATGATTTTTAACTCCAACTGTTGCTGTCTGTCAGCCGTATAATGCGTGTCAATGGGAACTTCTTTAATAAGAGTAAATAAAACTTGCTTAGACAAATCCAAATTAAACCCTGCGGCTCATGACGACACATTGATGTCCTAAGACACGAAACGATCGGTTTGTGTGAGAAACTGAACAGTATTTATATCATTTTTTACCTCTAATACACCACTATGTCCAACTGCGTACAGCATTCGCTTAGTGAGGTCTGATCACGCTCTGACAACAAAGCAAGTTTTATTTATACTCTTATAAAAGAAGCTCCCATTGTCCCACATTATACGGCTGACAGACGGCAACGGTTGGAGTTAAAAATCATCATTTGTGTTCTACTGAAGAAACAAATTCACCTACATCTTGGATGCCCGGGGGGTAAGCAGATAAACATCAAATTTTCATTTTTGGGTGAACTATCCCTTTAACATTTAATTATAGCAGGTTTGCATTTCACTGTTTTTATTCATATTTAGGAATACTGAATCTGTTTTGTGCCAGTGAGATGAGTAAATGTATGCTCACATTTAGTCTAGAACAGGGGTAGCCAACCCTGCTCCTGATGGGCTACCCTGCTCCAACACTGTTAGGCTTCATCCAAAATGGCCCTCTCTTGAGCAGGTACTTATTTTGAATAAGTAATTACTTCACGACCGCTAAAAAGTATGTTCTATATAGTTTGAATGTGTATGTATTCATATTACATTCATCCATGTTGCCCTTATCATCTCACCTACCAGCGTCAGTTATGTTGCTTCACATTCACAAATCCTCTCATGGGATAGTAAAGTGTCCATCGTATGTACGCTTCAGAATCTCGCCAGAAGAAGTAGGTCTTTTTGCCTATACTCTTTTATGAATACTGTGAATTCAGACACACTTCTTTTGTCACATACTATTTTTCGCCTACTATAGTATAGTAGAGAAATATGCAATTTCAGATGCAGCCATATACCATGAACACCTTGATTAGCTGGTTCAGGTGTGTTTGATTAGGGCTACAGCTAAATTCTCCAGCATGGTAGCTCTCGAGTAGCAGGATTGGAGACGCCAGTTCTAGAACTACTCAAACCATCATGTTTACATATAGCACACACATGTGGCTCTGCACCAACTTCCAATTTCCCTCAACTTGGGGACAGGAGAGGTGTCAGTCAATAAATGGGAGAACAGAAAAGTAATATTTTAAAAGTAATGCGTTACTTTACTTAGGTAACACTTTAGAAATGATCATTAATGAATAACTACACAGTAACAAATGAGTAACGCAATAATAACACTCTAGTAACTACTATTAACTAACAAGAAACTCTGATTAATGAATTAGTAAGTAATAGTGCTTAGTCAAATAGCTAATCAATAACTTTTTTTTTCATACCTCACATAGGACTACTAACTGCTATGTACAGGTTCATATTATTAACATGAATGATGTATAATTAATTCTAAAGTGAAGATCATGGTAACTCACTAAGTACTTACTAAGTATTACCAAAAAAAAGGAATTACTAATTATTTGGTCAACTAGCTGTTGTTTTTAATTGTGCCTTATAAATAAATTGCCTTGCCTTACTTTACTTTAAAAATGGCAAAAATACTGTACTTACCCATGCAGAGCAGAAGTGTTAAGCCTCAGTGCAGCATCTCTGTCAGTGAGCGTTTGCCAACGTGTGTCTTCTGGTGTATCAATGCAACAGGCTTGATCTAACTATGGAGCAGCAGACACACATACACACAGATGGGCTCTGTCACGTAACCTGGAGAGCAGAGCACCACCCCTACCGCAGCCAGGAACAATATGAGCGGACTAAAGCACCACTCTGCATGTGTTCAGACACTGTGCAAAATGAATGAGGCCACAAATAAAAAACTAAAACATGCAGTCTGAGAAAAATGAGAACAATTGTGTTCCAATTCTCTCATAATGGTTATTCAAAAAAGGTGTCCACAAGTCTAATAGCTTTTGTTGTACACATTGGCATAAATCATTTCACACCTGTATGTGTGTCGGGTTGCATTATTAATTATATTATACCAAAGGCTATATTTATAGTATTAAAATATCAATCACTTAAAATACCATCTACTTCAAAATAGTGATTTGTTACATACACTTGTTTTATACAATGTATTGTTGGCTATTGCTACAAATATACCCATCTGACTTATGACTGTGGTCCAGGGTCACATATGCTTTAAAATTAGCTTATTCAAACATACTTTTCCAAACATACTTTTCCATATTAGAGCTGGTGGGAAAAAATAAAAATAAAAATTAACATTAACATTAAATTGTGTTTCAGTATAGGGGTCATTTACGAATAAGGTTTTTAAAAGTGTGAAAAAACATAATGGAGACATAATTCATTTTGAAGTTTTATTAAAATGTTAACAATGAGATTATGTGGTTTTTATAATCAATTAACTCTGCTTTTGTCATTTTTTACAAGATGGACAAAATTTGTCACCAAAAAAGTCATTCGGTTTAACCAAAAATTTCAGTTTTAGTTAGTTAGCTTGCTATCTAGTGTTATAGCGGTTGTACCAAATGACCTGTTTTGGGACATGAATTTTGAAACATGAAGTTTTCAAATAGTTAAGAGAGATTTAGTTACTTTGCTTCATGACCATGTGGTCCTTTGCAGGTGTCTGAATGATGTCACATCCTGTCACATGATATGACCACATGATTTGATTCAAAATGGTCCCTTTATATTGGTTACTCCGAATGACATCGATGAAATTAATTTTTCTGGACATTCTTTCTCATAACAAAGCAATGACTTCTACACATAATTTTAATACCATTTTGCACTATGTTGATATATGATGTTATAAAATTATGCCAGAATATAAAATATATACATTTATTACACTTTAAGATATTTTAATCACTAATGAAATGGCTGTATTTGCCTTTGGACGGTTAAACCGAATGATCTTTTGACACTTCATAATCTTTAAAATACCTTTATATGTAAAATATAATTAAAAGAGATTGAGGTGTACTACCTTACATACTTTGGATGTCATATCTTTGTTTTTTTATTATTATTAAGGCCTTTGGACAAAAAAATTACCCATCACGTCATTGACCCATAGGCAATTTTTGATATTTACTTTACCTTCAACTGCAGTAAAGTTATGTCAATCTGATCTTAAGTTTTAATGTAAACAGTCAGATAGCAGAAACAAAAATATTACAATATGCAGTTTTAGGAATATAAATAGAAAGTTATCAACTACCATGGGTTTTCAGTCAATTTGTAGCAAGTCTTTGCAAATGTAAATCGACTTCATTTCTTTTATCAATTCAGCACAATCAGATGTAAATTTAAGAACAAATAGCCTGATTTCTAATCTATGCAAGAGGGTGATTTTAATTAACTGAACAAAGGCCAATTCTGTTGGCTAATGTGATATTTGCAGTGTGGAACATCAAACACACAAAGTCTGCTCCAAATCATTTCATGTTGCTACAGTAATTATCAGCGAGAAGCTACCTCTTCATGTGCTGAACAGAATCAACAGAGAAAATATCTCTAAAACAAGCTGGTTTATTCTTTATTTACATTTTCAATCGGAGGGACTTGCCATGGATGATCTTTAATCCACATCTGTCCATCAAATCAGCTAATAAAGACAGCAAATTCACATAATCGAGTGTTATGTATATTTATTTATATTTAGTCATTATTCACAGTGTAACGCTGTGGGCTGTGTCTGGATTCCTGACACACTCAGCTCAATATAAACAAAGGTCTGGTTTCACAGACAGGTTTTAGTTCAATTAGGACATTTAAGTAGCTTTTACAAATGTGCTTCAGAAAAAAAAAAAAAAAACATTACTGGTGTGCATTTTGAGGTAAAACAATGACACTGACATTTTAAGATAAGTCAATGCAAGTACACAACATACATTTTAGTCTAGGCTTAAACCTTGTCTGTAAAACCGGGGGAAAGTGTTTGTGTGAGCAGTTCTCTCACAAGCAAATCTCATTTATTCACCCTCACATGATTTTATAACCAAGCTTCATGAGTATTATTAATCAAGTAAGCTATTGATTCTTTCTCAAAGTTCTGTGACCTAAATCGACTCAATGTAAAATGTTGATATTAATGTCAGCATATTAAAATAAGCCTAGGTTAGCAGACTAATCAAGGACATTGCTATTTAATTGAGACGATTATATAAAATGTTAAAGCAGTATTCATTTATTTATATGGTAACACAATAAGGTCTCATATGTTAACATATATAACATTAATAAAATAAATTTGTTCTTGTTCACAGTGCATTAATTATTGTTAACAAATACAACATGGTTTTAAAAATCTATTAGTAAATGTTGAAATTAATATTAACTAAGATTTATGAAAGCATTGTTTGTTAATGTTAGTTAACTAATGTTAACAAATTAAACCTTACTATTAACGTTAATATTTACACATTTGAATTATAGCCTGAGCTTTCCTGATGAATGTTAGATCTGCATATTATGTCCATATCTACAAGAAAAGTATCCCAATCCAAGTGAGACCTGACAGAACAAGAAGAATGTCCTGTGGAAAATATAAATTAGCACTGGCATGAAGATCTGGTAAGCAGAAAGCTTGTTCTAACATGAGATGATTTTCTGCGCTGATACCTGAAAAACACCATACAGTATCTCAGTTTGCAACATAATGTGAGGAGCAGTCTGCTTTGATACATTTACAGACTATACTATAACATGGACTCAAGCAGTGTTGGGCATGTAATCCGTTTAATAATGGAAAAGTAACATAAAAATTGTAACAAATTACTGTTGCCAGGAAGTAATAATATTACATTTACTTGTTTGTAAGAACATATTCATGTTAACAATGCACATTATAACTACTGCACTGATTCACTACAGCAGCAAACACAATTCATCACACATGGCAGCATAATGTGAAAAAGCTTTTCAGATTAATAGTGCTGAAAAGGTGCCATCTTACCATTTTTAATCCATTCATTCCATGCATGTATCTTGGCACTATCATGATTCACAGTAGACACTGTGGACATATAAACTCTTTTAATAAAGTACAGAAATGGATAGAAAAATTCTTTAAACAAAATAGAAAACTGCATACAAACACCTATTAAGGCATTATTCTCACCATGCGAGTGATCCAGAAGCAGTTTCCTCAGTTCTCGCAGTGTCTGTGTGAGGTTTTTCAGTTTGTGATGTAGGTACGCATTCTCCTCCCTCAGAGTGTGAATTGTATCCTGAAGCTCATATGAAAAGTTCATTTGTGGTATAAAAGACATGGTCAACAAAATAAGTCCCAGATGCACTAAAAACATCATTCTCTAAATGTAGAAATTGTTGCACACTTCTTTCAGTGAACTGATTCTTGTGTGGCTTGCACATGCATGGCAAAAAGCACTTAGAGCTGATGCGTACATTTACAAATCAATCCAATTCTCATGCACCATTTCTTTTGGTCTCAATACAAGCTGTAAGTACACACTGTTCTATATACAAAGCTCTTTTATGTTAACTAGTAGTGTGAAAGAAAACTGCTGTGAAAGCCTCACAATGTAATGTGACTTATTTAGTGTCGGGCATGAATCTCAACAGATTGCTTTATGTAGCCTACTTTAGTTTTTTTATTTATTTATTTATTTATTTGAATAATATAGTTTAAATAGGGAGAGTGGCCCTAATTTTTACTCCAGGGAATATTTCATTTTTTTCAATATTTCAGTTTTTGTATGGCAATATACCTCGCAACCACAAAAAAGCTGTTGTTGCTCAGGAAAAAATCGTACAGTTTATTTAATACACATGCTTTTGGGGGCATGTTGTCATATTTTGACCCTGCCATTCATCTGTTTTAGGCTATTTAATGGCTTTTCAGCAAAATATAAAGAGTAAAAATAAATTATGAATCACATAATGATTCATGAGAAAGCAAATCATAAAATGTATCCGTTTGGGCCAAAAGATGTTGTAATTTTATACAATTAATTAATTATATCCAAGTAGAACACATGTGGCAAGCCCTAAGTCTAATTGGACTTATGATTTAAACCTTTATAATTTTTGAGATATAGCTCTTCTGTGACAACTAGTCCCAGTCTTTTCTACATGTTATGTAAGCATAATATAAACTAGTTGTTACTGTGCAAATAGGCCTACCACGTTGTTGTATATTTCTCATCACAGTACCAATATAAATATATATTTTGTTTCTAAATCTGTCTTCAATATTTACATAATATGCCGTCTATATGTGGGCAGTCTTTCGATTTTAACATTTTGTTTTATTTGTTTCTGGGCAACATCGTAACAAGGAAGTAGAGTAGGAAGTGTTTAATAATCATTTCCGGGCAAGGTTCATGGTCAAATAGAATCCAACATGGCTGCTCACATGTCCAGATTGCGGGGCTGGAGCCGAGCTCAAAGGTTTTATCTAATGTCTTAATTACTGTGTCATATGTATAGAGACGTAGCCACATGTTTGTTCTGACTTTATTCTGAAATAATATTATATTAGGTATTCTCTCTACTTTATAAAATCGTTTGTATAGCGGTGATGTACATGTGATAAACTTCAAAATCTCGCGTGTTTTCGCTCGCGCTTCGGTAATTAAACTGTTTTGACAGCAAATGTCACAATTACCTGTGTGGAGAAGTTGTTGTTGTTATTATTGCTCGTGACTTACCTGTTGTCATATGTGTTAATGTTGAGATACCTGTAAAAGCAAAGTAGTTAGTACAGTCAGTATATATTATTATTGCTTATTGTCTGTGTGTTGCAGGTATGGCATCGCAGTATGTAGACAGTACAGCAGTGGCAGCGCGTATCCCAATGTGTCCCTGTCCACACCACTGCCCGGGATTCCCAAACCTGTCTTTGCTTCTGTGGACGGCCATGAGAAATACGAGACTAAAATTACCACCTTAGAAAACGGACTCAAAGTTGCGTCTCAGAACAAATTTGGTCAATTCTGTACAGTTGGAAGTAAGTAAAGTGTGTAGCAGATAATGTTGTTTGATTCTAATGAGCCGAACCAGATACTGAGTGTTTTATTTCACCTGCTTGATTTTAGTTTTAGTAAACTCAGGCTCTCGTCATGAAGCAAAATACCCCAGTGGAATTTCACACTTTTTGGAAAAGCTGTCCTTTTCTGTAAGTCTGTCAGTGTTTAAGAGTCAGATTACTAAATTGCTTTGAGACTGTTTTGATTTTTAGTGCATAAACCTACTCATTCTTCTTTACTGTAAGTCTACAGCCCAGTTTGGAAGTAAAGATGAAATTCTCCTAACACTTGAGAAACATGGAGGTATATGTGACTGCCAAACATCCAGGTCTTGCATTTTAATCTCTTTTTCAGTCCAAAGTGATTTTTTTTTCAATGCCGTTTTGATTCTTTTCTGTTAACCTCGTGTTTTATTTCTTTCTGTCATTTACAGGGACACAACAATGTATGCGGTTTCAGCTGAAGTGAAGGGTCTGGAAACTGTAGTGAACCTCCTGTCAGATGCAGTTCTTCAGCCCCGTTTATTAGGTGAGCATCTGAAACACAACAGACTCTTTGAATCTTTACAGTCACTCAATTAAAGATACTCTACCTGTCAAAAAAAAAAAAAAAAAAAAAATGTTGAAAGAAGTCTGTTATGCTCACCATGGCTGCATGCATTTGGTCAAAAATACAGTAAAAAACGTAAAATTGTAAAATATTACACATTAAAATTGTTTTCTGTTTGAGAATATTTTAAAATGTAATTTATTCCTGTGATGGTAAAGATTCAGCATCATTACTCCAGTCTTCAGTGTCACATGATTCTTCAGAAATCATTCTAACATGCTGATTTGGTGTTCAAGAAACTTCTTCTAAATGTTGAAAACAGTTGTACTACTTAATAATTGTAGAAAGCGTGATATTTCTATAATTCAAAGGTTTTGTGGTAAATTAATACATTTATTCAGCAAGGATGCATTAAAATGATCAAAAGTGACATTAAAGATATTTCTAATTTTATGAAAATTTCTATTTCAAATAAATACTGTTCTTTTGAGTTTTCTGTTCATCAAAGAATACTAAAAAAAAAAAAAAAAAAATCCCTGTTTCCACAAAAGTATGAAGCAACTTTGATAATCATTATTTAAAATTGAGCACCAATACTAATTGATAACTGCACCAAATCAGCATATTGGAATGATTTCTAAAGGGTCATGTGACACTGAAGACTGACCGTGTGTCTCAATCAGCTCCCTAGTTCAGTAGTCAGGGCACTGATCAGGGTATCAGCCACATTCACTTTCATTATATACTGATTCACGACCTAGGGAGCTAGGGAGCTGATTGAGACACAGGGCGAGTAATTCAGCTTGGCAATCACAGGAACAAATTACTTCAAATATATTAAAACAGAAAACAGTTCTTTTAAATTGTAATATTTCACAATATTATTGTTTTTACTGTATTTTTTTTTTATCAAATAAATGCTTTGGTGAGCAGACTTCTTTCAAAAAAACTAAAAATTAATTATTCCAATCTTTTTACTAAATAGCTTATGTTATTTTCTTCAGATGAGGAGATTGAGATGACCAAAATGGCTGTTCGGTTTGAATTGGAGGATCTGAACATGAGACCTGACCCGGAGCCTTTACTAACAGAAATGATTCATGCTGTGAGTATGACCACTTTTACAAATATCAATACTTTGCTGTAAATCATTGAAATGAGTTTGCAAGTCTTATTTTAATGTCTCTTCAATGTTTAGGCAGCATACAGGGGCAACACTGTGGGCCTGCCTCGCTTCTGCCCTGCCAACAATGTTGAGAAGATCGACAGGAGGCTGCTTCATAAGTACCTACAGAGCTATTACTGCCCGGAGCGCATGGTGCTGGCCGGAGTTGGGATTGAACATGAACAGCTTGTTCAGTGTGCCAGGAAGTATCTCCTAAATGTTAAACCTGTATGGGGCGTGAGCACACCTGCCAACGTCGACCTGTCTGTAGCACAATACACAGGCGGCATTGTTAAGGTGAGCACCTTTTTAAAGGCTGTGACACACCAAGCCAATGTCTAACGGCGACGGAAGCCGACTGTCTTGTTGCCTGCGTCTGTGCCAGAAAGCTGCGCTTAAACACACCAAAAGGACTACAGGCAGCTGTCAACTAGCATGTGCGTTCTGCGCCTTAGTGTAAGGAAATAACTGTCTGTATCAGAAGGTATCAACAAGTTTTTTTTCCTCATTCAAAAAGAGAAACCATAACTAGGACTGTAGATAAACAAACCGTAAACAAAGCAGTGCTTGCTTACCATTTTGAATATCAGTCGCTTTCTTCATTCCAGGCGGCTCATGTTATGAAAATTATGGCTGCCAAGTGATTTAAATATTTAATCTAATTAATTAAACTATGTGGTGATTAATTAATCTAATTAATCACACATCAATTTTGGCTGAGAAATTACCCCCAAAAGATCATTTAAAGTCATTATTGTGTTAAATGACAAAAGCATCAAATAGA
Source organism: Megalobrama amblycephala (assembly GCF_018812025.1). Lineage (NCBI taxonomy): Eukaryota > Metazoa > Chordata > Actinopteri > Cypriniformes > Xenocyprididae > Megalobrama > Megalobrama amblycephala. The sequence continues at coordinate 40,482,230 of NC_063047.1, forward strand.
CCTTACAAAAAGTAGCTTTAGAAAGAAATATTATATTTAGAATTTATTACATGAACTTTTAGGCAACAATAACAATGAGGATGAGTAAATGATGAACTATACCTTTAATGGATTTTTTATTAATATGATTTTTTTTTAAATTAAATAATACTCTAAATAAGAAACTAAAACTGCCAGTTGGTGGCGGTAAATGTCTAAATGAGTAAGTGATTGAGTCTTTCCTTAATTCTATTCGTTCAGAATGCAAATTCATTCAGCAACACCAGTGTTGCTCTCACATTTATGCTAATAACTTTTGAAATGTAAGGGCTAGAAACAAAATAAATTTTTCCTCTGATTCCTTGGTGAATAGATTCCTGAAGAATGGACCATTGAATTATTGGTTTATCCAATTCGTTCAAAGCGCAAATTCATTTAGAAACACCAGTGTTGCTTGGAGATGCACAATCGTTCTGGTATGGCTTATAGGCAGTGTTGGAGAAAGTTACTTTTAAAAGTAATGCATTGGAATATTACGCTACTCCCTAAAAAAGGAACTAATTCCGTTACTTAGTGACTTTTTATGGAAAATAATGTTGTTACTTTTTCTCTTCTGGGCTGAGATGTTTGTTTTTATAACAACAAAAAAAGTTCTTTTTTTAGCAAATGTAAAGGCCCTTTCATATCAAAAATGAAATGAATAAGCCTCAGGCTCAAGGAAATGCAAATTCACACTTGTACAAAAGAGGGTGCAGTTCAAATAAACAAGCATTTCAGCTGTGCTGCCATTCTGGAATACAGAAGAATAGGATGCAGGAGAAGAACGAGTAAATAAGTAACTTGCATTACTTGTTTGAAAAACAGCTCAGATATTTTGTTGTAAATGTAAAAGAAATGCGTTACTTTACTAGTTACTTGAAAAAAGTAATCTGATTATGTAACTTGCTTTATTTGTAATGCATCAACCCCAACACTGTTTATAGGTAACAAAAGCAAACAATATGTGTCTAAAATATAACACAATATGAACTTTTTATTTGTTGAACTGTTGTACAAAATCAGTATCACATTTGCACTCGTGCTATTTGGAACAAAAACAGCACTGGTTTGATATTGCTTAAAGGGTTAATTCACCCAAAAATGAAAATAATGTCATTAATTTCTCTCCTACATGTCATTCCACACACATAAGACCTTCGTTAATCTTCGGAACACAAAAAATTAAGATATTTTTGTTGAAATCCGATGGCTCGGTGAGGCCTGCATAGGGAGCAATGACATTTCCTCTCTCAAGATCCATTAATGTACTAAAAACATTTAAATCAGTTCATGTGAGTACATTGGTTCAATATTAATATTATAAAGCGATAAGAATATTTTTGGTGCACCAAAAAAACAAAATAACGACTTGTATAGTGATGGCCGATTTCAAAACACTGCTTCAGGAAGCTTTGGAGCGTTATGAATCTTGTGATGGATCAGCGGTTCAGAGCGCCAAGGTCACGTGATTTCAGCAGTTTGGCGGTTTTACACACGATCCGAGTCATGATTCGACACAAAAGATTCATAATGTCCGAAGCTTAATGAAGCGGCAGCGGCCATCATTATATAAGTTGTTATTTTGTTTTTTGGGCGCACCAAAAATATTCATATATCACAATATTAATATTGAACCACTGTGCTCACATGAACTGATTTAAATATGTTTTTAGTACCTTTATGGATCTTGAGAGCACCATTGCTGGCTATGCAGGCCTCATTGAGCCATCGGATTTCAACAAAAATATCTTAATTTGTGTTCTGAAGATTAACGAAGGTCTAACGGGTGTGGAAACGGCCTGAGGGTGAGTAATAAATGACATTATTTTCATTTTTGGGTGAACTAACCTTTTAACTATATCATATGATATAAATGAGAGACAAAAACATTTGGGGAATTTTTGAATTTCTTGAATTTTACGGGCATATAACTGCCTTGGGTGCATTAATAACTTTAACGTGTTAATTTTTTTCCCATAATTAAATAAAATTAACGCAACAGCCCTAATGAAAATATTTGCTATTGTAATACTCTGGTAAGATGAAGTAATTAGAAGACTCTTGACTTCTTTTGCTCTCTTTCAGCACTTTCACTTTTATCCTCATGTACTGACACTTTCGTTAACCTGAATAGCAAATCAGTGCGATCTCACTCACCGATGACCCATGCTAGATCGGGTGAACTGCTGCTGACACACTAACCCATCAGACGCTCACTGATTGCCGACTATCGGCATGGTGTGTCACAGCCCTAACACCAGCAAGAATTTTTAAGATTCCTGTAATACTTAAGCTAAGCTTTTTGTCTCATGTCAGATGGAGAAGGACATGTCTGATGTGAGTTTGGGTCCGACGCCCATTCCTGAACTAACGCACATCATGATTGGGCTGGAGAGCTGTTCCTTTTTGGTTTGTTACACATTAAATCAAATCAGTTTAATTTCACACTTGCTGAAACTGGTTGTGTGTTAATATAAGCCTTTTTTTGTGTGACTGATAGGAGGATGACTTCATCCCCTTTGCAGTCCTCAATATGATGATGGGAGGCGGAGGGTCCTTCTCTGCTGGAGGGCCAGGAAAAGGCATGTTCACCCGTCTCTACCTTAATGTGCTCAACAGGTGTGGCATCATCTCTTTATGCTCTGAAACTCTGCAGTTATTGATGTGGTGAACTGTTTTTAGCAATTTGTTGTCGTTTGGACAGGCATCACTGGATGTACAATGCTACTTCGTACCACCACAGCTATGAAGATAGTGGTCTGCTGTGCATCCATGCAAGTGCAGATCCTAGACAGGTACTGTAGTTAAGTTTATGTGATATATTCTGTATAACTACAATACATCACATTAATTGAATTATTATTACTATTTTTTAGGTGCGAGAAATGGTGGAGATCATTACAAGGGAGTTTATTCAGATGACTGGGACAGCAGGAGAAGTAAGACCTTTCTAATGTCCTTCCTTTGTTATTTGTTACTCATTCTGAATTTGTTGCATTCATAACTTGAAATTTCTCACTTGTGCAGATGGAGCTCGAGAGAGCCAAGACACAACTGAAATCCATGCTCATGATGAACCTGGAGTCTCGACCCGTCATCTTTGAAGATGTAGGTCGACAAGTACTTGCGACAGGCAAGAGGAAACTGCCTCATGAGCTGTGTGACCTCATCAGTAAGTCTGATGTTACTTGCATTTAACATCTATATGAATGCTTAATTCAGCTTGTAAATTTATGTTTGTAATGTTTACTTAATACTTAAAATGCCATTCAAAAGTTTGGGGTCAGTAAGATTTTTTAATGTTTTAAAAGAAGTATCTTCTGCTCACCAAGCCTGCATTTATTTGATTAAAAATACAAACAAAAACAGTAATATTGTGAAATATTATTCCAATTTAAAACAGCTGTTTTCTGTGTCAATATACAGTAAAGTGCAATTTATTCCTGTGATCAAAGCTGAATTTTCAGCATCATTACTCCAGTCTTCAGTGTCACATGATCCTTCATAAATCAATCTGATATGATGATTTGATGCTCAAGAAACATTTATGATTATTATTAATGTTGAAAACAGTTATTTACATTTTTATTTCATGATGCTATGATGAATAGAAAGTTCAAAAGAACAGCATTTTTCTGAAATCTAAATCTTTTGTAACATGAAACACTACCGTTCAAAAGTTTGGGGTCAGTAAGAATTTTAATTTTATTTTTGGGGGATAGAAATAAAATTAATCAATACTTTTATTCATCAAGGATCAGTTAAACTGATCAAAAGTTACAGTAAAGACAATTATAATGTTAGAAAATATTCTATTTTAAATAAATGCTGTTCTTTTGAACTTTCTATTCATCAAAGAATTTTGAAAACAAAAAATTGTACACAACTGTTTTCAACATTGATAATAATAATGAATCTTGAGCATCAAATCATCATATTAGATTGATTTCTGAAGGATCATGTGACACTGAAGACTGGAGTAATGATGCTGAAAATTCAGCTTTGATCACAGGAATAAATTACACTTTACTGTATATTGACATAGAAAACAGCTGTTTTAAATTGTAATAATATTTCACAATATTACTGTTTTTGTTTGTATTTTTAATCAAATAAATGCAGGCTTGGTGAGCAGAAGATACTACTTTTAAAACATTAAAAAATCTTGCTGATCCCAAACTTTTGAACGGTAGTGTATAAAAAAAATTATATAAAGAAATTAATACTTTTATTCGGCAAGGATGCAGTAAATTGATCAAAAGTAACAGTAAAGGCATTTATAATGTTACAAAAGATTTCCACTTTAAATGAATGGAAAGTTCAAATTAACAGCATTTTTAAAAGAATCCCCCCCAAAAAAAAAAAAGTATCATGACTTAGCTGTTTTCAACACTGGTAATTATAAGAAATGTTTCCTGAGCTCTACATTAGAATGATTTCTTAAGGATCATGTGACACTTGAATAGGGAAGGCGTAGTGAAGACTGGAGTAATGAAAATTCAGTTTTGCCATCACAGGAAAAAATTACATATTTTAAAATAGATTAAAAAAGAAAACGGTTTATTACTTATAATATTTAACAATAATATAGTGTTTTATTATTAAATACAGCTTTGGTGAGCATAAGAGAAAAAAAAAATCTTACCAATCCCAAACTTTTGAACTAGATTGTGTGCATTCTTGAATTGATACATTAATTGGCTTGAATCTGTAATATCAGTATTTTTTTTGCCTTTTTATTCTATTCAAAAAATGTACATTAATCAACATTCATGAATGTAAATTGTACCCAAATTAGCATGAATTTCATTGGTTAGTCCCTTTGCCAGATGTTATTAGGTATAAAAATTAGAGAAAACAAAAAAGATCAAACTATTAAAGGATTAGTCCACTTTTAAATACACTTTTCCTGATAAATTTACTCACCCCCATGTCATCCAAGATGTTCATGTCCTTCTTTCGTCAGTCGAAAAGAAATGAAGGTTTTTGAGGAAAACATTCCAGGATTTTTCTCCTTACAGTGGATTTTAATGGCTACCAACAGATTGAAGGTCAAAATTACAGTTTCATGCAGCTTCAAGGGCTTTAAACGATACCAGATGAGTAATAAGGGTCTTATCTAGCGAATCGATCGGTCATTTTCGAAAAAAATACAACCGTTTATGCTTTATAAACAAAATATCGCCTTGAACGTACTTTCCGCTTCCGCATTCTTCATAACGCTTACGCTGAATATTCTACGCCTTCCCTATTCTACTTACGGAACGAACGCGGCGCCAGTTTCGTTTTTTTCCGTAACTTGAATAGGGAAGGCGTAGGACATTCAGCGTAAGCGTTATGAAGAATGCGGAAGCGTAAAGTACGTTCAAGGCGATATTTTGTTTATAAAGCATAAACCTTCATTTCTTTTCGACTTACGAAAGAAGACATGAACATCTTGGATGACATGGGGGTGAGTAAATTTATCAGGAAAAGTGTATTTAAAAGTGGACTAATCCTTTAACTTGTTTTTTCCATTGTAAAAAAATAAATAAAATAATAATAATTAACAATTTCTTTGTCTTAGGTAATGTTACAGCCAGTGATATCAAGAGAGTTACAACGAAAATGCTGCGTAGTAAGCCTGCGGTTGCTGCGCTGGGAGATCTGACAGAGCTGCCCTCATATGAGGACATTCAGGCCGCTCTCTCTAGTAAAGATGGACGTCTGCCTCGCATATACCGCCTGTTCCGATAGGGGGCCAACGGCTGACACTATCTAGAGACAAATAGGAGAACTGACCCAACAAATATTTTTCTTTACTGGAATTTAAGTGCAGTGCTTAGAAGGACTGTCTTTGCATTTCCTCTGTATAGTGTTTAAAAGGTAACATAGAGGTAGTCCAGCAGAAAATGGAAATTCTGTCATTTACTCACCCTCATGTCAATCCAAAACTTTAGCCTTTCTTCTTTGGAACATAAAAGATAAATGTCTTAGTTTGCTGTCCATACAATGTTTGGTTCCCAGCGTTCTTCAAAATATCTTTTCTGTTACGCAGAAGAAAGTGTTGTATTACATTAGTAAACTAGTAAACTACAGCATTTTCAGTTTTTGGTGAATTCCTTTAAATTTTAAATGCTGATGTGATGGCTGAGTTCAGTTTCACATACCCATGTTGTTGTTTTTTTGCATGATTTTGTTGAACCAACCATGTGTTTAAAGTGAATTAATGTGCTCATTTTTCACATTTCCATCATATTTAGCTTGACAAGTGGTTTCCCATGTCATTCAAGTCTGTGTTGCTGTTCATACTGTAGGCTGTGCTCTTCTGTGTAAAACTGGCCAAACCAGAAAGATATTCCTCACGTGACAGCATTTTCCCACAAAGCTCTATAAAACACTCTTTTAGTTTAAGTTAGATATTAAATATCCAATCAGAATGCAGTAAAACCTGAACCATCAACCAATGATTTTAAGTATATATAATCCCTACTTCTGTTGTTAAATCACTGTTCACAATTCCTTGCATATTGCATATTTATTCGCTTGCACTTCCATTTACTGTTAAATTTTTCCATTAAGATGATGGGAATAGGTGAAAAAAAGTTTGATCTTTTCTATCCCCCCTCCCCTAATTTAAGCTTTCAGTTTTTTCTCTCTGTATTTATCATGTGCATTTTGAATGTTCAGTAACATGTTCTTTGGTTTATGTCTGAATAACAACCTTTTTACCAAATGTGTGCTTGAAACAAAATAACACCAAACATGAGTCAGTTTTTGTATTACTTTACATTGTAAACAAATATTTGTAACAGGCTATTATTTGGTTTTAAACAGCAGAATGTATTTGAAGTCACTGAGGCAATCATGAGCAAGATCGCAGGCACTTTCAGTACAAATAGAACTGAAATTCATGATGTGAATGCGTGACTTACTGTTACATCAGTCACTGAGATCCATGCGCAAGCAATACCAATACTATGTTCGTTCCTGCTCCTGTACGCATATCACACTTGACATCAAGTAAGCTGAATTTTGTTAACAGTTAAGGCAGTAAACAAGTATAGTCTGTGCCTCTTCACTTAGATTTTGCACACATTTTTATCCAAAGGTCAGCTTCTCTACATGATACACCACATTCACCTATCAATGACAATCAATAAATAAATAAACAGCTGCTAACACCAATTCTCCCTCATTTTGCTGGTAATGATGCTACAGTACAGTTCCCTTTTAAAAAGTTGTACCACTGTTAGCACGTTGTTAAGAAACTGTTTAAAAGTGAGACCCAGGTGCCAATAAAACCAGGAGGATCAGCTACCCAGTACTGGTATGAGGTGTTTACAGTGTCAGTCAAAGATTAGAAGTTGAGCTAATGGTTTAAAAAGGCCATGAAACACTATCAGTTAAAACCATACAAAGAACAGACTTTCGGCTTGCAAGTTAAATTCCAGAATATGAAATACAAAAAAACGAATTAGGAATAATGGATGTACAGTACAGTACAGTTAACTTAATTTACTCTGATCAGTATAATTTATACCCCCGGTTTCACAGACAAGGCTTAAGCTAAAATGTATGTTTGAGCTGTCTTAACTGAAAGCAACTTGCACTGACATATCTTCAAATATGTCAGGCATTGTTTTGTCTACAGATGCACACCAGTAATGTTTATTTTCTAAGGCATGTTTATAAAAGCTACTTAAATTACCTAATTGAACTAAGGCCTACTCCTGTCTAAATTTAAGCTCTGTCTGTGAAACTTGGCCATAAAGTCATATAATATTTTATAGTTCCAACACTAGCTGCTAAACATCCAGCTGCAGTCTTTTGGTCCCTGGGCTGTGTACTTCAATGCCATGACATCCGTAGTAACCAAGTTATCCTTTGGTCCTGAAAGTCCAGCTTTCCAAATCAGTAGCTCGGTGTTTGAAATGATCAGTTTTAGCACCCTATGGCTCTCACACATTGGTCCAAGATCAGGATATGGTGCAAACCGTACTGTTATTCTGGTTTTTCATGGTTGCCTCTCTCTTTTTCAACTCCCTTGTGATTCTCCTTCGGATTCCTTCTAGGTACAGGCTCCTGTCAAACTGGCCAGCACCCAAAGGAATGCTGGGGAGGATAACAGAGTGAGTTAGTGGTTTATCAAACCTGCATGAAAACATTCCATTCCATAAATTGATGAAAAGCTAGTGTTGACTTTGCCTTGGTTTGTTTTGTCCCAGTGCTGGAGACACTTAATATTCAACAATATTACTGACTGACTGCACTGACACTGCAATGAAAACTGAACTGAATGATGACAGCACCGTTTTATCCAGAGCTGCTTTATAGATATATTAACTAAATTAATAACTAATGATTTTTAAAACAGAAATTAATCAACACTGAACTTACTTAAGCTGGACAATGGCATTATCTTCTTCTAGAGATGCCAAAAACTTTGTTTCATAATTGTCCTGTTATCAATGTAAAGCTGCATTTCAACAATCTGTATTGTAAAAAGTGCTATATAAATAAAGGTGACGACCTTTGCTTGTCATTATCTTTTTTAAGGTAACTCCACCACCGAAATATTTAGAATGACATGAATGTGAAAAAGTCAAACTGGAGAGTCATTTAACTACTAGTTTGTGCACCCAAAAATTCTGTCATCATTTACTCAACCTCATGTCATTCCAAACCCATAAGACTTTTTATCTTCAAAACACAAATGCAGCTTCTAAGCTTCCGTTGACCATATCTGACAAGCTCTATGTATGTGCATTAATCAGTGTTTACATATGAATGAAATTATATCAATAAATGAAATCTGCTCATCATATCTTCTTTAGAATCCAATGGATTCATAGGAATTACTTTTACGATGCCTTTCTGAACTTTCGAACCGTGAAAGTTTTGGTGAAATGGAGGGACAGAAATCTCTCAGGTTTCATTAAACGCATCTTCGTTTGTGTTTCAAAGATGAATGAAAGTTTTGAACAACAGGAGGGTGAGTAAATGGTGACAGAATTTTCATTTTTGGGTGAACTATGCATTTTTCAAGAGTACAAGTAGAAATTAGTGCAAGTGCAACTGTTATAATGTGCCACTATAAACAGCTGCTTACTTATCTCTACCCGGACGAAGTTTGACCTGAAACATGCCGATGACAGGCCGGTGATCTGACGTCTTAATGGACGAGCAAGACGTGTACTTGATGACTTTAATGTCATCTGCTTGTCTGTTTCGATAAAGAATCCGATCCTGCCAACACAAGAGGAAAAATCAACCATGACACTACAGGGTATATAGTGACATATTAGCATATAATTAGCAAAAAAACATTTTTTTACTGTATATGAGGGTGTTCTCTGCTTTGTGGTGGTGTCATAGACGTCACAACCAATGTCATACTTGTAAGTAGGTGGAAAGTGAATAGATGCTTCCTGAAATCCTTTAAAAATGGAACCTGGAAATGCACACACAGATTCTTCCTGTTAAAACAAAGTACAAAGAACAAAATATTCCCTAAAAGGGAACATGATAAATGCAGAAATTACACAGGACTGAAATTTCGCATCTTTCCGCACTTGCCTTCCTTCATTTCCCTCAACAGCTGGTCATGTTGTATTAGTGGGCTCATATCTGCGCCTATACACTGATTCAAAATGGCCTCCACCTCTACTCTGGCTTTATTCAGGCGGAAGTTGAAATCTCCAAACCAGAAGACTTCATCAAAACGGGTTGTGACGTCACCTGAGAATAAACAATTTTTTGTACATAACATTTAAATAATAAAATAAATACACAATAAAATCTTTAAATATGACAAAAGCAGCAACACTCACAGGTGGTGGAGCGGTAAGGGTTGGTATCAGGAAGGTTTCTAGGAAGAGCCAAAGCTTCTATGATCTTGTTATAGTCTAAGATCCTCTCATATATTTTAGAATCTCCAGCTGAAACAAACACAAAGACTGGGTTGGATTTATTCCTAGCTGGGCTTAAATCTAACGCCATAGTCATTAGAAACATTCATTTAAACATATGACTTAACATATAAAATATAACTGGGCTGTTTGCCCTTGGATTAAGTTTCCAAGAAACATTCCACTTACAGGTGAAATGCGATGTAATAAAGAGGAAGGATGTCCCAAAAAAAGTGAAGCAGATACCCACAGCTCCTTTAGTCTTAATCTGAGATATGATTCGGGTTGTGACTGTAGCATGTTCCACCTCTGTAGTGGCAGAAAAATACAGACTTTTATAATATTATTATGTTATATTATTCAAACATTTGAGGTCTGTACATTTTTAGAAGAAATTAGTACTTTTATTTAGCAAGGATACAATAAATTAGGGTTGGGCTTTTTTAAAAATATTGTATTATTTGGGCTCATAAAAAAAAAATGAATATTCGATTATTCGTTTATTTAAATGAAGTTTAACGAGAAAGATGTTATTTTCAATCATTACATTTTGTCACGGTTTTCTTTTAGTTGAAAACATTAAGCAATGTGTGTGTGGAAAAAAATATACAGATCAAAAGCATTAAAGCTCAAACAGAGCGAGTGGAAAAAGCAAACAAAGCAGACTGCGCCAAATATCGTACAGAACGGACATATATATTCAGTATATGGTTATCGTGTTTATACCGTTTCACATAGTCATGTTGAGAAAAATAAGACTATCCACATGCTCAGGTGAAAGCTGGCTGCTCAGTCTGCAGCGAAAACACGTTCCGTTGACACAGACATTGCAGAAACACAAAGATAACAGTGTGCTAAGCGAAGTTTCTTAAAGTGCTTTGTGTTTTCTGTTCTTAAACATGTCACAAGATCATTTTGGTATCAGAAGAGTTATCTTGTTATCTCGCTCGGGGGTACAGCTGTCGTAAATGCAGTGATGGACAGCTGTCTTCCTCATTCGACTGGTCAATAATAATGGTTCTGTGTTTGGATTTCATGCGATTTCTCATTGTGGTGATGATGATAAAACTCAGTTTCACCCGACAATGTTTGCACTATTCGTGCACACCCCTACATTAAAGACTGCTATTGTATTCTTCTGAACAAATCATCATATGAGATGATTTCTGATGGATCATGTGACACTGTAGAATGAAGCAATGGATGCTAAAAATTCAGCTTTGCCATCACAGGAATAAATTACATTTTAAAGTATATAAAAACAGAAAACTTGTAATAATTGTAATAATATTTCACAATGTTTCTACTATATTTGTGAACAAATAAATGCCATGGTGACAAAAATATTAGACATCAAGACGTCAAACTTTTAAATGGTACTGCATAATATATCATAGGGCTGGGCGATATATCGCATGCGATCACGCGCATTTCGTCAGTAAAGCCGGTTCCCTGATTACCGCTAAATCGCCATCACCTGCTTTCAGATAGAGCGGCATTTAATAGACAGAGCCGTAGTTCACTGACAAGCTACGCAATATCGCGATTATCTGCGATTCATCTGCGATATGAACGCAATATTGCGTAGGTTGTCAGTGAACTACGGCTCTGTCTATTAAATGCCGATCCATTTGAAAGCAGGTGATGGCGATTTAGCGGTAATCACGGAACCGCTTTACTGACGAAATGCGCGTGACAATCGCATGCGATATATCGCCCAGCCCTAAAAGATCATATTAATATGAAAAAAACAAACAAGCTATACCTGAACAGAACCATATGAGATCTCTCCTGACAAACATAGTGAGATAGAGAACTCCATGGGCTGCTGCATACAGCATCACGTAATACGGCCCAAGAGTTTCCTGCAGGCGGATCTCCCACTCCCTCCTGTGGATGAACATGAAGAGAGTAAACATGCTGAGCATCAGGAAAAAAAGCTGTGAAAAGCAAAATCTTACCTATCTGGACAACCTTCCTGAACTCCTATAATGTAGACGTCCTGTGCAAAGTCTGTGTCGGTTGGGAGCAGAAGATCATCTAGGTTGTATGGAAGCCCCTGAGAACGAGAGTGAGAGCTTCAAGCTACAGCTGCTATGCACTTCAACAAACAAAACATGATAAATGACAGTACTGTTCCACACCTTCTCTCCCTGCATGTTCCATGTGGCGACGTAGATACCAAGTCGTCTCTCTGGGAAGTAGCGGTCTAGCTCTTCTGCCCCCAGCAAGGCACCGTTACCCAAAACACTGCCCTCCAGAAAGCTCCTAAAACCATATGCAGGTACATTTTCAGGAAAACAATAAACAAGAACAAAAGTTTTGAGAAATTCTCTTTCTATCATATGTTACAATGTATTCATATAAACTGCATTAGGATGACTTCACCCAAATGTTTTTAATGGTCATGCTGCCCTTTTCCACACAATGAAAGCATACAGTGGCCAGGATTGACTTTTTTTTTTTTTCATCTAAAAAGTAAAAAAGTACCATAAGATCTGTAGATTGTGTGTGGTCTGGGTAAACCCTACATTGTGGGAACCAAACCTCTTAAGTATAGTAAACCCTTACAAATATAAATATGGATGCAAGATAAATCAGTACCATATCGTTTATTAGCCAACTTTAGAGAATTTTTAATGTATTTGTACTGCCCAATTTTGGATATAGGAGTCGATAGTCAAGCGGTGAATTCTGGAACAGTGATCGACCGAAATTGATTTTTTAGAACCGATGCCGATAATTTGTGTGTTTATGTGCCCGATAACCGATATGCAGAAACGATTACTGATTTATTTACTGTTATACTTCTGGTTTTGACACGATTACAACACCACTGAACTAAACAAACCATTTTATTTATAACAATCACTGTATTGTTTTATGCATAAATCTTATTTACACAACAATAAATAGAGGGGTCTGAAAGTGCAAAAAATAAGTGCACTGTTACTAAACTGTTTTTGTTGAAAATTAGTAGTCTTTCAAGATAATTTTAATCTTCATATTACAAAAAAAGCATTAGCAGCAACACTAATGTTAACAATAAGCAAAATAAATGTAGAATGTCTAATATTTTCAAGTGGAGAAAATAAATTAAAGACAGGAGGCATATCAACTTTGCAGAAATGTAATACTTCATTTTAAACTAGTTTTAGTAGATTTATTAGCTGTTTAATAGGCTAAAGAGTGAAGAATAATTTGCTGGATAATGTTAAATAACTGAATAATATTCTCTGGAATACTGGAATATAACAAACAAAACATCGTATTTTATTGCATTTCTCAACTGGTATGTTATATCAGAATTATTCATGTTTTTGTTGTTCTAGATTATGAAATATCTGCTGACAATGCGCTGTTTATCTATGCATTTACACAGAACTATACTCAAACTGCGATCGCTCGCGGAGATTAGTTGTGTTTACTTGGATGTTTATTAGTGAATTAATGGTTATATAGTAAATGTTTATATAATTACGGTGTTTTAAACAAGTGAATCTTGTTCAAAATTACATGCAGTGGCCGTGCTGGAGAATTTCCTGAGCATCAACCCGCTAAGTGAACAGCAAAATGCAGACGACTTCACGAGACTAATGATGAGCATAGACAACAGAGAGAGAATTAAATTCAGCGCTTTTATTTCCAACATGTGCTCATTCATGGCTGTATTATTTAATTCTCTATTTCTTAGAGACAAGCTGCATAAACTAGCTACATTTCACACTGTTGTCGATCCTGTGCGCAATTCTCAAAACACACCACAAGATGGCGCCATTTATTAGTAAATCCAATATTACAAAACCGATATCCGATATTGGTAAAATGCTTAAATATCGGGGAAAATATAGGTAAATCAATATATCGGTTGATCTCTATTCTGGAATCCACTGCTGATTCAAAATATATACTTTTGAGTGATTTGTTGATTAAGTTATTAATATTTAACCGATTTGAATAACTTCTTCAAGCTTATGAGATTTAGGTCGTTATAGAAATACATGTCTGTTCACTGGAATGTAGTCTCTCTTTGTTTGCGGGAGAAGCACCCAACACATGTTAAAACATATATTTATTCTTCTAGCTGACCATGACAGCCTAGGTCACTGGGGTCACTCAGGCCTGGCTCCTACGTGACCAATTCACAGTTAAAGCATTTACTTTATTTTTCATCTTCAATCACTAGAGAATAATGACAAATATTATCTGAACCTCTCACCGAGAGAAACTACAGCTTATCATTATGTTGTGGTAAAGTTTCCTGAACAAAGTTTCCTGAAACATTCCTAGAGCTTGACTCCAACCTTGAAGAAGCGGTGTATCTGTATGTGTGCGTTAGTATTCTTTGTTACAGGTCCTGACTTTCGTGAGGTGAACAACTGGCACCCAGGGGAGATGAAATGACCATCTTGTTTCCAATTCACACCGCACCGACAAACGGCAACAAACTCGTCTGTTGGAGTTTGTTGGATAGGTGCGATACCCCTGTTGGCGTCTGTTGGCATTGGTCGGATGAACGTTTAATCGGCGTTTGTCGGGTCGTGGAATGTCTGATTAGTGTGAACAGTTTTCCAACAAACGGCAACAAACTCTGACATAATCTGACCTTGCCACCAACCGTTGCCATGACGATGAGGCAAGTCCCCTGCAAAAACAGCTATTTGATCGCGCCAGCGCCTCACGCACACACAACAAAGCACTGGAAACGTGACATCGCAGCTTGTTCATTATAAAAAAAAACATATAAAAAGGTACAATAGTCTATAGTGCAATATGTGCCATTCAGCAAGAGCACTGCTCCACTTCACCGAAAGAGAGGTATAACCACCATGAGAGCAACGCAGGTTTACCATCAGTTTCGATTAATTAATTAATTAATTTAAATGAATTTGTTTTGGCTTGTTTAGCTACATGGTTGTATAGGCCTATGGGTCACATAAATAAAAAGGGTCACGCTTAAAAAAAAAACGGTGTATACCAACCGCAGCGCAATAGGTTGCAATCAGATCGATGGCTAAAGTGCTTTGGATTTCAGGTTAGTATTTTTGTTTTGCCTCAATACTTTAATACAATGAAAATATAAATTATACTATATTATTAATATAATAAACTTGCCTGACAATATTGTTAACATGGTTACACGTATGTACTCATTTGTCGGTGTTTGTTGGGGCAGTGTGAACATGAGTTTTTTCTCACAGATTTCTAAATCCAACGGCCAACTTGTTCGTTGCCGTTTGTCGGTGCGTTGTGAATTGGCCTTTACAGACAAACTGGAGCCTAGAAACTCAGATTTGTGACCTCACGGGTCACTTCACGCCTAAGCCAGGATCCTTGTGTCATTCGGATAATCAATGGAGATATGCTTCTGAATGTTCAGTCCATATGTAGATTTTTTTAAGTTTATCTATGTCTTAACCAATCAGAATCGTTCAACTTGAAGTAATGACATAGTTTATTGACCTGTGTTGAAGTATAATTGATGTTGTATTGAGTATTGTGTATGGACAGCGGCCAACAAACTCCTTGCTGAGTGTGAAGCTGACTTCTGCTGATGAAACTGCAAACTATTCTTCAGTAAAAAATTTTTCAATTGACTGCCTCTCTGACTCCTGGTCGTCATTCATCATATCTGGTCTTGGGTCTTAACTGTAAATCCCCTACAACACGGACTGGATATTTAATTATGCTTGCATCACAATACGAATTTAAGTAATTAATTTTATTAATTCTTAAAACTGTTAAAAGTCATTTTTAATCTCAAAATAAATATCTATTTTTCATATTGCCCATTATTGGTATGACTAAATATACTTGTAGCATTGTTTGTTTAGTTTTTAAGTGTTTATTCATTGACATTTAGGCAAAATAGTATACACCTTTAATACTAGCCATAACATAAAAGTAATTAATTATCGATAAGCAGCTTATCGGTATCGGAAATCAAGCTTATCGGTATCAGATCAAAATGTATTATCAGTGCTTAAGATAGCTTTGTGTGAGACCCTGGTCACGATATGATCTTACTGTATGGAAAAGAACAGTGAGAACATTCTTAAAAACATCTCCACTTGTGTCCCATAGAAATAAATCATATGCGTTAGAAACGACATGAGGTAACAGTTAGTTAATGACAACAGAATTTCATTTCTGGGTGAACCATCGCTTTAATCAACACATTAACTGTCTAATAGTTAGATACTGTATTTCATATTTTCCTTGTATTAGTCATTTCACTTTCAAGCAGAACATGAATGAATGGTCTGATGCAGTTTGACTGTTACAGTAGGTACTGAACAAGCATCTCACTGATCCATTAATGCCCTATGCATTCACACTGCTTCACCTTTCCTCTTCAATCTCTCTCTAAATATCCAGCTTCACTTTTCACTTCACACAACTAAAGCTGTTCAGGTGACTCTTTAAGTAGCAACTCCAAGGGCCTGTACTCATTCCTGCAGGAACATTATTCATGATTTACTTTCTTGTGAAACACTGAATTTGGTTCATGCATTCACACAAAAATTCTCACATTCTGCTTTAAACAAAATTAAAAAAGTTCAAATACTTGAACTCTTTAGACATTCATGTCAGCACGTGATCATGTGATCTTAAAACAGAGGATATGCTGAGCAGTAACTTCTAATAAGTGCAGAAAATAAGAAATGAATGAAAAAACACAAGCTTCTCACCTGTTCCTCACATCCCGGGGTCTGATGGGGTTCAGAACACTATAGGTGGACTTCATGGAATGGACAGAGGTATTGTCTGACACCATGGTGTCCAACAGCCGGCTATCGCTCAGATTCCTCTGAAGCCTCTCCGACCGCCCCTTTCTCCCCACCACACTGTAATCCAAACAATCCTTGTCAATCCGATTAGTTGTCCTTAAGGACGTGGAGGCTGCACTGTTCTCCAGAGGAGGATATGTCCCAGTGAGCTGCAGTGGGGACAGAATAATTCTGGACGGTTTAATTCGCTCTTTATTCGGATCAAAATGCTCACAAGGGGACATGTCAGTCTCGGAGAAGCTTCCGGTCCTAATCATGAATGGTGGTGTCTCCATGGGTGGGAGATCGAGCGGACGTCCAGATGCAAGGCCCTGGCCATTCACTGAGGTGGTGTCTTTAAGCGAATCAGTGGAAGAGCCCATCTCTCCTGGGTCCGTCAGACTCTCCTGGCTACTCCTCAATATTCTCCGCCACACCTTCTCCTCAAATGAGATGTTTTTACCCCCCATGCCCAACCCCGCAGGCTTCGGAAGAGAGGGAGGTCGAGGCTGATATGGACTAAGCTTGGCGTCCTTGTTATGCTCATCCTGACGCAGTTTGGTACCATCATATGGCTTCTTGATGTCTTTGAGCTCCTCCTTGTTGCTCTTCTCTGTTCTCAGGTCTACACTTAGAACATTAATATCTGTTTTACAAGCTGATTCTCCTGACCGGAGTTCTGCAGGGTTAAACGGGACGATGCTGTCTCCATGCTCACTCATCCTACTGGCAAACTTGGTTTTAGATGTAAACAAGCCCCATGGTACTTAATTGATTACATCCTGTGGAGAAAGTGAGGAAATTATTTTAGAGATAAATTCTGATTATCACATAATTTATATTATGTGCAGGTCTATGAATTTTGTGTGAAAAAAAAAAAAAAATCTAAATAATTTTAAATCTACTTTTAAATTCAAAGGATTAGTTTACTTTAAAATGAAAATCACCCCATGATTTACTCACCCTCAAGTCATCCTAGGTGTATCTGACTTTCTTCTTTCAGACGAATACAATCGGAGTTATATTAATAATCACCCTGATGCCCCAAAGCTTTATAATAGCAGTGCATGGAAACCACCTGTTTGAAACTCAAAAAAGTGCATCTATCATAAACATACTCCACCTGGCTCCAGGTGGTAAATAAAGGCCTTCTGAAGCAAAGCGATGCATTTGTGTAAGAAAAATATCCATATTTAACATGTTATAAAGTAAAATAACTAGCTTCCACCAAACCGCCTTTCCATGCACTGCCATTATAAAGCTTGGCAGCATCAGGGTAATTATTAATATAACTCTGACTGTATTTGAATTAAAGAAGAAAGTCATTTACACCTAGGATGGCTTGAGGGCGAGTAAAAAATCATAGGTAATTTTCATTTTAAAGTGAATTAATCATTTAAATCTATTTAAATCAAAGTTTTTTTTTTTAAACTTTGCATATTTAAAAAAAAAAAAAAAAAAACAAAAGTACCCCTTCCTTATAAAGGCAGCTAGCTATACATTAGTAGCTATACTTTTTTTTTTTTTTGCTCTTATTTATCATTGTACTAATTGTACATTGTATCATTGTACTAATTGTTGATAAATGAAAACACTAACTTAAATTCTCTATATTTTATCTTTTGCAAAATGCTTATGCCCCTGTATTGTAAGTAGCTTTGGAAAAAAGGGTCTGCTAAATTAAAATGTAATTTTCTCCAGTAAATAAGTTTTGTTCTATCCAATAGTATTGGGTAAACTTTAAATCAGTCAATTTTAAAATATATATATAAAAAATGTATAATTATAAAAAAAAAGGTTCCAAACTAATTTACTTGGAAAACTGCACTACCACACAAGAAAGATAAGAAAGAAAACTATTGTAAAATCTTTCTTATTTTCTTTGACCTGCCCATTGACCCGGCCTTATAGTCTGTAAAATGAGTTAAATTTTTACATTTTCAGTTTGAAAACTGGATCAAATAATCAAACTCAGGGTACGTTTACACACGACAACGAAGCACTAAAAACGGAAACGCTTTTTCTTTGCGTTTTTCGCGGACAGACGGCAACGTTGACAAAACAAATTCGCGTTTTTGTGAAGTTTACACAGAGACAATAACTGTATCCTTTTCAAAAACTTGCATTTTGAAACCCGTTTTTAAAACTTTGCGTTTTCAGGCCCCCAAAACGCCATTATTGTGTAAATGAACGTCCAAAACAGATAAAAAGTTTTCCGTTTTTAGTTGAAAACGTGTCGTGTTTGTTGTGTTTGTTAATAGCTAGTTGTGCAGAATTACATAATCCATAGACAATTAATCCTACGTAAGACTGCATGACAAACATTAACGGAATAATAAACATTAATCATTAATAATCTACCGAAATGTTTATTTAGCAAAAGACGTAAAACGTATTAAACGGACGTCGTAAATTATCAACAACAATCATTTTAACTTACTAGTAACAACATTACAAACAGTATCAACAAAAACATTACTATTGTTAATAATGGTATCCAACTTTTAACTAATACTTAACTAAGACTAAAAGGCATTAATAATGAACCATAATGATCAGTGATTACAGCTGACTGAAATCCGTCCCTCACAGCGATGTAAAACTCACTGATGCCACACGATGGTCACTCGCACATCTGTAAAATGTAGCGTTTTATCTTTGCAAAATATAAATAATGAAATGGTGGGATTAAAATATTAAGATACATTTGAGTGAAGAATAAATTGACGCATTCTGAATATGAAATAGCTCTCCGTTACCTCTAGTTTGCTGAAGAGGCAAACTTACTGGACTTCCTTAGCAACCAAAGCAACCAACAACTTCTCAAGAGGGTGTGCTGACAGTTCGCAGTAGTGTATTATGGAACAGCGCCATCGTGCGGTTTTTTCTAATCGAGTTGGTATTATTTTCACAAACAAGTGGCCAGTTTACAAAACTATTCACATATTCAGCAATATGAGAACCAAATGTAATGTTTTAAGTATGTCACTGAAAACTCCATATTGATTACTGTGAAAGAGGATGGTATGCAAATGTTCAGATTATTACACTGATCTGTAGCTTTATCATATGTCAGTGGAATATTATTGTCCCAAATGTTTCCAATTTTCCCCAGATTTGAAGAACTCAACGGATAATAAATTATAAAGTAAAGCATTTAAACACTTTTGACTGCTTTGGGTATTTTATTTCAATGAATTCAAAGATCGTTGTCATTTCCACACTGATTAATAATCTGCTGCCCTCTTGTGTTCGGATCCACATCTTTAGTCTGAGAGTCATTCATGTTATTAGTTTGAAATTAGTGATCGAGTTAATGTACAGGAGAACTATTTTTTGCTGTTATTTGCTTTACCATAAGCTGCAGACATTTAATTGATGCGTTAAAGACAGCAAAACAAGAGAATACTGGCTTAGAATTATGTTCTTATTTTTACAATGAATTTTATTAATATCATGTAGGTCATGTATAAACAACTATTCTTGTGCTTTGTACAATTTTTGTTAAATTAAATTGTTTATTGTAGTGAAAAAAACAGCACCACATTGAAATCTGCTTTCTGCAATATTGTAGAGCATGTATTATACCTCTGATGTGTGGGATTACAAATTTAAGAGTCTGTTTAAAGGCACAATATGTAATTTTCTGCCGCTAGAGGTTGCTTATCCAAAACAAAGGCATAGCTTGATGACGCCTTGATTTCGCGGAATCATGGGAGGTGTTGTCTTCAACTCTACAGCCGGCGGAAATCATATTCATGGATGAGCTAATGTAATAAAGATTTGTTAATATTACTGTAGTATGAAGCAGGGTGTAGCTGAAAGCCGTTGGAGCAGGATGACGCAGCTGGAGCGATTGCTAATGAGAGATGAACGCGACACACAGCTCGAGAGCAGTGGAGGTTTTGTTACGACTGCTTCTTCCAGTCAAGCGTATGTGGGGTAACGCAGAGCTGTTTTATCATATTAGATACATTTGTGTGTTGAAAGTTGTTATAGTGCTATATCGCTTGGTGGCTGCTATGAGACACTTGATGCACACTGCAGTAAGCTAGATCGATATTAGGCATGGTAAAACATGGTACTCGCTGTAAATCAAGTAAACAATATTTAAACAATAAGACTTACTGTGTTGAGCGATATAACAATAATCAGTTTTCTGTAGATAAATGTATCCAAACACTTGCTCACCTTTGACTATGATGGTGGTGTACTTTCCAGCATGATAGCATGTCCCTCTAAAGGGTCAATGTGAGTTCAGTGAACTGTATCATTTTTCTGTGTCACGGGGCGAATGGACTGTGACTATACAGCACATATATTTTTAATAGCACAAGGTGGCAGGTTTTTTAGTCTGAGAGTTATGAAAATGTAATGCTGTCCTCTTCAGAGAGAGCATTGTCTTATGGAAAAAGAAAAACGTGAACATCACAGTTGCTTGCATTCCTCTGCGGTTGGCTTCTCAGTATGGCGGTACTACAATTTTGCGGTTATCGTGACAGCCCTAGTGTAACCTTTAGCACAATCTGCTGCAGACACAATGTGGTCTGAGTACGGACCAGCTCTATCAGAAAACCAGATTCGTTTACGGAGAATAAGCTTACAACAATAATGAATCACTCAGACACTGTGTTATGTTCAACTGAATATATTATCTATTTTGTTAGAACCTGATATTGTAACACATTAACTGGAATGCATAAACGAGAGCAAAAAAACAATATCTCATAAGAAAGAAAGAAAAAGGGGTAAAAGTAAAAAAACAAAAAAAAAACAAATTCGATATCAATGGTTTTACTGTCATATAGAGTGGTGGAACTATGATGTTACTTTGTAGGCCAATCCAGTAGCTCCTCACGGCAGTACACAAGATCCAGGGGGCGAGGTTGGATCCAGATCCAGGGGGTGGAGACGGGTTGGATATCCACCGCAGGCTGTAGCGAGACGCTTCTTACATGTAAAGTGGGAGGAGTTGGATCTGGATCCAACCTCGCCCCCTGGATCCTGTTCTGCAGTGAGAACCACCTCAGCCAATCGGCAGTTAGCATCACACTAGCTCCCTCAACAAAATCCCAATAGGATTTTCCAATAGGCTTTTGGATTATCGCAAAAATAAGTTCTGTCATCAACAAAAGTTTACGATACTTACACGTTTTGTCCATCAAGATAATTTTCACTAATGAACACAGCTTTTATGAATTTTGAAGCCTGAATGCAGTCGCCAGAAGCAAAAAGCTAAAGGTAGGCTATAAGCGAACTTAGTGAAACACTGAAGCAGTTGAAGCAAATGTGCCGTAATGTGTCGAGGCTTCAAAACAATCTGACACCCGTCTCCACGGTGACCCCTAGTGGTCAGAACAGTGTAAATGCAACAAAACCCAGGCCAAACATGCATTAAAAATACCCTTTTACAAATGTATTACAAATGTTTTATTGAAAGTAAAATCTTTCAAATGCAATTAACTAATCATCTAATAAGATTAAATATATAGTGTCTGTATAATATGTGTTCTTTTATCAATTTTCAAGGCTTGTTTCTCTGTTCCATGGCGCAAGCTACACAGATCAATAAGAGATTAATAATGTCTAATTAAAACATCTACAAGTGTATAAAACTGATCAGAGATCTGGTAAAACCATAAAGCCCTATAGACACTTGTTCAATAGTTCTCAGTGAATCTGAATGATTCATGGGTTCACTTTATCATCGCCCTCTACCGGTGAACCATTGAAATCTCGAAATGTTTTGAAACGCTTCGAAACAGTGATGACGTAATGAAGCCTCATTTACTGAAATCACGTGACTTTGGCAGTTTGATACATGCTCTGAATCACTGATTCGAAACAAAAGATTCATGAAGCTTCGGAGCTTCATGAAGCAGTGTTTTGAAATCGGCCATCACTAAGCGAACTACACCACGGTCACACAATTTCAACATCACCACCACTAAGCTTCCGACAACTCTTTCGTGATGACGTTTAATGTCGTCGACAGCCTCTATAGTCCAATTTAGCCACTTGTTAGCAACCGTCATTTTCAAGACATGTAACAGCTTAAAAAAAAAATCACAGGTAGGTTAATACTGATTTATTGTATGTTGTAGAATAAAACATGGAAGTATCTTGAGCTTGTGTTAACCATGGACTTTATTTCAGCCTTTTAACCAAAAAGTCATTGACTTTTGACAATGGAAGCGGAAGTGCTAAAATGCTAACTTGCTTCTGGGTTTTGGCCTACAAAAATGCGTCATAGTTCCACCACTCTATTCTTAAATCTTTTTCTCCTTTTCCCATACAGGTTGCACTTGCAATGACTTCAGATTACCTCAGGAGGACTCAAATACTATTCACCTTTTCTTGAATAATGTTTACATCACTTGAGGTATTAACACTTGGTTCTTCCCTTCTAGGTATTATTCACTTATTTTTTTCAGTTTACTCTGAACTGAAGACGTAAATATGAACCAACAATAGTGATACTCTGAGTTCATCTTTTGAGTAATAAATTCACGCTAGAAATAATAATTAAATGTAAATTACCTTATTTGGTACTTCCTGAAAATGATGCAATACATTTACCTTCAATTTGTAAAAAAAAAAAAAAAACATAAAAAAGTTAACATAATTTTGAGTTTAACTTTTCAAAATGAGTTCTCTGAACCATTTTTTTAAGTTATATTCAAAATTTTATACACGGTTTATTCCGCGTAGTTAAGCCTGTCCTCGACTGACATCCATAAAAAAAAAAAAAATGGCCTCTGGTCTCCTTCCCTGCTTACCGCAGTGTTATCTAGCCTTACGCTTTTTTTGGGTAAGGTTGCAGGCTTGCCTTCAAGTGGCTTTGAGTGGGCATTCGATGAACACTTTAGGCTTGTTCAACTTCATGCAGCACTGAGAGTCTATATTCTTTATTCTTGTACAAACAGATGCTGTATAGACCTATTTTGTGTTTGCAAACAGCGATGACGTTTTTTGTGGGCGGAGCCTACCTGGTGGCAGAAAAATGACAGTTCTACAGTAGCAGTCTGTGGAAGCCACAGAATTTAATTATTTAAAAAAAATGTAATATAGAGTTTATATCTCACAGTTCTGACTTTTTTTCTCACGAATCTAAGTTTATATCTCACAATTCCTAGAAGGAAAAACAGAATTGTGAGATATACTGGTTATTCTGTCTTTTTTCCTTAGAATTGCGAGTTTATATCCTGCTTTTTTCCCCTCAGAATTGTGACATAAACTCACAATTTCGAGTTATAAAGTCTGAATTGGGAAATATAAACACAGAGATGCAAGAAAAAAAGTCAGAATTGTGAGATAAAAACGTCATAGGCTATGTTTAAAAGTTATTTATGTAAAATGTTATAGGTTTAAATATTATTTCTTGCTGTAACTGCTATGTATGCATGTCCCTTATGAACTGCATTTGTGAATATTATGTAGACTTACTGTTTACATCAAATTAATGCTTTAATAGACTAATCATTGCAGGTTTCATCAGTACAGGCTGTGACTTGCAACAAAAATGTCTGTGTTTAGCTTCAAAGGACGTCTTCAATGACGGTATTCTATAAAAATGAAGACTATATTTTCTACATTCCGATTCTGACATCCAAAGGCACAACAAAACATTTTTCTCTTATCCTTTGGATTTTCCCATTTTCCCCCACTTACCGCTATTTTTCTGCCACCACTATATGCGCACAATTGGTCTATTAAGCTGCACATAAAGTACTGAATGAAAACATCTCTGAAATGTCACTTATCTTTGATAAAGTATGCAAACACCACACAAACTTCACTACGGGAAGCAGAAAGTGTCTGACTTCAAGTCTCTGTTTTCAGCTCCTCCTCGACTGCAAGCGGCAACTCTCGCTGATCAGTTACATGCAGCCAAAGTCGAACACACCTAGTACTATTACGTGAGGCCACGGGAGGGGATTTAAAGGTGGGGGTATGTACAAACCCGTGAATAAAAACAGAATGCAATGATGTGGAAGTTTCAAATTTCAATGTTGTCGGAATGTTGTCCTATTCTTGTCTAATACAGGATTCTAGTTGCTCAACTGTCTTAGGTCTTCTTTGTCGCATCTTCCTCTTTATGATGCACCAAATGTTTTCTATGGGTGAAAGATCTGGACTGCAGGCTGGCCATTTCAGTACCCGGATCCTTCTTCTACGCAGCCATGATGTTGTAATTGATGCAGTATGTGGTCTGGCATTGTCATGTTGGAAATTGCAAGGTCTTCCCTGAAAGAGACGATGTCTGGATGGGAGCATATGTTGTTCTAGAACTTGGATATACCTTTCAGCATTGATGGTGCCTTTCCAGATGTGTAAGCTGCCCATGCCACACGCACTCATGCAACCCCATACCATCAGAGATGCAGGCTTCTGAACTGAGCGCTAATAACAACTTGGGTCGTCCTTGTCCTTTTTCTCTGAGAAACTCCTTTCTGATATTCTTCCACTATTTTTCGCCACAGCATTGGGGGAATTGGTGATCCTCTGCCCATCTTGACTTCTGCCACTGCCACTCTGAGAGGCTCTTTTTATACTCAATCATGTTGCCAATTGACCTAATAAGTTGCAAATTGGTCCTCCAGCTGTTCCTTATATGTACATTTAACTTTTCCGGCCTCTTATTGCTACCTGTCCCAACTTTTTTGGAATGTGTAGCTTTCATGAAATCCAAAATGAGCCAATATTTGGCATGACATTTCAAAATGTCTCACTTTCAACATTTGATATGTTATCTATATTCTATTGTGAATAAAATTTAGGTTTATGAGATTTGTAAATTATTGCATTCCTTTTTTTATTCACAATTTGTACAGTGTCGGAAATTTTTTGGAATCAGGTTTGTATTTTTTCAACAACACTGTTTGGAAGATGGTCAGGCCGACACCAACAACAAATTTGTAACCAATAATCATTAAGGGGCGTATGATGGTCGTGGAGACAGAACGAGCAAGAGGGAGATTTGAAAGAAAAAAAAACGCAGAAAGAGAGATGATGAGACAATACAAAACAGCCCAAAATAATATCATTTATATTATTCAATCTTAGTACTATTGATAACAGGGGTTACACCAGAAATATCACAAGCAAAAGTGCTATTTTCCCAAATATCAGCACGATTGCAAATGTAATTTTAATATATTCATTTTAACACAACAGTTCAATAAACAATAAGTTGATATTAATTTAAAATTTTAAACAGAGTAATGTCAATTTTGACTGTTTTTGCTCTATTTCATGAAGGAAAATATTTCTGAACAAAGCAGTTGTTGCTTTTCACTCTGTACATGCTACCCTTGGGAGATATCATTAGGAAGCATGGCGGTAGTTTTCACTGTTACGCTGATGATACTCAGCTCTATATTTCTTCGCGCCCTGACGAAACTTACCAATTCGCTAAATTAACAGAATGTATAGCTGATATAAAAAACTGGATGACCAGTAATTTCCTACTACTAAATTCAGAAAAAAAACAGAGATTCTAATTTTTGGACCGAAAACTTCACGCAATAACCTAGAATACTGTCTAACACTTGATGGCTGCTCTGTTAAGTCTTCGTCGTCAGTTAGGAACCTGGGTGTGCTCTTTGATACCAATCTTTCATTTGAAGGCCATGTTACTAGCATATGCAAAACCGCATTCTTCCATCTTAAAAATATATCTAAACTACGACATATGCTCTCAATGAAAAATGCAGAACAGTTAGTTCATGCGTTCATGACCTCGAGGCTAGATTACTGTAACGCTCTACTGGGTGGTTGTTCCTCCCGCTTGATAAATAAACTACAGCTTGTACAAAATGCAGCAGCTAGAGTTCTTACTAGAACTAGGAAGTATGACCATATTAGCCCAGTTCTGTCAACACTGCATTGGCTTCCTGTTAAACATCGTATAGATTTTAAAATCTTGCTAATTACTTACAAAGCACTAAATGGTTTAGCTCCCCAGTACCTAAGCGAGCTATTAAAGCATTATAATCCTTCACGTTTATTGCGATCTCAGAATTCAGGCCAGCTGATAATACCTAGAATATCAAAATCAACCGCAGGCGGTAGATCCTTCTCCTATTTGGCACCTAAACTCTGGAACAATCTTCCTAGCATTGTTCGGGATGCAGACACACTCTGTCAGTTTAAATCTAGACTAAAAACACATCTCTTTAACCTGGCATACACATAACACATAATCAATTTATATTTCCAAATTCGTTAAAGGATTATTATGCTGCATAAATTAGGTCAGCCGGAACCGGGAACACTTACTATAACACCAGATGTACTCGTTACATCAGAAGAATAATATTAGTCTTTCTGTTTATCCCGAGGTTTACCGTAGTCAACCGGATCCGGGCCGTATCCAGCTGAGACCAAGGACCTGTGCCTTGACACGACCACAACGCAGCCCTGAAGTATCAGCAGAGATCGAGTTGTTGTTGTGAAGACATCATCGACACGACAGCCAGCGCCACAGTTCCTCAACAAACCGTCCATACCGGCGTGATGAATACGATCCTCAACTGAAATAAATACTTTGAATGTTGCGATCCTATCAGACTTATGATAGCAACCTGATTCGTAAAAAAGCACTGTTCGCCAGAGGAGAACTGGCCCCCCGACTAAGCCTGGTTTCTCCCAAGGTTTTTTTTCTCCATTTTAACACCTATTTGCCACTTGTTTGCCACCTGATGTCACCTGTTGGAGTTTGGGTTCCTTGCCGCTGTCGCCTTTGGCTTGCTTAGTTGGGGACACCTGACATTTGACTTGACATTTGATATTCAACAGTATTCTTGACATTTATTCAACAGTGCTTTGATCTGCCTGCATTGACACTATTCTTTAAGAGCTGCTGTGCAGCCAAAATTATTTACCAGTTATCAATGTAAAGCTGCTTTGACACAATCTGCATTGTAAAAAGCGCTGTAAATAAAGGTGACTTGACTTGACTAGGCCCCCTGTTCCACCCTCAGCCAGCCAGTGCCCCGTTACCATCACTAGGCCCCCTGTACCACTTACCCCCACTGTCAAGGACCCACCATCTGCCACTCTCCAATCTGGTGCAGTATGTGGAAACCCTTCAGAAACCATTCAAACGTCACCCCCCTCCATCCAGTCAGACAGGCATGAGTCACAAGGTATTGCATCAAAGACTGTAAAAAATATAAATGTCAGTGCTGTGGTTGAATTACTTTCTTTTTTCTTTTTGTGGTGTTGAAATATCTCTCTTTACATTTTACAGAAATAACACATAAAATGACACTATTCCTACTTACTATACAGTAAGTTTAAGACCTTATTATATTCAAGTATCTAAAAATAACATTGTCATGTCTTATAAGACTGAAATATTGGTCATTTTTCACTGTACTCTTCACATGCCCTTTTTTCCACCCCGAGTGGAACGAGTGGACGAGTTATTTGGCTCATCAGGGATTGGTACTGCACCACCTGGCACCATTCAATCCACTCCTCTGGGTTTGGAAGACATATCCTCCAAAAGGCCCACTATTTCTCAAGTCCAGCCAGCAGGTGTTGTGATGGATGCACAGCCTGGAATCTGCAATGCACAACACAACCCTCAGCAGCAGGCAGAGACGATCACAACCCTCACAATTTCTGGATGCCTTTGAAGCGCATGCAGAGAGAAGGACTGCTGTGCACAAAAAGTATTCTCGTTACTTCATAACATTAAGGTTGAACCACTGTAGTCACGTTGTCTATTTTAATGATGTCTTTAGTACTTCTCTGGACCTTGAATGTGGTAATTTCATTGCTTTCTATGGGAAACCTCTTGGATTTCATCAAAAATGTCTTAATTTGTGTTCCGAAGATGAACGAAGGTCTTGCGGGATAGGAACAACATAAGGGTGAGTAATTAATGACAGAATTTTCATTTTTGGGTGAACTAACCCTTTCATTTAAAATATGTATAGCTTTTATATAGTGCATAATAAAACAAACACATAATTTATTTCATTTGATAAACTTAAAAATAATAATAATGAATATAAAAGCCTAAGTTAATAATTAAACATCATTACATTATTTTCATAGGCTAACTGAAATATTTGGACATTTAACACTTAATTTAATACGTAATTACATGAAAGATTATTGTGAATACATGTAGGATAAGTACAAATGCACGTATAATCTAAGCTATCGTGCTAATCAGGTATCTATGATAGTACATAACATACTGGCAGTTTCAGTTTTATATCATATAGCCTACAGAAAAGTATTTTTCATTTTTTTCATTTTATACTTCTATATTCAAATTTTCACATTTAAACATTAATTTCATAACATTTTTTTCCTGCTACTGTAATTGCAGTGTAAATACATCTAAATAATAATAGTAAAAATAAATAGTAATTTCTGTCAGTAATGCACAATATTGATTGTGCGAATTGAACAAAAAACACATTTATTTATTTACATAAATAAATGAATAAATATGAATTTAAATTAAATTTTAAAGCTTTAAATTTATACATTTTTTAAGTATTTTTTATGAGAAGACTGCTTTTCTTCTCACTTGAGTACCTGCCCCCCAAAATGTATGCGCACGGCCCTAAAAATGATACAATGTTTAAATGTTCCTAGACTCACGTCTTGCGCTCAGTCTGGCACGTGCCGCCAATTGATCAAAACAATGAACCAAAGCGCGAGCTTGACCCAGTGACCTTGTGAGGACCTCGGTCAAGCAAGACTTCCAGGGGGTCACGCAAATCAGACAGGTGTTCAGTGCCCCAGACAGACCGCATTCCTGTCTGGAATCTTTAGACGATTCTTCTATAAATACTGATCAGGGGTCATGGGTGACACACACCTGACTGACCGACACTGGACATGATGCAGCCCTCCTCTCCGACCGATCTTCGCAAGACGATCCCCGCAGCTGAAGACTTCCTCATGTGGCGGGACTACATGAATCTTGGCAGGACTCTATCCCAACTCTTGGAGGAGCATCGCGACGAAAGGCAAGCCGTAACTGCGCGTGTCCCCCCCGCGGAGCGATTCATCACGAGAACCGGCTCCACCAGTAGTACCTCCAGCACCAATGCCTCTTCCTCCAGCCGGGACCAACGCCGTGACACCTGCGGCTTCTGTCTGCAAAATGGAGAGAGTGAAGAGGTGTACATGAGTCACAGACTGAAAGCCCGAGACGGACGGATCCTCTGCCCGATCCTGCGGAGTTATGTCTGTCCTTTCTGCTCTGCGACCGGAGACTGGGCGCACACGCGCCAGTACTGCCCTCGGAGAGCATCGAAGACCAGCAGAATGTAAACCGATGGACTCTCACACTCTCTTATTCGTGTCAAACTGTCTGTGTTCGAACTTCGAAGTATGTTGTGTTGTGAAAATATGTTCAGAAACGTTGTTTACATACTAACGGTTGAAACTTTTTCATGGTTCCTTTCAAAATAAAAATATTTTTCTAGTATATCTCAAACACGTTTCAATTCTTGTTATTGTCTTTGCATTTAAATACGTTCCCCATTGTTATGGTTTGGAATTTAGTTAAAGCAACTGATAATATTTCAGGTAACAGTTTAAAATCTGGTGTGTTATAGGGACTGATTAAACGGGTTGTTTTACAAAAGCATCAGTTATGAGAAAACAAGTTTCACAAGCTAAGAAAAACATTTACTAAGTAACCATTTGACTTAAAACATACTACTAAAACACATCAGGCTGAAATATCCCGTTGTTCTGGTAAACTGCAGAATAAATCTTATACTACCCATGCTTAATGTTCCTTTCTTGCGCAAGAAAAGCAAATGAAAATTAATTTTGGCTTAACTTGGCACATTATATAACAAATGATGTCAATTCATGTATATTGTCATAAATAGTTTTCTAAACATTTTTATTTCATTCAAAATATAAATATAAAAATGTTTACAAATATAAAAATATACATACAAATGATTTGTTTTCCTGGGGGTCCGTCACCGAGCGCATTTCCTCAATAAACCAACATCTAAAGATAACCTGTGCTGTTTTATAAATGTTGGTCTTTGTACACGTTCATATGGTCTTAAACCATTATTATTAGTAGTAGTATTATTATATTACTACTACTATTATTATCACTCAGCCAAAGCAAGTCGACGGATATTAGCCTAACGTACTTCTGCTGGATCGCGATTCGAGGTTCTGAAAGAGGAGGTTATAATGGTAAGAATTCACATTAAAGTCCCTTTAGTTAGCATTATTTAATTAATTAACTAACGTTTACAAATACTTATATTTCTTACAGTAGGCTAGTTAAGCTGTTTGTTAGCATACTTTTGGCGCTCTACCGGCTGCGGAAGAACACTGAGATTCTGGTCTCTGTGTTTGGATATGACGAGTCACGCAGGTACTGGATTACTCCGCAGCGGTTATCGCCACGCCCAGTCTAAAATAGTCCGAATATAAACATTTATTTAGGCGTACCGTACGTTCAGGATAAGACAGAAACACGGTTTGGAAGATGGATTCAGATGTACTCGGTCAGTATGTAAATTGTGAATTGTATAGTGTACCGTTGAGTATTATTAATAAATGCTTTATAGTATTATTAGTTCATGTCAACCAATCTAGTTAAAGGGCATATTGCAGGTTAGAGCTTCAGTGATTCAATGTATAGAAAAATAATGTATGAAATAGATTTTCTTGAAAAAACACATATAAATACGCTACATAGGCTTCTGGAGTCGTTTTTTGAGAGAAAATTTTACTTCTGCATCTGAAAAATGCCAAATCGGAAGTGACGTAACTGAAGGGAGTGCGATCTTTATTTAGAAAACAACTTTATTTATAAACATGCTCTCTGATTATGATCTGTGCTGTTATGAATACTTATCCACTTTTTCATGAGAAATGCTGTCCAAATGTCCCGTTTTTAATGATGACGTCTAAAGTCCCCGCCAAAGGAAGTTGTCCCTTTTATTAGCAATTTGTTAGCAACCGCAGATTTTAAGACAGTAAAAGTTTAAAAAATCACAAGCGGGTTATAACTGGTGTGTTTTATATCATAGATCAAAACGTTAAAGTATTTAGAGGCTTTGTTAACCACAGACCTTATTTCAGGCGATTTAGCAAAAACCCATTCAAAAAACCCATAGACTCTACGGCGTTGGAACCAGAAGTCCTAAAATGCTAACTCGCTTCCGGGTTTTGCCTAAAAAAAATGCGTCATCCCTGAGGCACTTCATATAAACAATAGGAAAACAATGGATCGCATTGACAGTTCGGACTCTGAGGAAATTGTAAATGTTTATTCATACTCGTATCACAAACCACAGCCATACAATTAGCCTGCTATGTGGTCAAGGAGCAGGAACAGGCCAGGGTTAGACAGAATAACGTCACTTTATCTACTAAATTCGTGCCCTTATGTCCTGCAAAACATTTTAAAACCCTGCAGTACCTTTTTATATGGTATTTTTGTACAAGGTTATATATTCATCTCGAAAAAAATGTTTAACCTGCAATATGCACTTTAAGTTATCTAATGTCAACACATATCAACAAGTGTTGCCACTAACTTAACTATAAAGGCAGATCTGAATATATCCATCCATAAGTCAGGTTAGCAGCAGGGATAAACTGTAAATAGTGGATACTCTCTATTTTTTAACTATGCCGTTTGAGATTTGACTAACCCATTAGAAGCAAGCAGATTAACAAACACAGTCACAGTGGATGCCTGCAGCAGGCTATACTTGGGCAATTAAGCCCACCTAAAATGCATGAATGTCTTTGCATTAGCCTATAACACAATATCAAACCAAGTATAGCATTTATTGTCTCAAGCGCACTTTAGCAAAACATTTTGTATATTATGTTTGTTAGGTTTCAAATGGTAAAAATAGAGATATTTTTCAAAACCAATGTGAAGAACTACCGACACTTTTGTGTAAACTTGAGTGAATCTCAATCGTCCAGTATCACAGACAGAGCTTAGACTAAGCCAGGATTAGGCCTTATTAGGGTATTTAAGTAGCTTTTATAAACGTACCCTAGAAAAAAAACATTACTGGTGTGCATCTTGAGACAAAACAATAACACTGGCATATTTCAAGATATGTCAGTGCAAGTTGTTTTCAGTTGAAACAGCTCATATCTGCATTTTAGTCTAGGACTAACTTAAGCCTTGTCTGTGAAACCGGGGGAATATGTCTTCATATGTAATTTTTAATAGCCGAATCCTTTTTTTCATACTTTCTCTTTTAAAGTTAAATATACCTTTATGTAATGAATAAGCCTGTCAGGAAACACAGACTCGTAAAGAATGGTGAGTGAACGATAACACAGGTGGGAAGCAGGAAGGATTCTGGGAAATGTAGTGCAGAGGTGACAGATGATTGTGACAAGGCCTATTTTCTTGATTATTCATAAAGATTTTCTGGACCTGCAACATGTCCATAAGAAATTACAAGTGAAACCACCAGGAAAATGTACTCTAACCTTTGTTTTCTGCTCTATTATTATGTCCTAGATTTAAGATCTGTAAGCAAAATGCCTATAAAAATACATGAATAGGCCTTACATAAAAAAATGATTAACTTTTATTAACAAATTAGGTTACACTTTACAATAAAGTTCATTAGTTAAACATTAGTTAAAGGCAGGGTAGGTAAGAAATTTTGTTCCAAATTTGTTTAAACTTTCTATATATATACATGCATAATTAAAATGTAAGAACTCTGATAAAAAGAGTATAAAAATCGAGTGACTCTAGACCGTTTAATCTGTATTAAACACAGCTCATTATTTCCATCCGGGACGAAACATAGGATTGGCTTAGGCGGCTGTCACTCTCTCGCAACCATGGCAACCACCCTTTTGCCACACATGACCTGCCCACTTGCGCGCACACGTTTGATTTGGGGAATCCAAGAGGCATGGATCCTAGGAATACCAAAACAATGGCAGAGAAACAGCAAGCTAAATTCACAGTACCGGCCTATGCAGTTAGTGAAGGCAAACCAGGCAAAAAAAGGAAGACAGTAACAGTACAAGAAAAGGCAATGAACAAAAAGTCTTTGGATAAACAAAGAAATAAAACGCGAGTTAATATCGGCGTGGCTTTCCAGCGATGGCGAGAACTGAGGGAACTCAAGGGGCTGAAAAGTGACTCCTTGATGGCTTTATTTCTGCTGGACAGGTAAATCTTTCTTTTTGTATTTTGATCATACATATTTTTTTGTTTATTTTTTCATGAAGCATGTGTCATTAGCACACGTAGCTGCGTAATATAGCTAACATAACATTACTTAGCGAGCCGTAGTAGAGACGATAAATAATGATAGCTATAGTGTTGAATTGTGCATAATTTTACCCTCTGTCTAAGTCTTTTACCATGTTCACCTGTAAGTTTACCTGCACGTTTTTTTCGCCTTTGTTTTGTTTTTATATTCTCTACCTATGTTTACTGATGTCTTTATCTTGTATCTGTGTGTGTCGTACACACTTTGTTGTATGTGTGTGTTATTATTTTGTGTCTGCAATGCAGTTGTGAGTTGATATTTGAGTGTATGTTACTCTGTTGATCTGTAGAACAACGTATATGTTATGAATCTTACACGAAATTCATCTTCATCACAGTGTAAATGATGGTAATGGAAAAACGTGTATCATGCAACCTGTTTTTAGCTTTGCCTTATAGATAACTAGCTCGTTAGCGATTCAAAAAATATATATTTTAAACTTTACCAATATCAATATGCTAGCTTGATAGTGAGTACTAAAATACATCTTGTTTATCTTCATAATTATAAAGTTATTTTTATTACATGTGATTCTGACATGATGTCACTACATGCACTGTGCTCCTTCCTCTCCGCTCGTCTCAGGTAAATAATGCGTCTTCCAGCTCAGTGGTCGGAGTCACACGTTCATGCGTTTTGGGGGCGTGGCTTTGGAAGGAGCCCAGAAGGGAGGGGGTGGAGTGAATGGAAATAATGAGCTGTCTTTAAAACAGTCGTGAGAGGTCTACAGACACTCGATTTTTATACTTTCTTTTTCAGAGTACTTACATTTTAATTATGTATTGATATATAAATAAAGTTTAAACAAATTTTGAAAAAAAGTTTTTTATACATTTTTTTGCCTACCCTGCCTTTAATGTATTGACTAACCTGAACTAACCATGAGAAATACATTTGTTACTGTATTTTCTAATCTTCTTTAACATTAGTTAATGAAAGTACAGTTGTTCATTGTTTGTTCATGTTAGTTCACAGTGCATTAACTAATGTTAACAAGATTTTAATAATGTACTAGTATGTTGAAATTAATAAAGTTTAATAAATGCTGTAGAAGTGCAGTTCATTATTAGTTCATGTTAACTAATGTAGTTAACTAATGAACCTTATTGTAAAGTGTTACCAAAAATTATTCTCTATAAGCAAATAGGCCAATACTTTTTAAATTCCAAATCTGTATTTGAATACATCAGTAAAATAAATGGAACTGTTTATTGAATCTTTAGACAAAACATAAAAAGAAACTCTTAAAGAAAGTTTACATGCTTTATGATTTGTATCATATTTTATATAAGCTTTTATGGCTCATATAGTATGATATAGTGAGAATATGGAGCATTCAATAAGTAAAAATAAAAAGCCTATTCCCAAACTGAGCATAAATGCAATTTGGTGCAGATGTTATGGCTAAAAAGATGAAATTTCAATAAATTTTGTAAATCAATAAGCTTTTATAACAAACAGCATAGCAGACTACTTACATAAAATGCATATAAATAACTATCTGTTGTCACTATTTCCCAATATGTCACAGTAAGATGATATTTAAAAAAGCTATTCTTATGTTTACAGATCATTAAATCATTAAAGATTTCACAGCACAAAGATGTGCACCATGAACTGAAATAGATTCATACTTTTTTAGAATTATACTAAAAGGCTTTTTACTTGCTAAAAAGTATAAACTATACGTTAGAGGGCAAAAAGGCATGTAACAGATTGTATACAACAGGTTTTTCAACAAAGTTTTGATCATGATAATTTAGAAGCCTTAGAAATTTCCTTATCAACTATGGTAATGTTGGCTGTATGGGGTTAAGTATTCTTTTCCCCAAAACTTTGAACGTGTTTGGAAATGTGTCTCCGATACTGTTTTTCCCATTTCTCCTACATGGTAGTGATGTGTCGTTCTTGAACGATTCATTCATTTTGAACGAATCTTTAATGTGACTCGGGAAGAACGAGTCGTCTCGGGGGGTGATTCGTTCATTCGCGCATGTGCAATATTCTACAGGTTCTGTACTGCTAGTAGTAGTTCACCTGATGATTCAATTGATTAGTTCATTTCATGAGTCTTTCGGGTTTTTAGTCGTTCCTTAATCACGTGACAAACCCATACACTACCAATGCATTCTGAGCCGGAAAGAGAATTGATTAGTTCTTTTTATGAGTCTTTCGGGTTTTTGAGTCGTTCCTTAATCACGTGACAGACCCATACACTAAACCAATGCATTCTGAGCCGGAAAGAGAATTGATTAGTTCTTTTTATGAGTCTTTCGGGTTTTTGAGTCCTTCCTTAATCACGTGACAGACCCATACGCTATGCTGTGTGACCCAAGCACATTATATTTATTAGTAAATAACGTTAACTCTCCAGTTTTGTTTGAGTTTGTGTTACAACTGTTAAAGCTGAAGTTATCATAACCTTGATGTTTTAAACTAACATTAATAATTCAAATTCAAAATGTTATTTGCTTTTAATTTATGTCATTATGTCCTTTTTGAGCAATCTTCTTATACATATATTAGACCAATATGTCAAGTCTGCCTAGGAAAAGCAATTATTATAACAGCAAACTCAAAATTGGAGTAAAAATGAACAAACTAGGCTATAAATACTTTGTATTGTAGGCTTGGATTATTATATAGCCTAGTGTTTATTTACAAATAGACAGTCAAAAAGATAAATTAATCAATATTTGATTTATAACAGGGCTTTATGTATTTATAATAACACACCACAGATCCTCAGTAACAAAAACAGTGACAGAAATGTCAGAAATAGCGTATGGGTCTGTCACGTGATTAAGGAACGACTCAAAAACCCGAAAGACTCATGAAATTAACTAATCAGTTCTCTTTCCGGCTCAGAATGCATTGGTTTAGTGTATGGGTCTGTCACGTGTTTAAGGAACGACTCAAAAACCCGAAAGACTCATGAAATGAACTAATCAGGGGTGCGTTTCCCAAAGCGAACTATGGTCGCAAGTTCCGTCGTTACCAATAGAGTTCAATGGGACTTGCGACCATGGTTCACCAACGATGCTTTCGGGAAACTCACCCCAATTCTCTTTCCGGCTCAGAATGCATTGGTTTAGCATGGGACTGCCTGTCACGTCATTAAGGAATGACTTAAACCCGAAGACTTGTCAGACAAGAGGTGAGGTGAGCTTAATCAGCTTGTCATAAACTGAAGACCCAGGTAATTAATTAATAATTTCTGAATCTTATAGCATTGTAGTTTTGTATTGTTTGTAGTGGGATCAGCGTTTGCATAAGTAGTAGATGTGTTGGGGAAGTAACACGTAATATTTAATTACATTTTGCTAAAATGAACGAAATGACTCGAAAAAAGATTCGTTCATTTTGTTGAACGAGACTCAAAAGTCCGAGTCGGTAAAATGATCCGAACTTCCCTTCATGGCACTGTCTGAGCACTGCGAAAGGTTATTCTCCACCATCAAGATAGATGGCGCTGTACTAAAAAAAACTCCTTCGTTTCTCTGAGGTCAGTCATCCTCGCGTTGCCAAATATATAAAAAACACTTATAAAAATGTATGTTTTCCTAAACTGGTCAAAACACCAACTGTTATCCCAGCTACATCATTTAATGTTTCAGTTTCACATATGTTTAAAATTGTTCTGGGATGGACCGAGATAAATGTTACACTTTGCCCTTATGATTTGACGCGTTAAGGGGGATTTTAAAGGTGAAATCTGGCAATTTTTCGATGCACGTGGACAGGAGAACGTGTGGTCGGTAAAGAAAGACCGCTGATCCATGTGAATAAAACGTCTTCAAATGAACTATAGGTCCCACCGATTATGCTGTATATAAGTTGTAGTTTCTTTGCTTTATAGTCGCTATTATTCGTAATGTAGAAGTCCACCAATCGAGATGTGTAATAGACCGGTATCGGTATCTTAACATGACTCATAATGAGTAACACCACAGTTCATGGCAAGGTCTGGGCGGCTGTGACACAAGCTTTCAAATTGCCAATGGCTTTCATAAGGCAGATGATAACGAAGCTGATTAACCGAGTGTTGATGAGCACGCTGCCATCGCCGAAGATGGCTGGTCAAGCGATAGTTGACTGTAATAGAAGAAAAATGGTAGGTTATGTCTTTTACTTGGCATTGTTATTATAACAGGTTATGACTAACAGTTTTCCTCAAAAATAGATACTAAAGTTACCAGTGCCTGTGTTGTAGTTACTGGTTATTAGTCCAGTAAAGTCTCTTTTTCAGTACCACTAACGTTAGTTTTACGGCTGTTCGTTAAAGTACTTATTCGTTATATTCTATTCCTGTAGTGACTTGTATATTTTCAGTTGGTCACGAGAACTCATAACAAACTACACATTTTTAATTTGCCAAAAGTCGCTTTCCCAATAGTAGGAAGTATCACCAGTAACAAATATCTACTTCAGTAACTCGCTTATTTAACACTAGTGTGTATTTCATTTGTTGATAGTAAAAAAATATTTTAAAAGTAAAATTTTAGTAATTTAACTTATTTAAAAAAAAAAAATTAAGCCATTCTGACAAGTTGTATGTCCTCCTGGGACCCAGGAATAGACTTTTGTCCTCTGTAGTGGACATTATATTTTAGTGATTTTCTCTTTCTGTTACAAAACAGGACATTGATTTCATACATGTCCACTGTAGAGGACATTTAATTCATGATTATCAGGCATTTTAGGAGATACAAGTGAATAGGGAAAGAAATTATATATCAATATTCCTATTAATTATTAGATATTATTATGAAAATGTCACCAATTATTACTCCCATTATTACACTTCTTTTTCTTTGAATGTTGCTCCAAGAACACATTAATATGCAAATTAGATACAGTGTATAGATACATTGTATTGAATGGGAAAACCCATGTATGGCTATTTTACCCACATATTGCATAAAGTAAAATGATATGTCAATTAATTCCATTATATCTTTCATAACATAGTCGAGAATCATCTTTATACAAAGTTTTAAAAAAATCCTGAAGCCTAAAAATTGATTGGTGATTTAAAAAAATCCCTTTGTTTTTGCCTATACATGTAATTTCATGTCAATTTATTTTTTAAACAACGGAGTCCTCGTGTCGACTACAGAGGGCATAACATATGAATAAAATAAAATGTTTACATTTTTTTTTTTTTCATTTGTTTCTTATGCTCTAAACAATGTAATGACGTGAAAAAATACTAAACTCGAAAAAGCTTTTTTTTCTGGGTCTCGGGAGGATATGACAAGTAAAAATAGAATTAACTAAAAAGATGAGGCTACTTATAACAGTCGAAATAGTAGTACTAGTTTAATCAGGACCTATATAAACCTATGACTGATTCACTTTGTGTATTGCTGTTGTGTTTCAGGTTGTCGGGCTGGGAAACCCTGGTATGAGTGGCTCTCGACATAGTGTTGGTATGGCTGTGCTGACAACGTTAGCAGAACATTTGGGAACACCAGACAGCTGGAGACCTGACCGAGAAGTCTCAGGAGAGGTTGTTGTAACACAGCTTCAAGACATCCAGTTGGTTCTTCTTCGACCCAAGTTGCTCATGAACATCAATGGTGTGAGTGTGGCAAAAGCAGGTGAGACACATTGTATTATCCTATAAAAGAATAACTCAACATTGCACCTTTTGAGCTCCAGAATGGAAAAGACATCATTACAATAGTCAACATGACTACAGTGGTTCAACCTTAATGTTATGAAGCAACGAGAATACACAACGACTTTATTTAACAATTTGAAATATTGTCATACACAGTTGACATAGTGAACGCAGTGAAGGCATCCATATTCAATGGATATTCGGAGTCTAAACACCAACTCCTTATTGGCCCTGCTCCTGCGTCGTGCTCCTCACGTGTACAGCGTTGGCCAATACTGAGCTGGCGTTCTAACCCTTTAAATAAACCCTCTGTACCTGAAGAATTTGTATTTCATTTGTATATTTGCTCTTTTTTTTTTTGTTATAACAAATAAACATATTGTGATTATATATCATTATCGTGAAATAAAATTTCTTATATCGTGAAATAAGATTTTGGTCATATCGCCCACCCCTATTTCCATCATTGGAAATCTGAATTTATTGCTTTATTTTTATTCTTTTTTCCAGCCAGCAAATTTTTAATTCCACCTGAACATATTCTCTTGATTCATGATGAACTTGACAAGCCACTTGGGAAGTTCGGCATTAAACATGGTGGAAGTGCAAGGTGGGTAAACTTTTGTTCAGACTTTTGTTTTGATAACATTGGTTTAAGTTCCTCTATAATATATTATATTGACCTCATTGGACTATGTCTCTTCCTCTCAGGGGTCACAATGGTGTGAGATCATGTGTGGACTGCCTTCATACTGATGTAAGCTAGCAAATATTTTATAGAGCAAAACATCAGCTGTACTAGCGACTTGCTGTATGAGTTCATTATAACATACGCTAATTGTGCCCGCAGGTGATGCCACGGTTGCGCATTGGTATTGGGCGACCGTCAGGTAAAACGCCTGTTGACCGTTACGTTTTGGGACGTTTTTCACAAGAGGAACAAAATGTTCTAGACTCTGTCATGAAGCAGAGTGTAGATGTTCTGCTGACATTTCTCACAGACTCGCAATCCCAGACTTCTCCAGCAGAGGGAAGGAGAGCGTCACGCAAGAATAAAGCAAGGACACTTTCACCGCCTCAGGACACCACAGAAGAGCACAAACAGAACTGACCTTCTGTTACTACACATTATATATTTTATAACTGTTTCTCTGTTGTGAAGGAGCTCAGTTTGGTTATAATGCCATGTTTTGATCCCCAGCAAAGCTAAGGACATGGAGGCCAAAACCAAAACTGACATCATTACCTACTAGTAATTTTCTGATAACTCTGTTCTGAAGGAGTTAAGCTTGTAATGATCGGCTACACAGATTGTTAGAATGCACTGTCTCTGCCATCTTTTAAAGTTTCTTCAAAATTGGGGTTTACAAACCCCTAGAGGTTCCTAAGGGAACAACAGAAGGTTTGTGGCACTGCTGTACTAAATTAAAAAAAAAATTATAATATTGAAAATAAAAGGTTTCTTAAAATATAATAGAATTACATTACTTCAAATATCAGCATATAAATAAATTCATAGG
This sequence comes from Megalobrama amblycephala, assembly GCF_018812025.1. Taxonomy (NCBI): domain Eukaryota; kingdom Metazoa; phylum Chordata; class Actinopteri; order Cypriniformes; family Xenocyprididae; genus Megalobrama; species Megalobrama amblycephala. The sequence continues at coordinate 40,523,333 of NC_063047.1, forward strand.
CATTAATGTGACAAAACAGTTTGGAAAACCCTGGTATATAATCTGGACAACACTAACCTCACTCTTAATAGTGCCATTTCATGTAACTGGGTGATTTTTAAATGTGTTAATTTCATTGTATTGTGTTTTGCTTTTACAAAATATTTGCCCATTACTATGTTCAGCTATAGTCAAGTCACCTTTATTTATAGCGCTTTTTACAATGTAGATTGTGTCGAAGCAGCTTTACAGTGATAACTGGTACATTACTTTGGCTGCACAGCAGCTCTTAAAGCAGAACTAAGTAACATTTTTTACCTTCATAAATAGTTTTCTAAGTCCTTACGATGGTTAATTGACTTGTAGTGGTGTGTTTGAGGCGTGCACTAACCCCCTCTGGCACGTCTACGCCAGAAAACAGCACTTGCAAGTTGAGCTGCACCGACCCGACACAATCTCGCCTCATGTTCATGTTCACGCGAGAGTGACAAAATGCTTTACGGTAATTCGAAAACAATGTATATATTATGACTTTATAAGACAATTTCAAAAATTACCCACCTCCATCGAGATTTCTTGTACTGTATTTACAAAACTACTGAGCTGATGAGCGTTGTAGTCCAGAGCTGCACTTGGAGTACTTACGACAGTGTGATTCACTGAAGGAACCTGTAGGGGGAGCTTTGCAAATCTTACTGAGTTCCGCTTTAAAGAATAGTGTCAATGCGGGCATATCAAAACACTGTTGAATATCAAATGTCAAGTGTCCCCAACTAAGCAAGCCAAAAGGCAACAGCGGCAAGGAACCCAAACTCCAACAGGTGGCAAATAGGTGTTAAAATGGAGAAAAAAAAAACCTTGGGAGAAACCAGGCTTAGTCGGGGGGCCAATTCTACTCTGGCGAATTCTCTGGTGGGGCGCCAATTTTTCTCTTTGTTACGACTCAGGTTGCTATCATAAGTCCGATAGGATTGCAACATTAAAAGTATTTATTTCAGTTCCATCCAGTTGAGGATCATATTCATCATGCTGGTATGGACGGTTATTGAGGAGCTGCGCCACTGGTTTAGCTATAGGTTTACAAACATTTCTGACATTCAGAGAACTGTTGCTTCATAAATGTATGCTTCATCATCTATTAATATGAGAATGAGAAACCTGGACTTAATCTATATTAAACCTGCAAAAAAGTGTTTAAATTTTTAAAACAATTACACATGATGTAAAATAATTACGAAAGTGACGTACAAGAAATATTTCAGATTATAGGTCACAAATAAGTTATGTCATTGATCAAATTATCCCAGGTGAAAAGAAGTACACTTTTATAATGTACTTAAAGTGCTCTATTTTCATGCACTATTTTTATACTTAATATACTAAAAACTCTTCTTTAATACTTCTTAAGATAATCTTAAGAACATCTAAGTGTACTCAACTGTGCTATTTTGAGACACAATGAAATATGAACTAAAATGTGCTTTTAATATACTATCTCTATTTAAAAACTATATTTAGTTACCACATAGTACATTTGAACCCATACAAGTAGTATCTAAATATGTTTTTTAAATACAGAGACAATATATTAAAAGCACATTTTAGTTCATATTTCATGGTGTCATAATAGCACAGTTGAGTACACTTAGATGTTCTTAAGAAGTACTAAAGAAGAATTTTAAAATAGAGAACTTTAAGTACATTATAGAAATGTACTTTTTATCACTGGATGGAGTGCTGCAAGGATCTGTTTTAGGCCCTCTGCTATTTTCAGTATACATGCTGTATCTTAATAACAATAGAAAACATGGAATTAGTTCACACTGTTATGCTGATGATACTCAGCTTTATATTTCATCACAATCAGATAAAATCTCTAAATTATCCAAATTGACAGAGTGTGTTAAAGATATAAAATTTTGGATGACCAGTAATTTTCTTCTAGTAAATACGAATAAGACTGAGGTATTGCTTATTTGACCAAAAACCTGTAGGCCTACACAGAATCTTAGAATACAATTTGCATCTAGAGGAATGTACTGTTACTTCATCCTCTACAGTTAAAGACCTGAGTGTTATATTAGACAGCTACTTGTCTTTTGATAATCATATTTCAAATGTTAAAAAAAAAAACAGCCCTCTTTTACCTCAGAAACATTGCCAAGCTATGGAACACGTTATCTGTTTCTGATGCATAAAAGCTAGTTCATGCATTCATGACCTCTATTACTGTAATACAGCTGATTGTCCTGCATCCTCAATAAACAAGCTACAATTAGTCCAAATTGCAGCTCTTACCAGGTCAAGAAAATATGATTAAATCACCTCAGCTTATCATCTCTACACTGGTTATCTATTAAGTTCCGTGTTGATTACAAAGTATTGCTACTGACCTATAAGGCTCTAAATGGTTCAGCTCCTGTGTATTTAACCGATCTTCTGTGGCCCTACAGTCCATAACGTTCTTTAAGGTCACAAACTTCTGGACTTTTGTTCCAGATATCTAATTCCACTAAAGGAGGGAGAGCGTTTTCGCATTTGGCTCCTAAACTCTGGAATAGCCTTTGTGATGATGTTCGAGGCTCAGACTCACTCTCCCGGTTTAAATCTATTAAAGACATCTATTTAGCCAAGCATTCACATAATACACCTCATCACCTTGTACTCCAGTTATTTCAGATGAAATGCACATGATTATCTTTTCTTGGAATGCAATGAACAGCTACACTAATTATTTTCCACTTGCGTTTCTGTACCTTGGGATTCCCATAACGAGAGAATACACCAGCTCTAGTTTAGATCCAGCCTCCTATGAAGATTTCAGATGTCCCAACACCTGTGAAGAGATGACGCCAACTCTGAATCAACATCAACAATCAACCATTGCCAAATTTTCTATATTATGATCACAACTTGTAATAATTGCTTTAATGAGATCATTGTTTCTGCTTAAATTAATACATGATATGAGCTAACTTGATTTGTATTATCTTAAAACAAACATACAATAAATGTGAAATGAATTGAATTGAATCATGTGACTATACAGACATTTAAATGTTCTTCCATTGAAGCTCAAGATACTCTTTGGATCATCTAAAATCATGCTGGAGAACAAGATCATCAGATCTCACACAGACTTGTGGAGTTCATGGAGCTCGAGTGCCGCATGCTCTCATTAAAGCAACATGAGAGCAAAAAATGTGCTACAACATTCTGAAATTCAGTGTAAAAATAATAATAAAAATAATTTGCTTTGAAAAAAATGTAATTAGAAGAATTCTAAATTAGAAGAATTCTAAAATTAGAAGAATTCTAAATTATATATATATATATATATATATATATATATATAAACTTTCATCAACTCATATAAATGTAATAAAGACGTAATGAAGGAATTCCATTATTAAAATGGGTTTTATTGCTCTAACATGAACAAAAGTTTTGTAGGTCTAAGAGAGAATCACTTGTTTCGTCACTGAATTAAAGAATGCTGAATGAACACTTAATCGACAAAACATAATCAATGCAACTCAAATACAAACAATGGATATTGCATACAGAGCCAGTTTAATGTCAGCTCTTTGCTTGTATATCATTAGGCTATAGGCTTTAGTTACACTTAAAAATGTGATCATTCCTTATTGGGATCAGTGCAGTTATCAAGTTACAAACTCATATAATTAACTCTATAACTGATTAAAAAAGAAATATGGACAGCGAATGATAAAAATCTTAAAAATCAGTGGTGTGTGGAGATTTCTGACAGATGTGGAGCATTCATCCGAGAGGACCTCAAAGATTTCCATCAATACCACAGCATAAGAGAACTATTGAAAAATACTTCAAAGACAATATCACTTGTGGCAGATTTTCAACATTCAAGCTTGACAAATACGCTTTCCCTGAGCAATCCTTTACAATGGACCATTCCCAGCTTCTGTGAATGGTCAGGATTTCTTGGTCCACTCTTAGCACTAACAATAGTTAAGGTCAGAGGTTACTGGCACGGCTGGACACAGCTAATACAAAAGTGCAAATTTATGCAGGGTAATGTTCTGAGCCTTCTAGGGGGTCTTCCCTGTTTTACAAAAATATTTAAAGTAATACCACCTAATACACAATGCCTAAAGTAACTAAAAGTCATTATACACAAATCAATGTTTTATATACAGTTGTTTTTTTTTAAAAAAATGTTTGTTTCAAAAACATTTTTTGTGTGAATTCTGTCTTTTAAACATTTTAGGTTTGCTTTAAATTTATACAATTTACTATTCACAAAAATATTTTTGGCCAAAAAAGTTTGATATTTTTGTTACATTTAACTTTACTTTTTTCATTTTAAAAATTGATGTGCCTCATTACTGTTTTACTGTTTAAATTATGATAAAAAAACATTATTAATATGTTGCTTAATGGCAGGATACAATGTAAAAGTTTACCCCATTTGAATTATATTTTTTTCTGAGCAATAACAATGTAAATGTTCAATATCATTTTAAAACATGTAGTCTAGATTTTTATTCCGTGCTAAATTACTTTATCTACAGTATTTGTGCAATTCTTGCAATATCTCCCCAATATACGTTTTAAATTAAAGAAAAAATGGCTTTTAGTAACGTTATATAAATGAAAGCAGTCTTATAAAGGTTGTAGTTTTTATGAGGTACACATGCAATTAATATTTGACTATAGGCTACTTTAGTGTTTTCAGAAACCCTGTATTATGCGCCTATAAAAACACTTTATGAAGTGTTAATGAACGATTCCTTTGTGGTAAAGTGCCAGGTAATCCCTTACACGAGTGGCTTTTGAGAGATAGGAAACGTCATCGACGACACAAAGCGTAATGGCACTGTAGACACTGTTGGATTGTAATTGCAATGGGCAAAAAATGGAGTGTTGTTTCTTTAAGAGGTTACTGGTCCCAGCGCAGCTGCTGGTCAGTACGCCGATTGAGACAGTGGATGCTCATCCCCTTCTCACCACAATGGCCATTTATCACTCACTGGTGTGTTATTCAAATCTCGTACCAAGCGGCCACCGACCCCACTCCCCTCGCCGTTTATTTAGAAAGCTGCGCAGTTGTCACGCGAGCCTCCGCGCATCCTTTAGCCAGAAACGCCGCCAGTGTGTTTTGGTCCTCATTTACAACAGTCATCCGGACGGGACTGATAAAAAGCTATGTATAAAGGAATTCGTGCCTCACTAACATATATTGTGAGTGTCACGAGCATCGCGTCTTGAACACGCTAAACAACTTTATTTTATTCTGCGCATTGAAGTTGGAGACTCGCAGCACCGCGGAACGACACCTCTGGAGGAATTTGACGCACATCAGGAGGTTTCTCTTTTTTTTGCTCGTTTTTGGTCTTCCATACTTGATCAGAAACATCTCACAGGTGCAGACATGGCGAATCGCTGCCTCAGTGCCTTCTGGAGAAAGTGTATCGTGATGGTGCAGCACAGCCTCCTAAAGATCACCGACCACATCGACAGAGCAGCTCCGCCAGCACATTCCTCGATTATTTTAAGTGGGAAATTTTGATTTTGTGAACGACAATCGCTCATTTATTTATTGCACTGGAACGAATTAATTGATAAAATATTTCATTAATTTGCTTAATCTGAGCCTTATTTACCCGGTAAGACCCGATTTTATTTTGCGGTTATTATTTTAATAACAACAACAACAAAAAAATAGGTCTGTGGAAATGTGCTTTTATTTTTTAGAAAAATAACATAGAGTCTTAAAGCAACATTACAGGCTTGACGGACAGTAGGATATTGAGCGTCAATTTCGTCTCGTGCTATTGTGGCATATTTCTGTAGATAACGAAAAGTGGACCGAAAAATATTATGATGTAATTCTACTGCCAAGGAATTTGTGAAAAACCGCCGATATAGGCTACTGAAAGGCAGCACGCCTGAATTATGTAAAGAAAAAAACAATGTGCTTGAAGGCCTTTTCCCACTGAAGAGCAGAAAACACACGAGGACCCAAACGCATGGATCCTATACAGTAAATATTCACACAGTTGTGCTGTTTGTGGAAACATGAGCTCAAGCAGTTGATTGTCCAAACGCAATTCTTGTGAAATGTCAAGCGATCAGTCGAGAATTGTGCCTGGACATCTGTTGCTGGAGGCTCCCACGCGTCTCCAATCAGCTCTGTTACATCGATTCATTATTATTATTATTTTTAAATAATGAAGAACTCTAATGAAGAAATTGATGGTTTAAAATGCAATGTTGAAGAAAACGTTTGACTTCATTTTAATTAGCAAGATTACATTTGTTGTATTTTTCGTTATGTGCTGGTAATGTTTTGAATTAACAATAGAAAATTTAGCTTGAACGTTAACTTCATGGCACGTAAACACAACTGTTTTATTATAGCTGATTTTATTTCACATCAGATGTTTTTTTGTTTTTTTTTTGCATGTTGGTTGGTTTGTTTTAATTGGTGTATTTCCATAGCATAAATGTAACCTAAAATAATGTAAATTCAGCACTACACCATCATGTTTTTTTAAAGGCTAACCTTGTATAATAAAATCCACATATTTATATCACGAAAATAGATTTTGCCTGCATTATTGTTTAGTAAAGCAGAACGAAAAATGTTTAGGAAATTAATTTGTTAATTCAATGATTTGTCGAGTAAAGTAACTTTATTAAATTAACTTTAATAAAGCTTTCATTTGTGATATTATTGTTTCTTTTTCTCGTTCAAAATGAGCTGACAGGATTTTACTATTTTGTCACATTTATTGTATGAGGTGTCTGCTACAGACTTTAGGATAACAAAGAAATGGCATGTTAATCCAATAGGATTAAACAAGATTAGTTTTACACACAGGTCAGATCTTTTGATCTTTTGAAATCAGCACGAGTAGCATTAAACGAATACATAGTTGTCATCCATTTGCATTAGACCTTTTCATTTTTTTTCTTTCCATGTGAGATCATTACATAGGATATTTCTGCTGGAATACATTTAAAATGCGATTAATACGATAGTCTAATTGTTTAATGGTAATTTAAATCGTTTTCTTAGATTTAAACCACATAAAATAATGATTTGGTTCTAGCCATAACGTTACAGTAACAATTCATAACCATCATAGCATTTTTAGGACACTTAAAAAAACAAAAAAAACAAGCAATTGACATTTAAAAAAGAAATACAAATTAAAAAATAATTATCAAAATATAATTTAAATATAAAAAACAAAATAGCCAACAATTTCTGTGTAGGAACTTTAGGAATGTTCTGTTCACCTATGTCATAATTTAGAGGATTCTTTATTGTTATTATTATTAGCCTGTTTAGCGCCAGCACATCATTTTAAAAATGTAAACTTCAGTATTTTTTTTACTGAAGAACTTCTTTCACAACAAAATGTGTTTATTTATGGCATTCTACTAAAATTAATGAAATTCCTCTGCTATATTAAAAATATACACCTACTAAACGTATATGATTTTATTCAAATGGTTACAAAATTATAAGCACCCTCTGAATGAACTGCATTGGTCCTAGAGACTGACTCTCCATGCACTGCTGTGCGAACTTCACGTCCCCAGCAGAATAGAGTCACTGAGCTGATATGAAAGACTAGAAGCTGTGTTAGAGGAATTCGCACTTATCATTGCAACTGCCTCACGTGGAAGCAAATGAGGCCATACATCATGTAGAGGGAAGATGTGACAGTGTCAGCATCAGAGTCTTAGTAAGTTAGAGGATTATCAATCATTTCATGCTTGCAAAGAGGGACAGATTTTGGACAGACATTTTCGTATGCATCCTCCAGAGGCCCATGTCCCCCACTGACCACACAGAGGCCAAGGGCATCCCCGGTGCCCCCTCCACCCCTCTCCCAGCATTCCCCCTCCTCTCGCCCTTTGTTCACCTGTTGTCCTGGAGACTCCATTGCTGCGGTAACCACCCATTGTTTGGTTGAGAACAGAGATGAAGAGACACAGTCCACAAATAATCTCACAATCAGCATATGACCCAATATTGACTTTTGAAATCGGAATGACAGAAAGTGGGATGTATTTGAGGTCGCAACATCTTAAACGTTTAGTGGGCTAGTAAAACGGCACCCTAAAAAGAAATTCAGATGTATTAGCCTACCACAACTTAATGAATGCATGATTGCAACTTTTATTCTAATTTATTGATTTAATGTAACATTTTACGGAAAAAAAGAACCTTTCAGTAGACAAAAACTTGAGTTTTCGAAGTTGTGAAAATTATGTGTTCTAGGACCTGTTTACAGCCCATACCAGCCTTGTTTTCGTCATTGTAAATTTCAATTTCAAAGTGGCCGTTTACACTACACCGTTTTTTAACTAAAAACGGAAACCGTTTATGTGTTTTGGTCTTTCATTTACACGACAACGGCGTTTTGAGGCCTGAAAACGGGTTCTTGAAAACAAAACCGTTTTTGTCACGGTGTGTAAACTACAAAACGCGAATTTGTGAAAACTGTGACGTCATGCGCATGCGTATTACGTATTCAGTCTATAGGCGCGTAACGTGACCTTGCCACCTACTGGCCTGGCATGCCATGCATAATACAGCATTTTTAATCGTTTTCTTGGATCCGTGTGAACAGGGATCGTTTTGACAACGTTGTCATCTGTACGCGAAAAGCGAAAAGAAACACTTCAACGTTTTTAGTACATCGTTGTCGTATAAACGTACCCTAAGTTCTAAAGGGTCACGTAAATTTACGTGATAAACATGTTACATTTAGCATGTGCTATGCTATCTGTTTATTTTAACTGAAATAGATAATATTAATTGGTTCCAGGTTGCATTTCTTTTTTTTAGCCAAAACATTTTTTTTTAAAGTGATGAGTTTCTAATATTAAAACATTGTTTAATAAGAATTAATAATGACAATACTGAGTCTCTATAAAGCATATACGAAACACAACCAAATAACTGATGCAGTCAGAAAAAAGCAAAAGTTGGTTTAGCTGAGCGTCTCAGCTGAATGCACCTTAAAAGGACTTTGCTGATTGTTTTTCATCTCTGGGCCACACAAGGCCCGCTGCATCCTCCGTCCCACCCCTCAGCCGGCCGCTAACTCCGGCCTGACCCTGGCCATGCAGATGAAAGCCTCATCAGCACTGTGGCTGGGCACATTTACAAGTGAAAGACAGCCAATAATGGGGTGGTTAGGGAGAAAATGAGGAGACAGAGGGGTGCTCACAGATGTTGAGGGGGGTGGGGGTCCATTGTAGCCAGGCCAGAGGGGACCAGCGGAGGGGGTGAAGTTGTGCCTTTTTAGACCTGATTTAGGACAGAATGGAGAGAGGTGTCCAAATGAAGGGGCCAGTGGCCAGGCAAGGGCAGCCGCTTTGGAGAGCGTGTGAACGGGAGCACGGGGGTCAAGCTAAGAGCAGAGGTCTAGCGGAGGGAGGGGGTCATTCTGCTATTATCTTGCTTTTTGTAACAGTCCTGCAACGTTTGAAAATCCTTCCTTTGACGCCACCCAATGTGAGGGCCTTGTCGCTACACTTCCTCTTGGTATACTGGGATGGGACAGATGAAGTCATCAGAGTGGGTATTAGTGCTTTGTGTGCAGGTGAAATGGTAGGGAAAGCTTTAAGAGCTTATCCACTAAAATTCAACACATTCTCAAAGGGCTTAATGTCCAGCTCACAGTCATGGTGTCCGTTTCGCGGACCCTTCAACAGACCACCTAACACCTGCTAACATTTCCTGCTGAGAAACATTTAATATCCTTTGGTAAGTGGAGGAAGAAGGGCCGTCAGAAGGAGTTGGGGGGCTTTGTGTCATTCAGTCCATGTTTAACAGTTATATGTTCACACAGTAAGGGGCTAGGAATGGTCATATATGGGGTTGGGATGATGCTCAAAGCATTGTGAAAAAAAGATCTTGTGGATTTAAAAGATCAAATACACAAGTTAAAAAATGAAAGTTGATTTTATTGCCTTGTTTTTGATGAAGTGTTTCTTTTTTGCATTTTATATTACTGTACATGTTTCAAATTAAATAAAAAAGAAAGACAAAATAACATTGCTGAAAAAGATGGTTGATCAATGAATAGAAAGATGCATAAAGAAAATGCTTTAAATCCTTTAAAACATATTTACATCACATTGAAGACTATTCTAAATGAATGTGCAGAATAACTGTACAATGTAAACAACAGTGAACAACACTGGAATTAGATATGGACACAATTCCACTGAATTTCAGGGCACTTATTTTAGTGTTTAAAATTAAATAAATTAACTGTTGTTCTTTGTTAGAACCATTCAAGGAGTTTTATATAGTAAAGAGAACAAAAAAATACTAAATAATTTAAGTAATATTTAAAATCTGGCAATTTGTCTCAGATCAAACTAGACAAAGTGGCTTTTCAGATGAGAGAACAAAATCTAACACCCCCACGTTGTTCCAAACCTGTATGACTTTCTGCAGTGGTTTTGGTTACCACTGACACCAATTGTATAGAAAAAAAACAAAAACAAAAAAACACTGAGGCGTTTCTCAAAATATCTTTTATGTTCCACATAAAAAGATAAAGTCATACAAGTTTGTAACAAGGAATGATGGTTTGTAAATGATACATTTTGGGTGAACTGTCACTTTACGACATCCTCATGTACAACATACTAAAAGAGCTGATAGATTCCACTTTCTGGTTTCATTTACATATTTAATATGAATGTTTTAAAATTGAAAAAAAAAAAGAGAAAAAAAGTGTTGTGGGACAAAAACCCTGCTTCAAATAGGCACTGCTGCCACCCAGTGGTCAGCATAAGAAATACAGCAATTAGTTTAATTGCCAGCCCATGATAAAATAAATAATCAGTTCAGAGAGCACTTGATTTGTAATGAACTCCACACAGAAAATGAGTGTTTTGTAGGTTGTTTCAGTGACCCAGAGAACTCTGAAGTATAACAGAGGTCGGCTTTGTGAATTTGCCTTTGTATTACCTAGCAACTGGCTTATTCTTGCTTGATTTAAAACTGCAAAAACCTGAGATGTTTATCAAATCATCTACATTCTTTATCAGAACTCATCCACATGGCTGAAACATACAACTGAAAGAATGTCTCAAAATCCCAAATTCAGTTGGCTTCCCAAAAGTCTTTGTGCTGTGAAGATCCTAAAGAGATCTACCTTCAGCATTCAAAGGAACAGGTTAACTTTAGCTGGTACCAATTTGCAGCCAGTGCTGGAGAAATACTGGCTGTCATTTGGTGTGTAAGTTATGGCGCCCCCTACAGATGATGCCACATCCGCACGCTGACACTCCCCGCGCTGGCAGAGCTCCCGCTGGGCACAGCGCTCCACGTGTCGCCGAAGCAAGGGAAGGAAAGGCACAAAACGAGTGATGAGCTTTTCTGTAATTATTCTGGAGTGGTAGAACCCACCTGGGAAACAAAGTTCATCCACAGATTAGATTGAAAATTGTGCAACATGCATCGAGTACTGTAGCTAGCAGCTATCATTTACATGATTGAGCTGAAGACCTACTACACTCACTGTTCTTGTTGTTGTACACGGCATCAGCAATACTTTCCTCCAGCTCATCAGGGCGAATGTCCTCTCGATCTCTACCTGCCTGTCGACTCTCCAGCGCAAGTTTGTTAACTACCTCCTGACCTACAGTACTGAAAAAAGGATGAAGATATGAAAATCCTCATTAATACTTGAAATTTGTTCTGCTTTAAAATGTAATATTGCCCTGAAAGATGGAAGCCTAGCCATAATAAGTATATCAAATATTACTTTATTAATCAGTCATTCAGACTTACCTGATAAATATATAAATCGCCTTACGGTAGTTTGTCTGGAACAGAACATGAAAGGGGCCTAAATGCGGTTCTAAAACGTCAATCACACCAGGAGGCATTTTCTCCATCTCATCGAAGATAAAGATTGAGCGAGCACAAGCGGTTAGGTTTCTCTCGACCCAACGTTTTAGATCAGACTGTGCACAAAACAAGAAAAGAACAAATAAATGAAAAATAAACAGATATATCTTATCTATCTTAAAGGATATAAATAATAAAGTGCACAACATTTGTGTTTGTATCCAGAGTTGCCAAGTCTGTGGTTTTCCCGCAAAACTGGGCTACTTTTGAACGGTTACAGCGGGTTTACAAAAATTGTATTCGACTGAAATTATTGTATTGAAATATAAACAAATAACAGCAACTGTAAAATATGTGTTTATGGCATGAGAGTGGCATATTTTGAGTTTTGATATTTGGGATAGGGTCTTTTGGGGCCATTTTTGACTGGCCATTGGACTAGTTTTGTTACGCAAACCTGGCAACCCTGTTATATATCTATCAATAAATATACACATACCCTGTATTGTTGCACCCGGTTGGCTAAGGGAAAGTGTAACGTGGGAACAAACTGATGGATGTACGGACTGCCCATGGCTGTTCCATAGATATGTCGTCCAATCATAGCGCTGACCATACTTTTTCCAGTCCCGGATGCTCCATGGAAAGACAGCACTAGTGGTCTGTCTGGGTTTTCATTCAGTAAAAATTTCACCACTGCTTCTGAGACAATGTCCTGAACCATATGCTGACCATAAACGTTTTTATAAAGGTCCCACTCTAAACCTGAAATTAAAAAAAAGCAGGCACAGTTGGGATGAGTGAAGGGGTTTGTAAATAAAAGCTTGCTGTTACTCACAGCTGAAGTATGAACAAATGTCATAAGATCTTCATTTGACAGACATAGTCCTACTGAATGACGTCATTACAAAGCAATTCATTAAGTTCTCCAAATATTGAGAAAAACAATAACATTTCAAAGCAGAAGTTTGTCTCATGACATTTATTGTTGCCCAACAACACATATTAAATATAGCTACTTGGGATTGCTAAGATTACCAAGTATGTAACATAATCTAACATATTTATTTTTTAATATTCATTAGAATGTCATTCAAGCAGTGATCTGTTTTAAACACATACAGAGATGCAGACATACTGTAAACTATGTAGCATTTCGTTTATGTTTACAGTGTAATCAGTTGTCACCTACCACCAATGGTTAAGTTAAATCTGTTGTATTAGGTATAAAGGAATAGGGCCCATATTTATGTCGAAAGTAATCCCGAAGAAGTTTTTCTCTGCCAAGCTGGCAACACTATTGAGTACTACAGAAGCTAACGCTAACTGTCTATATGCTGAAGAGACAGCTGTTAATATCATAGACACCTTACCTTTTATGTCTGGTTTGTAGTCACAGTCGCAGCTCTCAGATATTGAACAAAAAATAGACTTCATCTCAAAACCAGTACCTAAGGAAGTACAATAAATTAAGAATATTATAAATATCATCGTAGCTACAGCCTCGGAGCACAGCTCCATGAGTTGGATGACGGAAGAGCAACTACAGATGCCGGACACTAGAGGGCAACAACTGATTTGATCTCACATATTACCGCGAATCGGTTCTTTCGAGCAGTTCAGTTCAAAGGACAATTCACTGATTCTTTTACGTCGTGACGCAATTGCGCCATTTCGTGGCGCCTTACTTCCGGCGTTTATTATATATAAAAAAGCAAATATTTCTGCTTATCCTTGAGAATTTTGTGGAAGGAAAAAAGTTTTTTTTGCTTCAGAAATCTATAGAAAGCTGGGGTGTATGATACAAACGTGTGTAGGCCATTTGATGTGCTTTTGTATTATCAGGATGATCATTTGGAATGTAAAGAACAATATATTATGCAGTTTTTTTTATGAAAACACCATATAAATGAAAAATTTTTTTTCACACTTTATAATTTATTTAAGTTGTACATAAAGCTGGAACAAACTGAAAACAAAAATGCGCTGAAAACATGTAATGTTTTAAAAGCACCAACATTTATGTAGGCATTTTTTTCTCTTTCTGATGTTAATAATGTGATTATGTCCCCCTCGATTATGCTTATTGCGTTTTCTTTTCAATCAAGTTTTCTAAATAAAGGTATAATTGTAATTTTAAGTGTCCCATTTGCAGCCATGATTCATCTAATAAAAATATATAATTTAAAACCTATAAAAATAGCCTAATTTGCTTTTACTATTTACACACATCTAAGCATGATTTCGCACGTTTTAATAAAACGCCATCAAATACAAACATTCTTCGTATGTGTGATACATTTTTCTACCATTTAAGTAACCTTTCGCCCTATCAGATCGTTTGTAGTGTAGTCAGCTCACTGTCGACTCATTACGAATCGGACATGTTCGAACGAGACCGTTCTCGGTTCAGTGACTCGTGAACCGCTAGAACTGATTGAGTTTGTAAACGAATTTTTCAGACAAGCTTTATTAATACAATCCATTCAAAATAACGATATTTAGAATTACTACTAGTAGGCTACCATGGATGATGATTCAGACTCTATTATATTTCAACAAATAAATAAGGCAGAGCCTAATATATTCACTTGACGCAAGCTTTATTTGACTGTGATGTGGCGACTGGTATCAAAGTACATGATACAATTTCAGATCAGTATGCTGTAAATCAGATAAACAAACATTTCACTTGGATATCATAGAGTACCACAGTCAATTGAAATAACTAAATTTATTTATAAACGATGTAAGTATGAAATAGTAGAGTTAAATGTATGCATTTAAAATCTCCAAAAGGTCTACCAACGAGTAAATATTACCCATTATTTGGTCATTGATTATATGAACCAATAACAAGTGCAATTAAATACATACTTCAAAGTTTAAAGCTAACAATATTAGTATAGTTAAAGTTATTTCCTCTTGAAAATATAACAAATGAACAAAAACCCAAAATCCAATAAGTTAAAATTGCTGAATGTGTTCAGTTTATGTACAGTGGCAGACATACATGCCCTCCATATTCCATGAAAAAAAAAAAGAAAAAAAAAAAAAACTGTAAATAAATTCACAAAACATAGTGGATATAATATGTGAATAGCTATCTTCCCTTCTGTCATTTTGGTGAGTGAGAAAGCTCAAGCCTGTTGGAGAGAGCTGTTAGCACTTCATCAAACTTTGAATATCGTTCATCTTTATTTCTTTCCACTCCACGGCTTCCCCACAGGAGACGCATCTGAAACTCTGTGAGGAAGACCTCCTGAACATCTGCTTCCTCCTGAAACCCTGCAAATAAAAATACATAAATAAGCCTCATGACCTATAACATTGCCTTTATGTTCACTTTTCATTAAATGCATGCAAATTTTATGTTTTGCATCACTAATCAACTTCGGACTTGTTCTTAATTCCATTGTTTTTACATTATTATTTTATACTTTAAATATATTTATATTTTATACTTTAGACTTTAAAGTGGACAGGGTATGAGACATATAAATGCAACCATTTATTGTCTTTATAAAAGTGTAGCTATACTAAATAGCCCTAAACTTCTATAACCATTAGAAATTGTTTATGTTATAAAGCCATTACCCTGCAGTTTGGCCTCTGCATTAGCACTGAACATCCTCCCATTGCACGCAATCTTACGTGCAGCATTCAGATGGCTCAAGACCATGGCCACCCCAGTGTCTGCACTTTCCCATGACTCGGACTCCTCCAGAGCCACAACACTCCTTTCAAGAAGGGACAGCAGGGGGAGCACATGGGGAAAAGTTGTCTCTGTGGGTCCACTTATCTCTGAAAGAGAGTTTGAGGTTGTCACTGGAGAATTTAAAAGAATCTTTAAAGCAAAGGTGAACTCCCCAGCTAACAGGGAACATTCTTAGAATGTTCTGGCAAGGTTCTCTCAATTTTATAAATTTTCAAGTAACGTTAATAGAATGATTGTTCATCTGGTTCTTCAATGTTTTCAAAACATTAGCACAAAAATATTATTTAAACATCATTCATGGAACTTTTTTTGTCTGCAATGTTTTAGTTGGATGTTCACCTAACAGTTTTTAAAGGTGCCCTAGAACCAGTTTTTACAAGATGTAATATAAGTCTAAGGTGTCCCCTGAATGTGTCTGTGAAGTTTCAGCTCAAAATACCCCATAGATTTGTTTAAATTAATTTTTTAACTGCCTATTTTGAAGCATCATTAAATATGCTCCGATTAAGCGTGTGCGGCCCCTTTAAATCCTCGCGCTCTCTGCCCCCCCGAGCTCTCGACTATAATACAGTTCACACAGCTAATATAACCCTCAAATGGATCTTTACCAAATGTTCGTCATACATACTGCATGCATGCATTGGATCATGTGAGTATTGTATTTATTTGGATGTTTACATTCGATTCTGAATGAGTTTGATGGTGCTCCGTGGCTAAAGCTAACATTACACATTGTTGGAGAAATTTATAAAGAATGAAGATGTGTTTATGCATTATACAGACTGCAAGTGTTTAAAAATGAAAATAGCAACGGCTCTTGTCTCCGTGAATACAGTAAGAAACGATGGTAACTTTAACCACATTTAACAGTACATTAGCAACATGCTAATGAAACATTTAGAAAGACAATTTACAAATATCACTAAAAATATCATGATATCATGGATCATGTCAGTTATCATTGCTCCATCTGCCATTTTTTGCCATTGTCCTTGCTTGCTTACCTAGTCTGATGATTCAGCTGTGCACAGATCCAGACGTTAATACTGGCTGCCCTTGTGTAATGCCTTGAACATGGGCTGGCATATGCAAATATTGGGGGCGTACATATTAATGATCCCGACTGTTATGTAACTGTTATGTTGAGATTCGCCTGTTCTTCGGAGGTCTTTTAAACAAATGAGATTTACATAAGGAGGAAACATGGTGTTTGAAACTCACTGTATGTCATTTCCATGTATTGAACTCTTGTTATTCAACTATGCCAAGGTAAATTCAAATTTTCATTCGATGGCACCTTTAAAACATTACTTTTTAAAATGGAAAGTTCCGGTCAGTGTTTATAATTGGTTGAGCCGTGTTCAAAGGCAAAGCCGTTGTAAATTACTCTCCAAACATACACAATATGAATTACATTAGACGATTAGTATGTGTAAATGCATACCTTCTCCGTCATTCATCATCCTCATTGAGGATCTAAGGGTTTTCTCATAAAGAACAGCACTTTCTGTGTACTTCTGACGTAAAACTGTCCATGTCTCATCCAAACGAGCAATCTGAAAAAAGCAGAAGACTGACTGAGTAGAATATTATAGACGTTCACTGAACATTCCTGTCTGAAACTTTAGTCTTAACCCTGTGTCTACCCCAAAACTTATCCATAAAATCAAAAGGAAATGATAGGTGAATAACACTGATGTAGAAGCACCTAACACCTGGTTGTATGCCTAAACTTGACATAAACTGTATACTTGTCCCTCAAATCTGATTGGTTGATTAGAATGTTGTTTATTTACTTTATTGATACACTTTTCCCTCATGGTTCAAGAGAAATGCCATCAGTCTCCTAACCTGTGGTAATTCGAGGCATTTCATAACTGTGGCAAAGCCAAACAAATTGCCCAAATTGCTCTTGAGTTCAGAGGCCAGGCAGATGGCTCTATGCAGCAGGGTGGCTCTCTCATCGGCACTGCCCGTGCAGCCCAGCAGCTGTACAGCCAACATTATGGACATAGTGTGAAACCTGAGGGGACAAGGAAGAGGTATTTGGTTATTTTAACCAAAGGAGGTTAACATCTCAAAGAAAGAATTTACCGGGTAACCAACCTTTCAAGCAGATCTTGACGGAGGTGATGTCCATGTGGGAGGGTAAGTAGCTCCATTCCCGAACTCACCCCCATCCCTTTCATCATCTCATCAGACATATCCAGAATTCGAGCAACCTGCAGAGTGAAGATTAGAAATCTTATTAAAGGGATAGTTCACATCAGACTCACCTTCAAGTTGTTCCAAACCTGTATGAGTTTCTTTCTTCTGCTGTGCTCTTAAAGGGACAGTCAACCCAAAAATGAAATTTCAATCATCTTTTACTCAGGTTGTTCCAAACCTGTATGAGTTTCTTTTTTCTGCTGAACACAAAAGATGATATTTTCAAGAATGTTGTTAACCAGACAGTTGACAGTAGCCATTGGTTCCATTGGTTTTTTTAGTCCTACTATGGAAGTCAGTGGCTACCGTCAACTGTTTGATTACCAACATTCTTTAAAATATCATCTTTTGTGGTCAGCAGAAAAAAGAAACTCATACAGGTTTGGAACAACCTGAGTAAAAGATGATTGAAATTTCATTTTTGGGTTGACTGTCCCTTTAAGAGCACAGTTCAGTGCATAATTTACTTGGAAAAATAACATTTTAAAATGTTCAGAAGATCCAGATTAAACATTAAAAAGTTTTGATTTTATATATATATATATATATATATATATATAGGGCTCCACAATTTGGCCAACAAGTTTGTGATTATGTATCATAATAATAATAATATAATAATAATCAACAAAATAAATCACTATTGTAATATTTCAATGTAAAATAAAAAAGTCAGTATTTAAGAAAAAAATAACGACAATAGTTGAACACTGAATTATGAGCTGCCCATGTGTAAATGAACACTCTGAAGCATGCAGTGCAAATGCAACCTTTGTGTTTTGATAATCACACTAAGCCATATTGCAATTTTGGTTTTATTTTGATAAATCGTGAAGCCCTAATGAATTTCAGTTATTTTAATGCATGAAAAGTAGGCAAAAGATTAATACTTTATAAAGTCAAACCTACCATGCAGTCAATTTTGGTAATATACATTGCCATTGTCTTTATGTCAACTTCAAACAGGACATCCTTCACTTTTTTCAGCATTTTGTTCTCCAAAGGTTTATTTTCTGGGGGGAGCAGTGGTGACTGGTACATACTAGGCCTGAAACAGGAAACTGTGTCTATGGTGAAAGGCACTAAATAATCCTCGTCGTACTCCTCTCTGCGATCCAAAGTCTGTATCTCATGTCTTACAAAGGGATGATTTGTAGTAGCAGGCTCAGTTTGAGAAATCACTGGGTCATTTTGTGGATGGTTCGCTTCTCTGTTGTTTTGATGGGAATGTGTCATGGAGGACAGAAGATGTACTGTTGGTTCCAAGTAGATGAGAGTGTTTTCAGGGGGGGATGAACAAAGCCGTATTTCACTGGATTTTTGCAGAACAGGTGATGAAGGGACTACAACAAACTTCCTGTTTTCAGAGGGGATTCGTCGCCGCCTGGCCACTGGAGACAAAAGCAGGTGCACAATCACAATGCTATTCTCTGATTTTCTGGTTTTACTTGATTTGATGACATTGAACTGAATCTTACATGTGCTCATTAATATGGGGGAAGTCGACACTACAAGGCGCTGCTCTACAGTGCCATCAAAACTCCTCACCACATCACTGTGGAATACAGTACAGGACAATCAGTTATTACAACAAAACCTAATCATTTACAGGATTAGATTTCTGTACATTCCTTAAAGGTGAAATGTGTGATATTAAATAAAAATACTTTCATTCATATATACACTTCCCGGCCAAAAAAAAAAAAGTCGCTGTTTGGATTTAAAGGTGCAGTGTGTAAATTTTAGCAGCATCTAACGGTGAGGTTGCAAATTGCAATATAGAGAAGCTATGGTGGCCAACACAGGACAAATATGTCGTCGTCTGAGACAGCAGAGAAAGCTAGTCAATCAAACGCACTCTGTAGAGCAGTTTGTCCATTTAGGGCTACTGTAGAAACATGTCGGCGCAAAATGGTGACTTAACATGTAAGGGACAATGAAGAATCATTTTCACACACGAATTGGCACCTCCAGATCATAAATTCATAAAAAGTCTTAGGGATGTGCTGGAGCAGACTTTACAGAGTGCTCGACTCTTGCATTGTCAATACAACATTTTGGCCAAAAAGTGATGCACCTCTTGATGGAAATAGCATCACAACATTTATTTCCATTAAGAGGTGCAGGTTTAAGCATCCCAACCAGCCTGACAACAGCAACATTGGCTCAACCAATGAGATGTGTTTGGGGCATGACCATGTGTTTGACTGACCAATGGCATATAGGGGGAATGTTTTCAAAACAGCCATTATTTTTGCAAATCTGTTTGTTGTTGCTTAAAGGGAAAATTCTCTTATCATTTACTCACCTTCATGCTGTCCCAGATGTACATGACTTTCTTTCTTCACATGAACACAAAGATTTTTAGAAAAATAATCCATCTCTGTGAGTCCATATAATGCAAGTGTACAGGACCTCCAAATTTGACACTTCAAAAACCACACAAAGTGAACATGACGGTAATCCATACCATGCTTTCTGAAGTGAAATGATTAACAATCGCTTAAGGCCAACTGTCATATGATTTCATGCTTGACGTAAGCGTGTTGTGAAACTCAAGCATGTGAAACTTCATCACTTCTCACATGAGTGAACTCATTTGGCAGTTAGCTGGAAGCAATTGTTTATAAGTCTCGTATATGGAGTACATTATATGGACTCACAGAAACAGAGTTAGAAAAAAATCCTTGTTCGTGTTCATGGGAAAAAAAGTCATACATCTTGGATGGCATGAGGTTGAGTAAATAATTAGAGAATTTTCATTTTTTGGGCGGAGTGCCCCTTTAAGGCTAAGAATTTACACACGTCACCTCTTACACCAACAAATTAAGATTTTCTGAACAATTTCTATCATAAAACTCACCTCTGTGGTCTTCTCAGCTCAATTTCCAAAGCCTCTGTCACAGTTATGCTTTCCCTCTTCTTTTGGCTTCCTTTCTGCCTAGTTGGTGAATTCAATGGGCCGCTCTCCACACTTGGTAGCCCAAACATGGTTTCTAGGTATCTTAGTGGAAGTGTCCTGATAACTGGTGAGTAAATGTAGGCACCACTCTGCTTTGTCAGAGGCCTTTTATTTCCAACAAATGAATGAACCAGCGTCGGCACAGAATCAAATGTTTCCCCCTCCAGAATATACTGCGTTCGAGTAAATGCGTCAAAAGATCTGAGCTGAACCTTGCTGATGAGGAAATGAAGAGCATTCTGGTTCCAGCAGCAGGTTAAGACATAGTCTCCAATGCTAGTGAGGGAGTCACGGACTAAAAAGTCCCCATTCCGTTGCACAAGAGACTCGGACACCTGTGAGAAGCAAAATTAAGTCATATTGTTCATTATATGTATTTTTGAGAAGAAACATTAGTCAAACCAAGAACTTACAAACATGTAAGGATATAACATATTATATAAAAATATTTACAATCTCACCTCCCAAGGTATGCGACCATGGTACCAGCCATGACTTGATAAGTTACAGCTACTCAGTTTCAGCTCTTTCTCTAACTCCTGCTTTAGTTTGTCTGATGGGGAATTCAGTTGGCATGTCTCTTTAGAAAACTAAAGGAAATAAAGCAATGATAAAAAACCATAAGAATAAAGAAATCAGTACTTCCTATGAAACTAAGTGACTCACATGTACAGTGGTTTTGGTCAGTTGTTAAGGAGACATCACTGTGTTTACAGTTTGTATAGGCCAATATATTATCACTAACAACATTGTGTTGAGTCTTACGTGCACCAACTAGCCCTATTATCCAATATATTTATATGTTTATCTGGAGCAATAAAACTGATATAGGTGAACTTGAATGATGGGAAAATGTCCTGAATGTTAAATAACCACTGTGCAAAAGACAAACGACAGTGATGGTAAAAAGAAAAATGTCTTTGTTCTAGAGGCTACAACAGAACTACCAGTGGTATAATGTGACACATCTCTCTTTAAATGTGAGCCCATTTTCAGTTGCCCTAAAATAAACAGCAACATTTGGCACAGTTGGTTGCCTACAGTAACCCTGTTTGTCCTCAACCATTCTGAAGACATGGGCAGCAGTCCAAGCCCCTTTGTGTTACCCATCTTAATTCAATTAGAGTTTAATGGCTATGCTCTCAGATTCCTTTGTGACTATCGCTTTTTGAGGGAATGTCACCAGAAAAGTAAAATAACCAGTGTATTGCGGATCATTTTTTCTTTAATAATCACTTATTAGTTCACCCAAAAATGAATTAATTTCATTTACCATCATGTCATTCCAAAATTATATGGATTTCTTTTTTATTTGGGCAACACTAAACAGTTTGTTTCCCATTGCCTTCCATTGTATGGACAAAAAATACAATGGAAGTCAATGTGAGCCAAAAATGTTTAGTAACCATCATTCT
The DNA here is from genome assembly GCF_018812025.1 of Megalobrama amblycephala. Lineage (NCBI taxonomy): Eukaryota > Metazoa > Chordata > Actinopteri > Cypriniformes > Xenocyprididae > Megalobrama > Megalobrama amblycephala. The sequence continues at coordinate 40,545,490 of NC_063047.1, forward strand.
TCAAAATATCTTCTTTGTGTTCTACAGAAGAAAGAAAGTCATACAGGTTTGAAACAACATGAGGGTGACTAAATAATGACAGAATTTTCATTTTTGGGTGGACTGTCCCTTTAGATGATCTGCATGACTGAAAGCCATTAAGCCAATTTTACCTTAAAGGGTTAGTTCACCCAAAAATGAAAATTCTGTCATTTATTACTCACCCTCATGCCGTTCCACACCCGTAAGACCTTCGTTAATCTTCGGAACACAAATTAAGATATTTTAGTTGAAATCCGATGGCTCTGTGAGGCCTCCATAGGGAGCAATGACATTTCCTCTCTCAAGATCCATAAAGGTACTAAAAACATATTTAAATCGGTTAATGTGAGTACAGTGGTTCAATATTAATATTATAAAGTGACGAGAATATTTTTGGTGCACCAAAAAAATAAAATAAAAAATAACGACTTATTTAGTGATAAAACAATGCTTCAGGAAGATTCGGAGCACAAATGAATCAGTGTATCGAATCTGCTGTTCGGAGCGCCAAAGTCATGTGATTTCAGCAGTTTGGCAGTTTGACACGCGATCCGAATCATGATTCGATACGCTGAATCATTATGCTCTGATGCTTCCTGAAGCAGTGTTTTGAAATCGGCCATCACTAAATAAGTCGTTATTTTGTTTTTTTGGCGCACCAAAAATATTCTCGTCGCTTTATAATATTAATATTGAACCACTGTACTCACATGAACTGATTTAGATGTGTTTTTAGTACCTTTATGGATCTCGAGAGAGGAAATGTCATCGCTCCCTATACAGGCCTCATGGAGCCATCGGATTTCAACTAAAATATCTTAATTTGTGTTCCGAAGATTAACGAAGGTCTTACGAGTGTGGAACGGCATGAGGGTGAGTAATTAATGACAGAATTTTCATTTTTGGGTTAACTAACCCTTTAACAATGTCACAATGTCACCCTGAAATTTGTCAATTAAAAAGTTAATATATTACATGTATCATGCAGTAGCCTACCTTTACATAAACACCGCTGTTTTCCATGGGACCTGAATGCCTGTAAATGCAGGAAAATGATCAGATTAGACCAGTGTGGTAACTCAGGTCAATTGTAACTTTTTTGTAATGAAACTTCACATTGGAGTATAAAGTGACAGGCAGGTGGCCGTTAGGCAGGAAACTGTCAGAGGAAAAACACATGCTGCTCTTTCCCATGACAACTATATCCTCTGTGTATAATGGGGATGCCGTTACACAGTTCAGAACATTAACTGCTGGACCACAGACACATCTGACAACACCCAGTAACAGCCTGCTGTGTCCATTCCCAAACACAAAGCCTCCATGCCAAACAGTCTGAATATCTTAGAGATTACAACATCAGTTCCCTCTCACGGTTTCACAATCAAATATTTAACGCTCTGTGCAGAACGAAGCCTTCTGGGTTGAAAAAGCAGCACATAAAAAAAAGAAGGAAAAAACACATTCCTCAGCACATGGTGTTCACAGTCAGACACATTAGAGACTTATAAATGTAACCATTGTTACATTTATTAACCATTGTTTCTTAACCATTGTTTTTGTTGTTTTCAAGTAAAAAAATATCACACTTACCACCACATTTCTTTAGAGTTTCTTTATAGACATGTACTAAGTAAAAACAAGCCAAAAAACTAATAAAGAAAAGGTTTTTGCTGTTTATCAAAATGGCATAAACAGATTAGAAGACACTTTAACACCTTACTCCAATAATCTGTTAACAATATAAATCAGACGTCTTCTAAACGACCTTTATTTAAAATAACCTCCCAGGGATTCTCATCAAAGTCATTCTTCTCTAAAACACTTTTTAGACTCACACACAAACACAACACAGGCGATATGACAGGATGAGGACGAGCACGTACTGTGCTTTGTTTTGCGGTGTTTCTCGGTAAAATCATTATTTTTGCAGTAGGCATATGGCATAAGAAGACACTTTAACTCTTTTCTCCAATAATTTAATTCGTTTACAGTATAAATAAATCTCCTAAACGCATTTTTAACAACCATAAAATAACCTCCTACCAGAAAGGGATTCTCACCAAAGTCATCCTCCTATATACTTCTAGACTCAGACACTTCAATACAAAATCCTTCCACAAATAGCCTATCGAGGTTCGATACGACAGGATGAGGATGAACACGTACTCTGTGCACGCTTTCTCTCTGTGTTTTCTTCTGTGATCCGTTCTCACTCTGATGTTTATAACGGAATCCCAGTGGAACTGTAGGAATGTCAGACTCAGAAAGCGAAACGCGAAAACGCATTTACAAACAGCAGTTACATAATGAGCACTGCAGACTCCCCTTCCCGAACCTCTCTCCTCTCAGACATCCATAAACAAGCACCATCTATCGCTATAAACACAAATGATATACTGACAATGTAACTTTTACCCTATCATGTGACAATTTACCTGTACACAGAATGCAAATTCTACGATTAATCAGAAGACCCGGTCAGTTCAACAACATTTCATTAACATTTCAAATAATTTTGTAATATCTCACCTCAGCGCTCAGTGTAGAACTCATTTCTATAGAATTTCTCTTTAATTCCGTTTTTTAAAGTTGTGTAAGTAACTTCAACTGTCATTAACCACTACTAAGATGGTCATTAAACTTGGTGCCGCTGGTGAGAGGAAGTCCATCATTGCTTTGTGTGTATTTCACCCGCAGTACATGGACACGCAGAGCGTCTATTATTCTTCGCTACAATGTTGCAGTATCTCATGATGTCATGACGTTTCTGTCTGTATTTTTCTCACCCCTCCCCCTCCAACTTGGCAACTTTGTCATACTCACATAAAATGCTTATTATTGTACGCAAAAAAACAAAAAACAAACAAAAGAAACCCTTTGTTTATACAGTTCAGTAATACCAACTGAACCTCGTAGATGCCCATTTAGGTCACTGTTTTTATTCCTTGTGCTAGTCTCTGGCTGGCATGCTTTGCAGATAGAGCACAGAAAATTATTTATTTATTTATTTTTTGTGAAACATTATAAAGTTAATTTAACAGTGAGGATTTAAAAATGTCAAAAGTAAACAAAACATAATACCCAAAACGTTATAAACCTTATTTACTATATGAAAATGTCAAGCCACATGCACCAAACTCAGAAAACCTGAAGATTTGGTTAAAAATAGACTGTAAGGTCATACTTTATGTTAGGCGTCTTGAACTATGAACAAACAATCTAACATCTAACAAACAAAAATACAAAACAAACAAGAAAAGTTAGGTAGGCTATTTATAGTGTTCATGTTGCATTGTAATTTGCAAAACACTTTTGCTGCTGGTGGGATACGGGTAGGTTTAGGGGCAGGTTTCATGGTTACATTAATTATACGGAAAATAACTCTTTTACACTCCTTTCCTTTGTTTTAAATTGTACTCAAAACTCTATAAAATGACAAACAATATATATAAAAAGGTCGGTTGTTATTTGAAATATTATCCCATTAGGTCTACACTAATTCTCATGTTTCATACAGAAAAAAATACTTTATTATTATTGTTTTCTTAAATTAAATATTTGTAAAACATTTATGTAAAAATACAAACATAATGTTGTTAATAATTCTCGAAATCACCACCAGATGGCGCAAAGAGGCAGGTGGCATCATTGCTCACGCTGTAAAAAAAAAAAGAATAGGCCTAGTAAAAAACGGTCAAATGACTGGAAGAACTGTAAAAACTGTAAAATTAAAGTAAAATATCTTAATTTAAATAAAGTGCAAAAACTTGTATAGAAATGTTCATTAAAAGTTTTACAGAAAAACAAAAGTGTGGGTTAAAGGGGAACGGTCAACAGTGTAATTATGCAGGCCTAACTTAATTACAACTGTAATTACATGCAGGTATTTTTAAATATAGGCTAAGAACAATGTAAAACATGTATATACACATAATAAGTACATTGTATGATTACACAAATGATTACTTTAATGGTTATTACATAAAAACACTTAAAGAGGGATTACTGTAATTTTAACATGGACTGTTTATATAACTTTGTTATTAAAAAGGGGAATTCTGCAAGGGTGAATAAGGATATTGCAACAGACAAGAGGGCAGTTCTTTATGCAAATTCTCATTATCTGAGAATGTAAACAATGAGAAAGAGTCAATGTCTTTCAACAGTTTTAACCTGGTCCAAGGAAACTGCATGATTATTACTATTAGTTTATGATTATCATTATTATTATTATTAGTTTATTATTTTAAAATAATTCTGGTTGAGTATGTTAACATAATTTGTGTAAAATAACACGTGGTATACAACCTGTGGGTCAAAAATCAATTGGTTTCAGTATTACAGGTGTTTAGAAAAGTGCTGTAGTGATTTTTGTTGTATATTTAGTTGCAAATTACATTTAAGGGGCCTTTTACCCCAGGTGACCTTAAGCACCTTTGATCTATTGAGAACAATATGTGCAAAATAAATGTAAATATTCAGAGGACAATTTGAATAGCCTATTGTTTGTTTGTTAGCCTGTTCTTTTCCATGGATCAAAGTCTATTGGTTCCCATGCCAAACACCATGTGGTATCCTATTTATAGCGCATTCTTTATCGAAATCTGACCAAACAAGGTTAAGAAAAAATAAAAATAGCCTAGCTTACCTAATTAAAAATTAGAATTAGGCTAACCTAATCGGCTGATTGAGTAAATGAACTGGTACAATTCAACTTTTAATCAAAAAATGTTTTATATGGCCAAACCTTTTTGTATAATATTTTCAACAATTTTATGTTCTGAAAGTATGTGAAAAAGCACAAAATGTTGCCTACTTGCGCACGTCTCTGCGCAGCGCATGACCCACAACTCAAACCTCTCGTCCATGGCAACAAGAAACAATCGCATTTGTTTAGGTTTTTACTTCTCAGACTGTTTAGTTTAAAGCACGTAAAAGTCCAATGCCTCCCAAAAAGAATGGAAAGGGGAGCGGAGATTTCTCAAATAAAAAGGAAAGTATTGAGCCTGAGCAGAAAAACGACGAAGAATTAACGGAGAGTGACAAAAACTTTTATCGGGCTCAAATACGTGATTTGGAGGAGCGTCTGGAAAGGTGAGAGCTCTGGCAAGTTATCACGACCACTGACATTGCTGCTTATTATATTACATACACGTTTTTACAGGTTTACACGGTATTCAAATACTTAATTTATTTGAGGAAAAACAACAACACAAAACGCATTTGCGCATTCCTGTAGCCTATAATAAATCTGAAGCAATGGGCACGTGCGCAGGAAACACTCACCTAAATGATGATGTCGATTTGACCACTTGATTGAAGTTTCATTACAATATTATAATCGCATCTTCAGAGATCAGTTGTTTAATTGTGTTGTATTCGTTTAGCTCATGTCTGTGCCTTTGAGGGAAATAAAATGGAGTAGACTTTGGATTACAATGTATAATGTTAATAATTAACCAGCCAATGTACTTCAACAAATATGCCCTCAACAGGAAGTACTTGCCTCATACATGTTATTAAGAACTGTTACCTTGTCTTTTTCCTTGCAGATACCAGCATAAATGTGATGAACTGGAGGTTAAAGAAAAGGACTTATCCTCTAAGATTGATAATGTGGAGAAAGAGAAGAAAGACATAATTCTCTACCTGAAAGGCACACTGGCTCAAAAAGAGGATGAACTGACTGATCTGACTGAGACTTTATCAAGACACCAGCAAGCCCAAGAAGCTGAGAGAGAGTCTTTTGAGTTACAACTGAGCATGCTTAGACACGAACTTCAGGAAAATAAGGAAAAATTCACATCTGAGAACATGGCACTTGGTACAAGCTTTTGAGCAGTCGCCTATTTGCATATATACAATACAAATATCTAATGAAATGAAAGCATATATTGATTGTCACTAAGTGTGAGATACACTCTTAAAAATAAAGGTTCCTTATGGTTCCTTGAAGAACTTTTAACATCCACGGAACCTTTTTCATTGCGCAAAAGGTTCTTTGTGTTGGGAAAAGGTGTTTTAGATTATATCAATATTCTTCACACTAAGAAAAAAAAATATTTTAAGAACTGTTAATGTAATGTTAATGTTTTTTGGTCTTAGCTGTACTGCTATGTGAGAGAGAGGCACTATCATATAAGTGACTGGTATTAATAAATGCACTTTTCTACCGATCAAGATTGCCAGTGTCCTTAATTAAAATGTGTTTACCTTTCTGTGTTTAGCCGGTAAGTTGGCGTCTTTGGAGGACTTTTCTATGCAGCGAGAGAAGCTGATGGCGGAACGCAGGTCTTTGGAAGAGCAACTTCAAAATCAAAAAGAGGAACATCAAGCACAAATATATAATCTGGAGAAAAAAGCTGTACTGGACAATGACAGGTGAGCATGTTCATACTCATCATTCAGACATATAGGTCATGGGAGGTGCATTCTTATTTGAGCATGACTTGATCAATAATCTGCTCTTCTTTTTAAATACTTCACATTATTTAAGGTCTGAAACCATACAACTTATGATTTTAATAATGCATTGAAATTACCATGAAATTAAAATGTTGAAATTAACATGAACTAAGATTAATATGTGCTTTAAAGAACCTTATTGTAAAGTGTTATCAATGTTAAATATTTTTAATACATTTATATATTTTTTAAATGTATATTTTTAAATATAATGTTGGTAAATAAAGATGTTTAAAATAAAATAAATGTTACATTTTTATTTATTTGACCTTTTCGGCTTATACAGGCTAAAGAAAGAAATGCTGCAACATGTTGCTGCTGTAGCAGCTGAGTTTCGGCGGGTGTCAGACCAAAAGATGCCCGAGACGACAATGAGGGCCATGCAAGAGAACCTCTTTGTGACGGCACAACTTCAGAAGCTCTCAGATAAGACCCAGGAACTGCTGAAGGAGAATGATGCTCTACGAGCAAGAGAAAGGCAACTCAAAATAGAGAATGGCATTACAGAACCGCTGCTGCATGAAATAACCAAGAAGAATGTTGCTAATCAAAAGGTTGCCAATTTATCCATCTATACTCAGCTAACAGGGAACATTCTCAGAACTTTGGATAACGTTCTGGCAAGGTTATCTTAAAGATATGAACAAATGTTCTTCCAGTAACGTTAACAGAACATTCTTTCAAAGTTATCTGGTATTTCATATTGTTTTTAAAGCATTCATTAAACGATTTTTTCTTCCTGAAACGTTTTAGTTGAACGTTCTAATTTTTTTGGTAAATGACATAGTTGCTACTTTTGAATGTTCTCTGAACATTCTGAAACAATCACATTATGTTCGCAAAATGATCAAATGGAATGTTCCATTAACGTTCACATAACCAAGAAAATGTTTTTAAAACATAAAAAATGGACATTTTAAACATTATTGTAATATTCAAAAATAACGTTTTTATATCTCAAAGGGTTCAACGCAAAAATGAAAATTCTGTCATTACTCAACCTCTTGTCGTTCCAAAGACTTTCATTCATCTTCGGAATGCAAATTGAAGATCTTTTCTTTCTGTCCCTCCATAGACAGCTACGCAGCTGAAACTTTGATGCTTTAAAAAGTTTATAAAGGGATTGTAAAATTAATGCATATGAATTGAGCAGTTTAGTCCAAATTTCCTGAAGAGACTTGATTGCTTTATATGATGAACAGATTTAATTTAGGATTTTACTCATATATAAAGGTTGATCAGCGAACATAAACAGAAGCTCAACCGAACCTGATTGACACGCAAGAAGCTCTTGACCTCTTGCGGAAGCTCAAATGTGCTGCCTAACACACGAGAATGAACCTCATTGGTTCACCAAAACATGCTTGATCTTCCGTTTACCACAACTGATATGTGAGTTGATGAATATTTAAATGTAAATATAAGCCTAAATTCAGTATGTTCATCATATAAAGTGATCATGTCTCTTTAGAAAATTTGGACTAAATCACTCAATTCCTATGGATTAGTTTTACGATCTATGAACTTTTTGAAGCTTCAAACTGGTAGTTCCGTAGCTGTCTATGGAAGGACAGAAAGCGCTCAGATTTCATCAGAAAGACCTTTATTTGTGTTCCGAAGATGAACGAAAGTCTAATGGGTTTGGAACGACATGAAGATTAGTAATTAATGACAGAATTTTCATTTTTGGGTGAACTAACTCTTTAATGGTATCATTAGCAAAACATACTTGGACCATACTGTATTTTTGTTACCTGGGTACTTTCATGCATTTATAGGTGCAATATGTAATAATTTTGCAGTAAAATATCCAAAATCCACTAGGCCAGTGTTATGTCTGCAACTATTTGTAAATCGTGAGAAAATTGCAATTTTAACCAAGGCTCCGGGACGTGTGAGGAGTCGCCTGTCAATTGCGTCATACCCGCGTTACCCTCGGTTTTCGGTTTTATTTTGTAGAAACCATGGAAACACCAAAGATGCTTTAATATGTACATGTTTTAATAGACAAGGGAACAACTGTTTTGATATATTTGTAGACAGAAAACTAATTGTTGTTATATAGCTCAACATGTTTAGTCTTATTGTTTAGGCTAAATCTAATTTTCTTGATTTTTTGCGAGTACCAAGCTTTACCATGCCTCAGAGAAAAACAAGTAGCTAAGTAGCTTTTGTCAAGTAGCTGACATAGCATAATCAGATGCAGCTTTATTTTTAGTAACAGTAATACAGCATTTTCTCCAGCATGCAATACGTTTTAAAATTAATTGCATGTCATTTATCAACACAAGCCATCCAGCATTTAATATGATATTCTAAAATCGATTTAGCTTACTGCAGTGTCTCACAGCAGCCGCCGAGCGAACGCTCAGAGTAACGTTATAACATAATTTTCAACACACTCATATGTATCTAATATGATAAACAGAGCTGCGTTACCTCATGCTCATGACTGGAAAAGCAGAAGCAGCTCCGGCGACTGTGTCATAATAAAAGTTCCACTGCTTGTGAGGCGTGTGTTGTGCAATCGCTCCAGCTCCTCGTTTAGCTCCCACAACACTCAGTCCTGCTCTGCTTCATACTACAGTAACGTTAATAATCGCATCCATGAACATGATTTGTTCCCGAGTCCTATCCCAATTCTATTCCACTGCCCGTTGAGGTGAAGACCACATGTCCCAAGATTCCGCGCTCAAACTTGGCGTCATCAAGCTACGCCTTTGTTTTGAATAGGTTTCTAGCAACCTGTAGCGGACAGAAATATTACATATTGCACCTTTAAGTGATCTTTTTTGCTGTTTTGAAACACGTGAATTTTATATATCCTATCGCACAAATGAAACATAATTATTTCTCAAGGTGGTCCATCAGTTGACAGAAAAGTGCAAGCAAATGCAGTCTGAAGTTGAGAAATGTGCCAAACTTAAACTGGAGCACCAAGAGCTGCTGGACAATCATTCTGCAGTATGCACAGAGCTTGATGCTCTCAGGTTGGACTCCTGAAGTCACTTATGAGTTAAATAAATGAATTTAAATACTTGTTACATGTATTTTATTAGTATTACTACCACTTACAGAAAGAAACATGCAACAGTTAAAGAACTGCTGAACAAAACAAAAGCTGAAGCCAAGACACACAGGAAAGAGCTTGAGGAGGAAAGGACGCTGAGAGAACAGATAAAGACAGTTCTTGAAGAAGCAGCTGTAGCACTAAAAGAGGCCTTAAGGGTAAGAGTGAACATAAAGATACATTATCATTCGGTGCTACAGAGAAGTAAATAAACAGTAGTCTTTGTTTTGGTTACAGGAGGTCCCTAAAGAGGAAGACTCGGAACTGAAGGCTACTGTAAGACGAAATCAGATGATGCAAAAGCTTCTGGCTGTGCTGGACAGTGCTGCAGCTTTAGGAAACGGTCCCACTCTTACTGAATTTATGCCAGAGGTGGCTTGCAGACATGATCTGAAAAAAGTCTCTGACGTGAAAAGGTACAAAATGTATTTAATTTCAATGGCATGGAAAACAAAACCGTAATATATGAAGAAATGATTATAGCAATGTGATTCAATGACTCTCATACTGGCTTTCAACTCCAGACCGAGTGAACTCAGACAGAAATCGATTAATCTTTCTCACTTCAAAACTGGAGACCTGGGTTTGGTCCCTCGCAAAACACACACCACATCATCAAAGATGGGAAATCTCTCAAGGAGTGTTTATACCTCTCCACATAAGTAAGTATATAAGTTATGGCACATCAACAGTACAGACAGCATGTGACTATGGATGTAATGTGAAATATTGTTTATATTTAAACTGATGAATTTAATATACATTTAACTCTGTCTTTTAGGAAATTATTAAGTGAAAAATGACTGACTTCTTCATAGTCGTACACCATCAAACTTTGTGGGGGATATTTTTTAAATGTAGAATAGAATTCTAAATGTCATTGTTGTTTTCATGTCTTGTCATTAGGTGGCAGTGTTATATCATTATATGGATAGATAAGTGAACTTGGCCTGAAATAGCAATAAAGTGTACTTTTTTAAAAGAAAATGTCTGGTTCATCAAGTGTTGTCTATTATTATCAAATATCAAATGCTCTTTTTTTATTTTAGACTGGAAGAATTACGAAGCAAGCAAAGGAGATAATATGCTTTATTTACTATCTAGCCTACTAAAATAGCTTTAGGCTAAATTTAAACAAGACAAAGATTGAAATCAAAAATTTAAAAAAATTGCTTATTAGTATTGCCTACTGGTGATGTCATAAATACATCATCTTTATTAATTTTGGGGGGTCCTGAGCAAGCTGAGCATGTTCTTTTGAGATGAATGATAATACTGATGGATATCTTTCCACGGGTATATAGGCCTTGGGTGTGTCCCAGTGGTTGGGTTATTGAGGGCCATACAATCATGTAACACAACTGCAAATGTTTACACATAGGCCTATAAATGACTCAACCTTATTACAATTTTGAGACCTTATCAAGGGTTAGTTAAATTATGACCAACTAGTAGGGAAAGTGTTTCCTACAAGCAAAATTTACAGCAGCAATCGCTGAAATGCTGACTGTTATTTTAGTTTAGTTACTGTGTGCATATGTCAATGATTAACATTAGGCCTACTTACCTTTACCAGTTACATACAGTCATATCTCAAAGCGTAGCCTATTTTGATTTTTTCCCTATCAGTTTTGAACCAATAGTTTCATTTGTAGTATTTTTGCTGGTGTGATTGTGGCCCATTGCCAGCACTGTGGGCTCAGTTTCAGTACCCAGACTAGGACCAGTACCAGCTAAGTGTAGTATTTTTGCTGTCGTGATTGTGGCCCAGTGTTGGCTCAGTTTCAGTACCAAGTCTCGGACCAGTACTTGCTAAGTGTACCATTTTTGCTGGCATGATTGTGGCCTAAAGCCGGCAGTGTCGCCTCAGTTTCAGTACCCAGACTTGGCCCAATACCGGCTCAGTGATTGTGGCCCAATGCTGGCAGTTTTGGCAGCTGGACTCGGGCCAGTGTATTTGGGCCGTATCTGGGGCGTCATTCATCCGTTGTCCGTTCCGAGTCTGGCAACCGCAACCAGGCTGAGTTATTTCTTCTGGCCTGTCAGATCTGGGCCTTTATCGGGCCGAACCGTTTTGGCTACCTGGGTATTTAAATGCTGGAATGAGACGGTCTAGTAAGTGTGTATGGCTTTGTCACACATGTTCCATGGTCAAGGCACTGAAATACTATATTAAAACTTATTTTTGTAAAAATAATTTGTATTAAAAATCTTTAAATTAGAGAAAGTGAAAGTGACGTGTAGCCAGAGTATGTACACCATCAAACTTTGTGGGGGATATTTTTTAAATGTAGAATAGAATTCTAAATGTCATTGTTGTTTTCATGTCTTGTCATTAGGTGGCAGTGTTGTATCATTATATGGATAGATAAGTGTTGTCTATTTTTATCAGATATCAAATGCTCTTTTTTTATTTTAGACTGGAAGAATTACGAAGCAAGCAAAGGAGATAATATGCTTTATTTACTATCTAGCCTACTAAAATAGCTTTAGGTTAAATTTGGGACACTTATGTGAATAAAAGCCTAAATTAAATGTTCATCTTAATACAATCAAGTCTCTTCAGAAAATTTGGACTAAACCACTCAATTCATATGCATTACTTTTCCGATCTCTTTATGAACTTTTTGAAGCGCCAAAGCATCATTTGCATTGGCTGTCAATGGAGGGACAGAAAGCTCTCAGATTTCATTAAAAAGATAATTTGAGTTCCGAAGATGAACGAAAGCCTTATGGGTTTTGAATGACATGAGGGTGAGTAATGATAGAATTTTCATTTTTGGGTGAACTATCAGTTTAACTGGCTTTCTATTAATGGAATACAGTGAATGACAACCGTCTGTGGTCTCCCAGTGGCTTAATTTAATTAATTTACACCAAAACAAAAGATAGCTCAGTGCTGCCTTGTTTTCCATCCGTTCTTTTTCGTGAATTGGAAAAGGATTGTGGGAGGTTGAAGGCTGCTGAGGATACATGCATCCTTCAAAATGAGCCAAATGTAGGACGCGGAATGAAGGCTGCCTTCCAAGGATCCTTCAAATTGAGATGTCCTTTGACAGAGCTTGATGATTGGCCGGCGAGATATGCAGCCTTCAATTGAGAAGCACACCCAACGGGTGGTGTGTCCATTGCCCTATGAATCCAGTGCGCATAAGTTAAAAAATTTGTTCACTGTTGTCATATGTCAAGAGTGTCATAAAGATTCTTCAAGCTTTCTATTTTTGTTTCGTTAAAGCTGCTGTCCGCAGTTTTTCCTCTTTGTCGCCATCTCTGTTTGAAACATGCGATTGCAGTCATATGCGGAACAGTTATCTGTACGTGCGTTGTGCCTCGGCACAGCTCGTCAGCGCGGATGAATCTAACGTTTGCTGTCAGTCACTGCACCGGTGTGGATACTGTACTTCAGAATCACAGATTCTACATCTTGAAAGTATGACCAAAATAAGAATTTTCACTGGAAAATATCATCTGAACAAGTAAGTAACATGTCTGCCACTTTTGTTTTGACCAACTGAGGAAAAAAGCATTAGGCTTACAATAAATTGCGCTGCCAATGATGATTAAATCTAACGATCGCTTAGCTCTGATCACACCAAACCGTGCAAATTATTATTACTGTTATACTGTTCTCAAATTGTTAATGTTAACAACATCAGCACTGCGTGAATGTGTATTTAGTGTGTATTAGCGTTACCTGTAGATTTCAATTTCTGTAGCCACTCCACAGTCAATGATGATTGTCATTTGGACCTTTCTGGATTACAGTCCGCCATCAAAATGATAAGTTTAATTATTTCAGCTGCTGTGAGAAAAGGCTATAAATGTGCCGCTACCGGCAGCTTCCTCACGATATAACTGATTCGATGGGACTCCTTTCTTTGTTTACGGACGTGACGTAATGACGCACAGAGGAACTGCTGCATGCTTGAATTTCCCGCGGAAATCCGCCATGTCGCTCTTATTATAAAACATTATTACAAGCTAACCGTCGTGAATCGAGACAAGATAATTAGATAGTTTTGAACACTGGCTGGTTATGTACTTGTTCAAAAGTTGACTTTGGATAATTTTTAACCAAAAAAAGTTGCGGACTGCAGCTTTAATAAAACATTAGCATAGGGGTTTGGAACAAAATGAGGGTGGGCATATTTTCATCATTCTTTATTCAAACGGCCAAAACAACTTCATACAGACAGATATAAGGACTGCTGTCCCGCACACTAATATTTCTGTGGTATCTTTGTGATTTAATTTACACAAAACAAATCTTTGTTCTTTGGTTTTTGCTAGATTTTGGAGGTAATGTAAAAATATTCATTATGAGAATATCCACCTCTTTCTTTGCTCTGAAATCACAACATGCATTACAGTGAGACCTCATATTTACACTTACAAAGAACAGATATTTAACAACCCCTTGCGGCAAGATAAGATGGCTCCTGACAGTTTTGATCAAAATAACAGAAATATTTCACAAGAATTTCATACATAACTCTTTTTAGTCACAGATATTGAAATAATTAGCTTACCATGATGTCAAAGCCATTGCTCATGACAAACCTAATATAGTGGAAGATTCTAGTGCTCTCATTTTGATCAGCAACAGCAATATTACAACTTGGATTTGTACGGTTTCTAAATTGTAACATTCAGATTTGTACACGCACCTCAACAAAGACACAAAAATCAGTAATTTTGACAGAGCAGAGCACATTTTCCATGTCAAACAATTACTTCTGCAGTCAGATAGGGCTTATGCAATTGCATATGTACTTGATGGAAAGGCCTACAGCTGAGTGATATAAAACACAGTGGATGCTACAACACCACGTTTGCTATAATAAAAGAGTTCTTGTGCCTTTAAAGTTCAAATATTTTTACAAATAAAGCATAATAGAAGATAAAGGATTAAAACAATTTTGGCTGGAAAAAAAATCATTTTAACTTTACTTTTAAAAAAACGTATACAAAAATATTCCCTTTCAATGTATAAAAGGCACTTAAGTTAAAAACATTTGACGGAAACGGAAATCTAACCACAGGAGTTAAATGCATGTGAATCCATTTCTTTAAAATGTTTTGTCCCAAAACACCAAAAACATTAGAGATGGGAGGTAGATGTTTACATGTAACTTTTCAAGTCTGGATTCACCTTGACTCATATTCTGGCTATGAATTAATGTATATGTGTGTTTATGCACGTGTGTTGGTATCTGAAGCTTTTACAACAGACCTGCAGATATACACAAGTACACACGACAATGAACCTGAATTGAATGATATGAGTGACAGTAAACCTCACTTAGAACAAGAAGATTCATCTTTTAAAAACAATCTGTTCATTCTCTATTGCACTTTACAGAAAATATACATACACACACATGTACATGTATAAATACACATGATCATGTATAACTATAGAATACAAAATAAGTACTTCATTAAAAATAAATGTCATAATTGCTCCTTACAACTTGTCCAAAACGGAACATCTATGAATAAATTAAGACTTCTAACAGAGTTTAATAAGCACCTCTAACCACATATCCAGGCCTTGTTTTGCTCTGAAAAGGCAGTATCTGTCATCTCGAGCTGCTCGCATAAGAAGTCTTGTTTTCTCCAAAGCTGCTCTAGATTCCTCTTTCCTCCTGTTTAAATGCTGAGGTCCATGCTTGAGAGAAGAGGTACAAAACCCGGGCCAGTTTTGCTGGCCTCGAGAAGCTCTGTAATCCTGTTGATCAGGTGTATTTAAGGTTTCCATTGTTGCTTTCTTTATGAAAAGCATACAGGGCCCACCTCCAGGTGGTAATGTGAGCCAGGTTTAGTGCTGGGCAAGTTGTAGACCTCCACAATGGGCAGTAAGTTTGGGTCCTGTGTCCGGAAAATGAACTGTGCCTGATGCCATCGGCCATCTGTGATCTGAGAGGATAAAACGTGGAAGGATCAGTTGCAATAATGAGGTATCCTAATAATGCCATGTGTAAAATAGTTGCACTATTATGCTACACCAGGGGTTCCCAAACTTTTTTGTTGGCTGAAACCTTTAAAGGTGCCCTAGAATTAAATATTGAATTTATATTGGCATAGTTGAATAACAAGAGTTCAGTACATGGAAATGACATACACTGAGTTTCAAACTTCTTATATAAGAAGTTTCCTCCTTCTTATATAAATCTCATTTATATAAAAGACCTCAAAAGAACAGGCGAATCTCAACATAACACCGACTGTTACGTAACAGTCGGGATCATTAATATGTACAACCCCAATATTTGCATATGCCAGCCCATGATCAAGCCATTAGAAAAGGACAGAACGTCTGGATGTGCACAGCTGAATCATCAGACTAGGTAAGCAAGCAAGAATAATAGCGAAAAATGGCAGATGGAGCAATAATAACTGACATGATCCATGATAACATGATATTTTTTGTGATATTTGTGAATTGTCTTTCTAAATGTTTCGTTAGCATGTTGCTAATGTACTGTTAAATGTGGTTAAAGTTACCATCGTTTATTACTGTATTCACGGAGACAAGAGAGCCGACGCTATTTTCATTATTAAACACTTGCAGTCTGTATAATGCATAAACAACTTCATTCTTTATAAATCTCTCCAACAGTGTGTAATGTTAGCTTAAGCCACGCAGCACAGCCTCAAACTCATTCAGAATCAAATGTAATACATCCAAATAAATACTATTCTTACATGATCCGATGTATGCAAGCAACATGCATGACGAACATCTTGTAAAGATCCATTTTGAGGGTTATATTAGCTGTGTAAACTGTGTTTATGCTAGGCAAGCGCGAGCTCCGGGGGAGGGGGAGCACGAGATTTAAAGGGGCCGCAACCTATATATCAGTGCATAGTTAATTATGCCCCAAAATAGGCAGTTAAAAAAATGAATAAAAAAAAATCTATGGTGTATTGTGAGCTGAAACTTCACAGACACATTCACGGGACACCTTAGACTTATATTACATCTTTTAAAAAGAAGTTCTAGGGCACCTTTAAACGGGTCATATAATGCCCCTTTTACAAGATGTAATATAAGTCTCTGGTGTCTCCAGAATGTGTTTGTGAAGTTTCAGCTCAAAATAGCCCACAGATAATTTATTATAGCTTGTCAAATTTGCCCCTATTTGGGAGTGAGCAAAAACATGCCATTTTTGTGTGTCCCTTTAAATGCAAATGAGCTGCTGGCCACTTTCCAGAAGAGGGCGGAGCTTTAACAGCTCACTCTTAGGTTGCTCAACAATAACAAAGCTGGAGAATCTCACATGCAGCCAAAATGAGGATTGTCAGCAACTGTTTTCAGCCTTACATTGTTTAAACCGGAGTCAGACACTAATGGAGAGACTCAGGAAGAAGTTAGAACTTATAGAATGCATCTGGACGTTTCTGAATGGTTAGTGGATACATTTATGTAGTTGCTGTGGAGTTGATTCAACTCATTGACTAGCATGTGCCGACATTTTAATATTTTGTGCAAATCCAGCATTGAATTGACCCTTGTTTGTGAAGCAGTCTGGCGTAAAATGACGGCATGGCAACAACACTCTACTACAACAACTCTTCCTCTTCTCTAAAGCAGCCCAACATGGCCTTACCCCCTTTGTTGCATGTTCTTGGGGGCAGGGTTTATGTCAATTTTAGGGTTAGTGATGCCACTAACCCAGGAAGAGCTCATTGTAGTTCCTACTAGCCGTTTGCTGTGGTCCTTAATGGGTTAGTTCAACCAAAAAAAAAAAAAAAATTCTGTAATTACAGAATTGTCATTCCAAACCCGTAAGATCTTTGTTCATCTTCGGAACACAAATATTTTTGATGAAATAAATTTGTTATTTCTGTTTTGTTTTTGTGCACAAAAAGTATTCTTGTCACTTCATAAAATTAAGGTTGAACCACTGTAGTCACGTTGACTATTTTAACGATGTCTTTAGTACCTTTCTGTACCTTGAAAGTGGTGATTATATTGCTGTCTATGGATGAGTCATATACCTCTCGGATTTCGAACTTAATTTGTGTTCCGAAGATGAACAAAGGTCTTATGGGTGTGGAACGACATGAGGGTGAGTAATTAATGACAGAATTTTCATTTTTATGTGAACTAACCCTTTAAACAGAGAATTCTTTAAAAGAAAATCCCTTTGCATTGAACTTTGAGTGTCGTAATTTTGCAGATGTTATTTATGCTCAAACAGCAACATTACACACTAACCAAAGTTAAAAAAGTGAAATCATAATCAACCACCCCTTTAAAATATTTACTTTAAGTACCCCATGAGATTTTATGTTAATATTTCAATTATATAACACATTCACATGTTCCCATTTCTTTGATGTTGATTAATGGTCACATGACATTCAAGTAAAGCCTAATCTTTTTATTTGTATTTTATTTTGACTTAGTAGCTTTAAAGTGGACTCAAATCTCAGTTCACATTACATTTACACTAATGTTAAGAACCTTTCAATCAAATTGAATGATAATGATAATAATTATTTTTTAACTTTAATTATGAAATGAAGACAGAAATATATTACTGTTGTAAATTAGTTGTACTTTAAAAAATATATGAGAATAATTATAATATTTTTTACATTGTAAGTTACAATTCAAAGAGCTAAAGAGCTTTTAACATTTCAAATCCTCAAGCTTCTTCTTTGGCAGAATACTGGTGAAATTCTGTAAACGTCAGAAGTGTTGGAAATTATGCAAATGTGTAAATAAAGTAAACAATAGCACTTGTTGCTTTCCCAAATTAACAGAACATGCAAATTAAAATCGCAGAACATGCAGAGATGGAGTGTGAACTGAGCCGCTCTGAGACACATAATAAATATGGTGCCGTGCTTCACACTGAAACACGCAGTGCATCAGAATATATCGATTTTTAATAAAATTGCAGCCTTTTATTAGATAATCGCACAAAGCTATATCGCGATTATTGTAAAGTCCCATTTATATACTTTAATTTTAGCTTTTCATCAGCTCACAAACTCCCTGCAGTTTCCTCACAAACCATTGTTTGGGAAACCCTGCATTAATTTATGCATACCCAGCACTCATCCTTTATCAGATCAGGCTCGACGAATCCCCCAGACTCGATTATCTGTCCATTCCAGGCTTTAAAGTACACTGCGCTAGAGGAAGGTGTTTTGGAGTCCCCTGCTGCCCAAACAGAGACGTTCAGGCAGTGGATGGTGATGATCTGCATAGCCTCTGAGCTCAGGAGGTGGATGAAGTTCATCTGGATTAGACTTACTCCAGTCTCCAACTTTAGGAAAGAAATAAGAATATAATGAATATATTAGAACAATGGAACAACATGTGGGGGAAGAAATGCTGACAGATTTTCACTTCTGAGTGAACTATTCTGTAGAGAAATGGACACAAAACCAGAGCTTCCTGAAATATGGCCATTTAAATTCTAGAGAAATCTGTGGGTTCAGATTCTCATAATGTTCTATGGTTGGTTGCCGGCTTTAAAGACCTTGGACACAGCGACTGGCTTTAGGCAGGTTTGACCTCCGTTGGTGAAGTTGCACGTCACTTCAATATTGTCAGAGGAGCAGCCCAGGTTAGGATCTATCCAATAAGTGCCTTTAGTGAAGAAACAAGATACAAATAGAATGAATGAGTCTGTTCCTATCCTTTTTTTTCCTATCATACATGACAAACTACAACTGCAACTGGCTATTAGCTACTTTTATTATTTTACATAATAGGTTGTGTTAATGTAGCTATAGTGAATGTCACACAGCTGAAACAATGACATTTACAATGAATATAATGTACTCACCATCATTCAACTTCTGCTCGCATTCGAACAGATCTCTGCACATTCTGGCTGGATTCTCCTGCGTGCCCAGCGGGTTCTTTATGCTGTGGATCAGGTTGCTGAGGTAGTGAAGAGTCTTAAAGATTTCGGTTCCCTGGTCCAGCATTGGAAAGTCAGTATCTTGATACATCTGTGGAATGGAATGAAACAAAGTCAAGATGGTCTATGATGTTTTGCAGACTACCTGTGACTAGGGGGGTTTTCACACTGGGCACGTTTGCTGAGGTCTGCATCCAAGTGCGATGGTGATGGTCTGGTTTCACACTCACTTGATTCAATTGAACCCTGGTGCATTTGCATTCATCTTACATCCTCACTAAAGTGAATGGCGCATAATAGAAAACAGAACGTGTGTCAGTACGTAGTTTTTTCTTTTTTTAATTAAATTGGGGCTATTATGCACAGCAGAGTGAATGACTGCTGTTCACAGACTCTTTTGTGGAGACAGCTGATTGTGAGTCATTCATTTGCCGCTCAGATTTCACTCACTCTGCATGATTACACTACACGCTCACTCTCGTTTGTATCCAAAGTAAATCATCACCACTGTCATCCCCTAAATGTGTTTTGTTGGACTAATGATGACGTCGTCATCAGCTAAAACGCATGCGCAGGTTACTTTGCTTCGTGAACAACCCGAGTGCAAGATGCTTTCAGATTCAAGTGAATCACTGCAACCGAACTCAGGCCAACTCCTACAGGTAGTCTTGAGCTCAGTGTAAGGTCTGCACAGGATCAAAATTTAGCAGGCCCACCATAAACTGTGTTTAAGCCTTAACCCATTGAACTTTTGTTTGTAAATCTTGCATTGGCTCCGGCCTGGCGGACACTAACAGCTCACCGGACACATTTTAGGGCTATTTCGATAGATTCCTGAACATCTCGCTTGCGACTTCAAACGAGCGTGGTCAACTCGGATCGAATTACTGCAAGCCATGTGGTGGCATTCCAGCCAAATCCCAACACACACACACACAAACACACACACACACAAACCCGCATGAAGATTGTATGCACAAATATGACTGTGCCTAAGTGTACCCGCCGGTGTATTTCAAATTGCATACATGTAGCCCTAGTGTATAAGCTATGACCGTAGTGTGTTAGTGTCATCCTAAACGATGAGATTCGAGTATACCGTATCTTCCCTGTTTGTATAACTGTATCTTCCCTTTTATGTTTTCGCCACCTGACAAGTTTGGTTTCGTTGTAAAGCTCTCTTTATGCCTTATTCAACAATGTATGTCACATTACTGTAAAATGCATTGTTCTAGTTTTAATGGTACTTTGGAGAAAATACAATCCGATCTGACACTTCATAATTCATGCAAATGAAGTCATAAATGGAGACAAAGAAAAGTTTGCCCGCCAGGATTGCACCCGCATCTATTGGCTGTTTCACCCAAGGAGGCGTGTTGGCTTGTTTTTCCATAAAAGACAACAACACGCAATTTTTCTTTTGTCTCTCGATTGTCTCTGAATTGTCCATCGCCATCTCGTGCACGTCTGTCCCGGACATCTCAGGTGACCGCGCTTCCGCTCATCTTCTTTCGGGACGACCATCTCCGGCGAAACAAACTTTCAAGTCCTCAGTTCAAATTTTCCCGCGGAAACGGAAGCCAACGAACTGCAGCAGCACTGAACCGAAACTCGGCATGCAAACTAACTGCAAGTACCGCGTCTCTATATTAGATGCGATAACAGTCATACAACTTAATGATACTGATTCTTTGCTGGCTCTCAAGGACTGTTAGTAAGTTTTGCTACTTGTCTTCTCTCTTTTCCTGCCTTTACTTTCACTTTTGTATATATGTATATCATCTGTGTATATTTAGATGTATAACCTCTGTATTAGTCTTCATATATTAAACACATTATATTCATGCTCGATTGTTCTGCTGCTCATTCAGAAAAACCAAGTCACTTCTTCATTGTCGATCCGACAACACTGCTTTACGCTTTGATGCTATAATAGGAATTTATTCTCGTTGCCAGAGAATAACATTCTTTTTATAATAGTTTATGAGAAACTTAATGGTTTGCTGGACGAACTAGGATAGTTTCTCTGAACAACTATTAAACTAGAACTACTCATATATGTAATTGATTATAATTCGTTGTAATTAATTCACAATATATGTGCATAATTCCCTCTTGGGTCGATATATGTATCATCATCATTAATCATAAGGCTTTATGATTTATTATATTCATATATTTCACCCATGAATTGATTAAATACTTGTAATATCGCTAAAGATTTGTTACATCAGTACCATGGTGTGGTACTACTCTTTGTTAGGGATGGACCTTTGCAGCAATATACTTTTAACAAACATCCTGATGCCGTCCACTGCTGAGAGCGGCGTTTAGATGAATATGTAAATATGTGCTGCACTTTCCACTCAATTACAAAATAAACACACAACAAAAATAACAGCAGTGAGAAAACAACAGTTAAGAAAGCATCTGATCATAGTGATGTGGACAAGTTGCAATTTACTGGCATCATGTTGACAGATGAGGTAATTAAAATTACACTGTTATGATAGAATACTTAAAGCATACTTGAGACTATAGAATATATAGATCTCCCTTTTCTTTGCATGACACATTGACATTACAGTACAGTACAGAATGGCTCTTTTGGCATTATCCTGAACATTGTAAGCATTAATTTTACGTGCTATTGAACAGAAGCGAGGCTCTCAGGAGCGCACATAAATGTTTTAAGTTTCGTTAAAAGCTGTTCACACATTGACAATAAAAAAGTGATTAATGCATAAAAAATTCTCACCTATAGCCCCTTTAACAGACCGAGTCACTGCTTTGAGGTCAAGTTAATTTGCTAAGGTCAGTGATATTGCAAACTAAAACACATTTCAAACAATATTTGCACCTACCTCAGACCTTAATGTAGAACGGGAATCAAAAGCATTTAAAGGAGTTCCAAGAGCCTGATTTTCCTTAGAGAAAACAAAGCAGAGTAGGACTATAAAGGAAGGTAAACAGTACAATGATGTACAGTCAAACACAATATGTGATGTATCAGCTATTATGTAGGTGTGAGTGTTTTTATTTTAGGAGAACAAAGCGGTGTTTCAAGGATAGGGACTATCCTATGGTGAGACATTTTTTCAGGTAGCTCATAACAGCAATCTAGGCAGTGTTAGAACAGAAACAGTAGGAAAAATATATGTGGTGGTGGATGGGGTTGACTTTAATTTTTTTTTCTTTGGTAATCTTTGTGTCTTTTTAGACTAGCCTTGGATATGCAATACTCCACCTAGTTGTTTTCTTGACAATAATTACTTCTGTTTGTAATTTCATCTGAGCTGGTGTGTTTAATTAGGCTGCTTGAGCTGATTTTCCTATTAAATTATATGTAATATCTAATTAATTTAACTTGAGGAAGGTTTTCCTCAAATTTTCGGTGACCAAGACTGTCAAAGATACCTTAATATATTCTAGGCATACTTACATGAGGAAAAGATACACCAGGAAGCCCCTATAAACCAATGAGAGATAAAGAAACAGAAAGCATTGATTACAATGAGCTTCAGCTAAATGCAACTCAAGCATGACACATACTATTCATTTGTTTGTTAAAATGCATCAAAACTACTTACTGGTGGTCCAGGTGGTCCACGAGGACCTGGAGGTCCCTAAAGGGTGGCAAAAAGAACATTTTTATGTTGGTTAAATATATACATATCACTGTAAAGCTGCTTTGAAACGATTTGTATTGTGTAAAGCAGTATATAAATAAAGGTGACTTGACTTGGTAGTAACATTGGGGAAACATACCCTGGGTCCCTGAGCACCCTGTTTAAAATAAAAGGAGAAACACAAAATGTTATTTTCAGTGGGGAACCCTTTTTAACCATGAATTCACTTGGAAACAGACTAGAAATAGTTCTCCCTACTAATTTGAATGTAGCTTAAAAGTGTCTCAGGCTGAGTCTCATTCCACTCTCTATTTCCATATGATGTGAATCGGTTCATCATAAACATAAATGATTCAATTACCTGCTACACGGTTACAAGATTCCCAGTGCATTCTGGAAACTTGTAGAGTGAATGTTTGAGTGCACTTGGAACAATTTTGACAATGCGACAGCCTTAGAAATGGTTTACTCCCTGGGAAGTGCACTTGAGTGGATTGAGACACCCTTAAGGTGTAATATCATTTAGAATAAAATTAGGCAAAAATTAAGCTCATTTGGAGTTTGTTTCGGTAGTTCTAAACACCTTGCTAAAACATTACAGTGGTAAACACCTCTGAACTACCAGTCATGGTCAGTCATGATTAGCTGTGCTCTGGCAATCTATTGTATAAAGTGCTATATAAATAAACATGACATGACTCGAATGGACTGCCAAATTGCAGAGCTTGTGCAAACATATCCACATCCCTATGATTAAATGTTTTCTTAACTGCTGTAGTATGTTTATTTTGTTATTGAGAGGAAAGCACCCAGCACATATTTATACTCTCTGAGCAGTGTAAGCGGCGTTGAGATGTTCGTAACTATATCGCTGCAAAAGTATTTCAATTTCTTTTTACCCCTTTACAAAAAAATTAAAGAGTACTTTGCTGTGAGTATATTGGGGCCTTTAGTAATGTTATTGAATTGAGATGATAAAGCAGGAAGTGAGCTTGTGCCAAAGTCAATGCCAGTCTAAAACAGGATTATATAGGAACCATACATATTAGAAGTTCAGCATTTCAAAAAGATTCTTACCATTTCCCCTCTATTTCCTTTGTCTCCTTGTGGTCCCTAATACAAAGAGAGGAAGAGATAGATGTTTTTTAAATATGCAGCCAATTAGAAAGCACCTATGAAACATCTTGAGTGATTCAGATCATACATACTGGGTTACCACTAGGCCCAATGATACCAACGCGTCCGATAGCTCCTTGCATCCCCTTAAAAGAAGAAACACCTACAGTAGTTGCTGATCAAGAACTCTTCATCCATCTCATTGGTGTTTTCAGAACAGTTCTCACAGTGGTACTTACCATTAAACCCTGAGGACCCTTTGGGCCCTGGATACCCACAGGGCCAAGGTCTCCGGGTGGCCCCTGTGAATGACAGAAACACTTTAGAAATCAAAACTGTTTGGCCTTAAACTGACACCAATGTCATTGCAAAGCTTTTGTTTGGTTATACTGTGTGACTAGATCTCTCAAAGCTGCTTAAGAAGCTATTTTTCATCTTAAGCTCCAGTGCTTCTACAGCTGTAATGAAATGCTACAGTAGATTGCCTTGTTTGCTTGAAGGCTTAGCATTAAAATGAGAAATAAACAATTAATGCTTGCCTGATTGTTTTCTGATGAATCACATAAAAGTGCTCTTTTTTTCCAGTGTTCATTAATCACAAGACTAGTCACTGGTTTTATGTAAGCATCATTAAATATTATGAAGCACCTAACAGCTTTACTTTGTAAAATAGATTTGATTTGTGGTATAATCTACTCTTTTCAGCTTCTTTGGTAAAACAGGAAATTATTTCAGTTACTCAGAATAGAGAGGACATCATTTTACTTCTGTTATGTAACATACTAAAATTACAGAAAGGGACTTGATTAGAAATCTTGTAGTATCTATATGGCAGGTGGTTGGAGGGAAAGGGCCCTGGTAACATCGGTTAAAACAGATGTGGAGGAAATTATTACATTTTGATGAAAGATTATGAAGACAAACATTTTTTTTATTATTTGGCACAGATCATTCACAATAAGACTAGCAACACATATTAAACACAGTCAGTTTTTATTAAAATTTGAATTTATAAGATAACGGTAGTGCAATAAGTGAGTTTACCTTTGGTCCAAACATTCCAAGAACTCCAGGAAATCCCTGTTCTCCAGTATCACCCTTAAGAAAAATTTAAACAGAACAGTACGGTTTAAACAGAAACGGAAACGGTTTGTGACAGTAAGTGTTAAAGAAATGTCACTGTCATTCATTCATTACTGTTGAATAGACTGAAAACATGTATATTTACACTAGTGTTCAAAAATTTAGGGCCAGTAAGATTTTTTGAAATAAACACTTTCATTTAGCAAGGATGCATTAAATAGATCAAATTTGAAAGTACATAAATGTATGTATGTGACCCTGGACCACAAAATCAGTCATAAGTCACACAGGTATATTTGTAGCAATAGCCAAGAATACATTGTATGGGTCAAAATTATCGATTTTTCTTTTATGCCAAAAATCATTAAAGGTGCCCTAGAATGTTCTTTCACAAGATGTAATATAAGTCTAAGGTGTCCCCTGAATGTGTCTGTGAAGTTTCAGCTCAAAATACCCCATAGATTTTTTATTATTCAGTTTTTTAACTGCCTATTTTGGGGCATCATTAACTATGCACCGATTCAGCGCACGGCCCCTTTAAATCTCACGCTCCCTGCCTCCCGAGCTCTCGATTCTATATACAGTGCATAAACAAAGTTCACACAGCTAATATAACCCTCAAATGGATCTTTACAAGATGTTTGTCATGCATGCATGCATCGGATCATGTGAGTATAGTATTTATTTGGATGTTTACATTTGATTCTGAATGAGTTTGATAGTGCTCCGTGGCTAAAGCTGACATTACACACTGTAGGAGAGTTGTGTTTATGAATTATACAGACTGCAAGTGTTTTAAAAATGAAAATAGCGACGGCTCTTGTCTCCGCGAATACAGTAATAAACGATGGTAACTTTAACCACATTTAACAGTACATTAGCAACATGCTAACGAAACATTTAGAAAGACAATTTACAAATATCACTAAAAATATCATGTAATCATGGATCATGTCAGTTATTATTGCTCCATCTGCTATTTTTCGCTGTTGTCCTTGCTTGTTTACCTAGTCTGATGATTCAGCTGTGCACAGATCCAGACGTTAATATTGGCTGCCCTTGTGTAATGCCTTGAACATGAGTTGGCATATGCAAATATTGGGGGCGTACATATTAATGATCCTGACTGTTACGTAACAGTCTGTGTTATGTTGAGATTCGCCTGTTTTCCAGAGGTCTTTTAAACAAATGAGATTTACATAAGAAGGAGGAAACAATGGAGTTTGAAACTCACTGTATGTAATTTCCATGTACTGAACTCTTGTTATTCAACTATGCCAAGGTAAATTCAATTTTTGATTCTAGGGAACCTTTAAGATATTAAGTAAAGACCATGTTCCAAGAAGATATTTTGTAAATTTCCTAGTGTAAATATAACAAAAATGTATTTTTTTGTGAGTGGATATGCATTGCTAAGGACTTAATTTGGAATTTAAAGGTGATTTTCTCAATATTTTGATTTTTCTGCACCCTCAGATTCCAGATTTTCAAATAGTTCTCAGCCAAATATTGTCCTGTCATAACAAACCATACATAGATGGAAAGCATATTTATCCAGCTCAATCAAAAAATTGACCCTTATGACTGGTTTTGTGGTCCAGGGTCACATATGTTAAAATATGTCAGTTTGTCCTTTTGCACTTTCTATTCATCAAAGAATCCTGAAAAAATGTATCTCAGTTTCCACAAAAATATTAGTGATAATAATAAAAATGTTTCTTGAGCACCAAATCAGCATATTAGAATGATTTCTGAAGGATCATGTAGCATTGAGGAGTGGAATAGCTGCTGAAAATTCAGCTTTGCCATCACAGGAATAAATTACTTTTAAATATATTAAAATTACAATTTTAATAATATTTCACAATATTACTGTTTTAACTGTATTTTTGATCATGTAAATGCAGCCGAATGGTAGGGTACAGTATAATGCATAGGCAGGTGCACTGTGTGATTGTTAAAAAGTCAAAATGCTGTAATTGTCCAGTCAGAATCAAGTATTTTAGAGAGTTGTGTAAGTTACTTATGTTTGATTTAGTTATGATTTAATTATGTTTGATTTAAGCAATCTGACATCAGTGGAGCAACATTTGTTGGTGTTTTTGTTGTATTTGGAATGGATTGTTTGTCATAACAGAGAAACGATACTCACAGGTTGCCCTTTGACCCCTCGGTCACCTTGTTTTCCAGGAAATCCCATTCCTCCAATAAATCCTCTTTTGCCTGGAGGTCCAGTTTGGCCAGGGATGCCCGTGTCACCCTAAGCCACAACAAAGTAAAATGTGAAAACTAAGCTGAATATTGTGATAGATGCAAATAAAGAGCAGGTCATTATCCATATAAGCAAGGTACCTTTGGCCCAAAAGAGCCTTGAATTCCTGGCAGACCTGGTACACCTGTGTTTCCTTGAGGACCTTGTTTTCCAGGAAGACCAACCTCCCCATCACTTCCATGCTCACCCTAACGCACACAACAGAGAAAAACAAACCAAAACATCACAAACCACAAAAAGCACCTGGGCCATATAAAGTGTTACACTGAGAGCATTGAGAATTACATTCATTGTCTTACTGGCATTCCTTTAGCTCCATCTTTTCCAAGGGCTCCATCAACCCCAGGATCACCCTCAAGACCCTCACGACCAACAACTCCTCTGGGGCCAGGAAGACCAACGGGACCCTTTGGGAGAAACACAACTGTTTATATTAACATCAGTTGTAGGTTTATCATGATCTCACTGAACTCAGTTCAGCGTGTAAGAAACTTACTTACAGGGGACCCTTGATTTCCAGATTCACCTTGAGGACCGTTTTTGCCTTTTGGACCCTGAATAAAATTGGTTATTCAGTTGAGGTGGACATTGGCCTGGTTTCACAGACAGGGCTTAGATTAAGCAAGGATTAGACCTAGTTTAATAAGGACATTTAAATAGCTTTAATAAACATGCCTTACTGGTGTGCATCTTGAGACAAAACAATGGCACTGACATATTTTAAGATATGTCAGTGCAAGTTGCTTTCAGTTGAAACAGTTCAGACATACATTTTAGTCTGGGACTAAGCTTAAGCCTTGTCTGTGAAACTAGTGGAATATGATTTAAAATGTGTGTGTGCATTATAACCAAAACAAAATCCACAATATGTTTGTGTTCACATGGTAAATTACTTTACTGCCTTTGGATCCTTTAGGCCCTGGAAACCCTCTTGGCCCTGCATTTCCCTGTGGTTAGACAGGGAAAATAAGATGAAGAAAATGATGAAAATGTATATTTTATAACAGTTTATTTATAACACAGTTTAAAAGGATTAGTTCATTTCTGAATGAAAATTTCCTGATAATTTACTCACCCCCATGTCATCCAAGATGTTCATGTCTTTCTAAAGCTTAATTTTCTAAAGAAATTAAGGTTTTTGAGGAAAACATTTCAGGATTTTTCTCCATATAGTGGACTTCAGTGGGGTTCACTGGGTGGAAGGTCCAAACTGCAGTTTCAATGCAGCTTCAAAGGTCTCTACACAATCCCAACCGAGGAATAAGGGTTTCGTCTAGTGAAATGATTGGTCATTTTAAAAAAAAATAATAAAAATTTAGAAAGTTTTCAACCACAAATGCTTGTCTTGCACTGCTCTGTGATGCGCCGCACATTACGTTGAAAGGTCACACGTGACGTAGGCGAAGTACCGTGGTAGGGCGAAAAATCTAATTTTCTCCTCCAACTTCAAAATATCATTAATATCCGATATCGTTGTTTTACCTTTTTTTTGTAAAGGGCGTTTGGCTTAATCTTTGCACGTTCTCTTTGTAGACACTGGATCAGTACTTTTGCCTATGTCACGCATGACCTTTGTAACGTGATTCCGTCATGCGAGTGGATTGCAGAGCTAGTGCAAGACGAGCATTTGTGGTTAAAAAGTGTATACATTTTTATTTTATCGCTAGACAAGACCCTTATTCTTCGCCTGGGATA
This sequence comes from Megalobrama amblycephala, assembly GCF_018812025.1. Lineage (NCBI taxonomy): Eukaryota > Metazoa > Chordata > Actinopteri > Cypriniformes > Xenocyprididae > Megalobrama > Megalobrama amblycephala. The sequence continues at coordinate 40,574,731 of NC_063047.1, forward strand.
GCGTAGAGCCCTTTGAAGCTGCATTGAAACTGCACCCCACTGAAGTCCACTATATGGAGAAAAATCCTGGAATGTTTTCCTCAAATACCTTAATTTCTTTTCAGCTGAAGAAAGAAAGACATGAACATCTTGGATGACATGGGGGTGAGTAAATTATCAGGAAATTTTCATTCAGAAGTGAACTAATCCTTTAAAGCAGGGTTATTAATGTTAACTAAAACTAAAACCATAAAAACATTTTTATTACTTGAAATAAAATAAACATTAACTGAAATAAAATATATATAAAAAACCTTAAACATACTTAAAAAAAAAAAAAAAATCAGCTAGTTGCCAAAGCAACATTTCTCATTTTCATTTAGTTTAAGTTGAAGTACTAAAATAACTAAAATTAAATAAACTAAAACTAAAAAGCATGATCAAATTATAGTAAAAACTTAATAAAACAATAAAAAACTATTTACATATTTAAAAAAAAAACTAATAAAAATGACTAAATGACTAAAATTACTTTAAAGCTGCTGTAGGCAACTTTTGTAAAAAAATATTTTGTACATATTTGTTAAACCTGACATTATGTCCTGACAGTAGAATATGAGACAGATAATCTGTGAAAAAATCAAGCTCCTCTAGCTCCTCCCAGTGGTCCTATTGCCATTTGCAGAAATACACCGCTCCCGGTAAGAAACAACCAATCAGAGCCAGGAGGAGTGTCTTAGTAGTGTCAATCAATCAAGCTCGCGTGCGCGCTCTGATCACACCCCTCTCATGCACAGTGTACAGGCGATCAAATTCAAGATTACCGGTGTGCTGCAGCTTTGCTTATGGCGAAATAAAACGATGTTATATGCAAAGGACCACCCTGAAATCTACAAGAAACCATGCCATACATAATTTGTCAGTCCTGTTTTGAAATTATCTTAGTTGTGTTGTTCTTAAAAAATTAAACAAATCAAGCAGGGATAGCTCCCTCCACCTCGGAAAAGTCGCTCCGATATTTACCCTCGTTTTATTTTGGGCTCTATCTAATTCTTTCTTTTTGGCTTTTTTATCATCGTCAACTGTCTTTTTCCGTTTACCCGTCTTTATTTTATGAGCAGGTGCCACTCGAGGAATTGGCATTTTGGATTGTTTGTCCGCCATAAGCAAAGCTGCGGCACACCGGTAATCTTGAATTTGAACGCCTGTACACTGTGCATGAGAGGGGTGTGATCAGCGCGCACGCGAGCTTGATTGACACTGCTAAGACACTCCTCCTGGCTCTGATTGGTTGTTTCTTACCGGGAGCGGTGTATTTCTGCAAATGGCAATAGGACCACTGGGAGGAGCTAGAGGAGCTTGATTTTTTCACAGATTATCTGTCTCATATTCTACTGTCAGGACATAATGTCAGGTTTAACAAATATGTAAAAAAAATTTTTTTACAAAAGTTACCTTCAGCAGCTTTAACTACAATAAAAATTAAAACAGAAAATAAATAATAAAATAAAATCTAATTTAAAATATTAACAAAACTATAATACTATATTACTAAAATCACTCACAGGGAGTCCAGGAGCCCCCGGTTTTCCTCTTTCCCCATGAACACCTTCATTACCCTTAAGATTTAAAATAGAAATTCAAAATTTGACATATAAAGCATGTTTAATTAGTGATCTATTTTGGATTTTTTCTAAAAAAAAAAAAAATGTGTATAAAATAAAAAGCAAAAAACTCACAGGGTATCCAGGGTCACCTGGCTCTCCCCTTTCTCCTCTGTTGCCGACAGGTCCCTGAATCCCAATGAAAACCAAACACATTGATCAGGTTGGCATCCACAATTCTCCCAAAACAAGGCATAAATGTGTAGTATATCTAGCGGACTGACTCACGATGTCACCTGAAGGACCAGGTGGACCTTCAACCTTCCCGTCATCTCCTTGCTCTCCCTGAAAAAAATGAAATTAATTTCAATATTGATTTCTGAATTTTTCTACCTAAAATATCTGGTATATTTGGCCATGTGCTGTGTGTATATCCTAAGGTAAAATGACATCAATAAATTAGAGTTTATGATAACTGGAAGATGATTTAAAAGAAGGTTAACCTCCAAAGTCCATTTAGATTTTTGGAAAAACACAATGTTTGTTTATGCAAATACAAAGAACATTCATCTGTTAGATTTATTGGGCTTCTGAAACTAGCTTCTAGTTATAAGCAATCTATTTTTTTTTTTTTTTTTACCTTTTCACCTTTTGGTCCTGGGTATCCCATTGGACCTTGTGGTCCTTGATGACCCTAAAGTAAATGTGAAAATAAAAGAAAAGAAGTGGAGTATGGAACCATTTGAGCGCACAAAGACAAGTCAACTAGCTCTAACAAGCCTTATTAGCTCAGAAGAACCTCACATAATGCAGAGCAGCTGTTTTGACTTTGTACCACTTTATGCTGAGGTAAAATAAAGTCTTATAAGGCATGTCTATGTTAAATAACACTTACTTCATATCCCACTAAACCCGGTTCTCCTTGCTGACCCATTTTTCCCAGAGCACCCTGAAAATGATAGCCATGGGATCTGAGTTAGTTTTCAGAGAGCAAAATCAGAAATTGCATTCTTGCCAAAACAAAACACAATTAATAAAAAACTCTACAATATTTTCTGTTGTTTATTATGACATAAATATCATCAGTTTCTATGGTCTGTTCATGTAATACGAGATGTTTAAAATCAAACAATATATATCTCTGGCAAAGAAAAGCCTTTTTCAGAGCAAAGCATTTTGTAATTATTTCTCTCTTCCTATGGTGGCATCATCAGACCTTTGCAATCAATGGACTCATGCCGTTTCGGTTGACTGCATTGACGTTGAACATTCAAAATATGGTTTTGCAGAAGAAAAACCTTTGAAAACAACAAAATATGTACCACAAATCCAGTAGTTCCTCTGCTTCCTTTTGGCCCGATGAAACCCATGGCACCTTGCTCTCCCATTGATCCAGTCTCGCCAAGGTGACCCTGGTGACCTTTGCTGCCCTGAAATGAATTTAAGCATCATTTATACTCTACATTTGGAAAAAAGAAAAGTTTTGATGGGTAACCATGTAAACTAAAAAGTCAAACTTAAAATACCGTCTCTCCTGGTTTTCCCCTCTCACCAATTTTTCCAGGTTTGCCCTCAGGGCCCTGAAATTACATTACAGAATTGACACTGCAAAAATTAGTAGACAGATATCTCTGAATGAACACATTCAGTAATGACTTATGAGTTTGATCATTCAGAACTACCACAAAAATGTGCAGTTTGTCTTCGCTGTCATCCAACTCATCACTCAATCTTCAATAAAATGTTAAAGCATGTGCTACAGCAATATAAAGTGTCCTAGAGTGAAATGATTTATACCAGTACTGCTGAGAAACTGCTGAAACCAGTGTAAGTGTCACATCTAGTTTTGTTTTGTTTCATGTTTCATGTTTTATTTTGAAGTTTAATCATGTTTAATGTTCCTGTTTGCCATGTGCATGTAGCCTTGTTTGTGTCATGTTGTAGTCATGTGATCCTGCCATGTGCTCCCCTTGTCATGTGTCCTATGTTGTCATTGGTTAATTGTCTTCATGTTCACAGGTGTGTCTGTTTAGTCATTAGTCTGTGTATTTAAGCCCTCGTGTTTGCCATGCTTCTTTGTTAAGTATTGTTCCCTTTAACGTCCCCTGTTTGCCTAGTAAAGTCCCGCCTTCTAAATAAGAGCCAACCGCCAAATGGTAAAGTCATCGTGTCACTGCAGCTGCCATTAGAAGCTCCGGTTCCTATAGAAACAGTCAGATGTGCACTTCCTGTAGAGACTTGCACTTAGAACTGCGCATATGCATTGGCTTGATCAAGCCTGAAAACATCTCGGTTACAACTGTAATCCTAGTTCCCTGAAGAGGGAACGAGATGCTACGTCGAGAATGACGCTGTTCTTGGCAATAATGACAGTCCTTAGATCCGTGGCTGCGGTTGAGAGCACCTCCCCGGTCCCCCTTCTTTCTGGGGGGGAGCCCGAGTGGCGACGCTCTGTTTTTGAATGGCATGTGGTGCGAGGAGTTGGCTTTTGATGTGTGGGGCTGCTCCCTCTCAGCAGCCCCTGAGAGCGGTAGGGGATGTAGACGCTTGCTTAGTGGCCTCCTGAAACCTCTCGACAACAGTGGTGACTGCATCGCTGAAAAGGCCAGGAGGCGAAAGCGGTGTGTCCATAAGATAGTTCTTGTCTTTATCTTTTATTGAGGTCAGATTTAACCATAAGTGCCTCTCTGTGGCCACCAGGGCTGCCATAGCACGGCCGATGGATCTGGCCGTCTCCTTGGTGGCACGGAGAGAAAGGTCTGTGGCCCGACATAAATCATTGACAGTGTCCAGGCCAATACCCCCGCCCTCATCTAGGTCTCGTAGCAGATCAACCTGGTAGTCCTGCAGCATGCTCATAGTGTGTAGACATGCTGCAGCCTGACCAGAAACTGCATAAGCCTTGTCCACCAAATCTGAAGTCGTTCTAACTGGCAGTGTCGGGGCCTTTAGGGCTGACGCAGACTGAGGAGATAGCATGCTAGCGTCTCTTTCACCTTAGGCATCGCCCCATATCCGTGCTCTTTAGGCCAACTATCGAAGAATAGTGAGAGTTCATAGTGCACAAACATCTCACTATTCTTTGATAAAAAACGGAATGCCCCGACGTGGAGGTTGTGCTCATGAGGACAGGAAGCATTCATCCAGTTTGCGCTACTGAAGACACAGAAGCTAGCGTTTCCCTGTTTGAGAATGCTTTATAGTTTCCTGGTCATGATATCACCTGCTTATGACGTCTTGTTACACCATTGGACTGATTCATATATGCTTCATGACGCAATCACACAGAGCGTTCCGACAGCATTCTCGATGAAAGGGAAATGCAGTTTTTTGTCATGATTCGAGCATTTACAAACAAAATTTATGAGACAGTTGTTAGATTTCATTGGTGAATTCACATATGAAATTTAATCGTAAGCTTGGCAAAAAGCTTTGGAGAATTTTATGTTTCACCATTCAAAGAGATAGGAGATGCACTTGCATGCCCGAGAGGCGTTTTAAAGATGGCCGCTGAGTGAAATGACTTGTCTTAAAGGGACTTTGGTAAAACTCAACAAAATTATCTGCTATTTATAAATAGAAAAGAGCAAATACCTTGATGCCTATTAAGCCAGGATCTCCAGGACGCCCTTCAGTTCCTTTAAACCCGACGGCTCCTTTTTCACCTGTTTCTCCCTCCATTCCAATATCCCCCTTTTCACCCTACAGACAACAACATTTGTTGAGTCAATAAAATATTATCCCTCCAAGCAAAGAACTAAACAAAGTTTACAGACATTTCTTAAAGGTGCCCTAGAATTAAAAATTGAATTTACCTTGGCATAGTTAAATAACAAGAGTTCAGTACATGGAAATGACATACAGTGAGTCTCAAACACCGTTGTTTCCTCCGTCTTATATAAATCTCATTTTAAAAGACCTCCGACGAACAGGCGAATCTCAAAATAACACAGACTGTTACGTAACAGTCGGGATCATTAATATGTACGCCCCCAATATTTGCATATGCCAGGCCATGATCGAGGCATTAGACAAGGGCAGGACGTCTGGATGTGCACAGCTGAATCATCAGACTAGGTAAGCAAGCAAGAACAATAATGAAAAATGGCAGATGGAGCAATAATAACTGACATGATCCATGATAACATGATATTTTTAGTGATATTTGTAAATTGTCTTTCTAAATGTTTCGTTAGCATGTTAAATGTGGTTAAAGTTACCGTCGTTTCTTACTGTATTCACGGAGACATGACTGTCGTTATTTTCATTTTTTAAACACTTGCAGTCTGTATAATGCATAAACACAACTTCATTCTTTATAAATCTCTCCAACAGTGTGTAATGTTAGCTTTAGCCACGAAGCACAGCCTCAAACTCATTCAGAATCAAATGTAAACATCCAAATAAATACCTTACTTACGCGATTAGACATGTTGCACGACGAACACTTTGTAAAGAACAATTTTGAGGGTTATATTAGCTGTGTGAACTTTGTTTATGCTGTTAAAGGCAAGCGCGAGCCCCGTGGGCGGGGAGCGTGAGCATTTAAAGGGGCCGCAGCCTAAATCGGCTCATATTTAATGATGCCCCAAAATAGGCAGTTAAAAAAATTAATAAAAAAAATCAATGGGGTATTTTGAGCTGAAACTTAACAAACACATTCAGGGGACACCTTAGACTTATATTACATCTTTTAAAAAGACGTTCTACGGCACCTTTAAATAAAGTGATTATGCAAAAAAAAAAAAAAAGATTTGGTGTTTTTCCTGACCTTAGCTCCATCAGGACCGCTCAGACCAGCCTCCCCATCAAGCCCATGGTCACCCTAAACAAGAGCTTCATTAAAAAAAACTCACTATACTAATTTGTACTATTTGTATACTACAAATGAAAACAATGCTGTGAGGGACAAACATAGAGACTCTAGGTTGCATCTATAAACCATCCTTTGTGAAAAACAAGTACACTTTAGCCTACTTTTAAAAAGACTACTTGTTATGGAAATGATATACCTAAATAAATAAACTTAAAGGGATAGTTCACCCAAAAATGAAAATTTGATGTTTATCTGCTTACCCCCAGCGCATCCAAGATGTAGGTGACTTTGTTTCTTCAGTAGAATACAAATGATGATTTTTAACTCCAACCGCTGCCGTCTGTCAGTCGTATAATGGCAGTAGGTGGGAACTTCATCTATAAGAGTAAATAAAGCTTGCTTAGACAAATCCAAATTAAACCCTGCGGCTCGTGACGACACATTGATGTCCTAAGACACGAAACGATCGGTTTGTGTGAGAAACTGAACAGTATTTATATCATTTTTTACCTCTAATACACCACTATGTCCAACTCCGTTCATGACTCCTTTAGTGATGTCTGATCGCGCTCTGACAGCGGCAGTGATGTCTGACACTCATTGAAGTATATGCGCGAGACATCACTTCCGTTGTCAGAGCGCGATCAGACATCACTAAAGGAGTCATGAATGGAGTTGGACATAGTGGTGTATTAGAGGTAAAAAATGATATAAATACTGTTCAGTTTCTCACACAAACCGATCGTTTCGTGTCTTAGGACATCAATGTGTCGTCACGAGCCGCAGGATTTAATTTGGATTTGTCTAAGCAAGCTTTATTTACTCTTATAGATGAAGTTCCCATCTACTGCAATTATTTGACTGACAGACGGCAGCAGTTGGAGTTAAAAAATCATCATTTGTGTTCTACTGAAGAAAAAATGTCACCTACATCTTGGATCCGCTGGGGGTAAGCAGATAAACATCTAATTTTCATTTTTGGGTGAACTATCCCTTTAAGTGTGAACTGAATACAATGTTGGACACTTAAAGGGATGGATCACCCAAAAATGAAAATTCTGTCATCATTTACTCCCCCCTTCAGTTGTTCCAAACCTGTATAAATTTCTTTGTTCTGCTGTACGCAAAGGAAGATAAGATAAACTATGCTCAAACTATATAAAATATACTCAAGCGCCATTCCTATTGAAACTTTTGTCATGTATTTACATAAAGTGTAATTACACATTTGTAATGAAGAATTTGCAATTTTGTACATTTATAGTATATTAACTATTAACTGTAATATTGAATATCACACTACAGTTAAAATTATCTTACAAGTACCTTACATGTGCTTTAGTATGCCAACACATCAAAATAAGCATAGTATGACAAGCGCACATTCAAAATAATTAAGCACACTTCTTTTTCATGAGGAATTTTTTCTATTCTGTCCACTGTACATTTTTTGGAAAGACGTATTTTAAGTGTTATTAAATTAAATATGGCATCTCTCCTGAAAAAGTGTGGCTAAAATAAAGAAACATACTCGAGGTCCAATCAAGCCTTGCTCTCCAATATTCCCAGGAGATCCAATCGCACCCTAGAAAATGTGGAAAAAAGTTACTCCATTTTGTGACCATGTACTGAAATTCTCAAATAGGATAATTATTTATATCCAGATAGGCTTTGTATAAAACATCTGCAAATGATCACAGTAACCTCACTATGGTAAATGTTGGACATGACATCATTACACAACGGCTACAACACACTAATCAGCATTCAGTAAAAAATGAGAAAACACAGCAGATTTCACCTTCTCTCCTGGTTCACCTGGTAAGCCCCGCTCCCCAACCTTCCCAGGTAAACCCTGTCACACAAACCAGGAAACTAATAAATGCTGAGCGTTTGGCTTTCTGAATCTTGCTACAGTCTTTGGTCCCTCACAGCTAACAAAACATGTGGGAATAATGGATAGGTAATTAGAAACAAAGCGACAATGTGGGACAAAATCTGTTTTTTATTTCTGGTAAAGTATTTCAGTTAGCAAAGCCAAGCTAAGTGTTGCCTAGTGCCACTTGAGGACATTATAATTGTTTACAGGATCCAAAACTAATTTGGCATTGGTTAAATTTGGGCATAATGATAATTGTTTATTTAAAAAAACAGTAAAGAGAGTAGGGCAGAGTGGTATAATGGGAAATAACACAGCTGGAGAAGTAAATATCAAACTGACTTAATACTGCTGGATGTACAATATAAAACAGATTACGTAAAGAATCTTACCACGCCTCCAATCTCACCCAATGGACCTAATACTCCAGGTGGCCCTTGAGGACCCTATTAAGAGACAGAAGACGTCATTAAACCTGACATGTAATTTGTAAAGGCACCATTTTTAAATTGATCTGAACAGCGGAGCAAAACATATTCAACTTTTTCACACAAAGTTATTGTATACAGGGACGTGCACAGACATTTTGGGGGGCAGGGGCTCAAGTGGAAAAAAGGGCACTGCCACTTCTCATAATTATTTATTTAAAAAAATAATAAACCCTTAAATATATTAAGACAACTCTGACTTCCTTACCAATTTATTTTAATTCCCTCACACTCATGCAATTGTTTTATACTCCACAGATTTCTACAAAATAATCAGTTCACACAGAGACTATGGTCTTCTTTAGTATTCACTAGGTTTGTCACAAGAGAAGGCAACAGCAAAGGAAACTATGCCACAATGTGCATGTTTTCTACACAACTATTTTCAAGTAGCTATATTTCATTGGCTTCAACTTGTATTTAAATGTATTCATTTTGATTATCCCAGTTACCTGCAGCAATATTTTGTACCTTGTTCATTAAATTATTTAGTTAGGCATTCTGTTCAGATTTACTTTTTGGTTCCTTGTGCAAAAAAATACTTGGTAAAAGAGCATTTAGGTTCAAAGCACCAATGGATTGGAATAATTTACCTGTAGATATTAGATCCATTACATCATTTGGGCTGTTTAAACAATGTGTAAAATCTTATTTTAAGAAAGATTGTACATGTTACCCTTGAGACTGTCGCTGTTTTTTTTGTGTGTGTGTGTGTGTGTGTTTTAAAAGTTCCCAGTAAATGTATATCATGAATGCAATGAAAATCACTTTGGATAAATCCTGTAGATATTAGATCCATTACATCATTTGGGCTGTTTAAACAATGTGTAACATCTTATTTTAAGAAAGATTGTACATGTTACCCTTGAGACTGTCGCTGTTTTTTTTGTGTGTGTGTGTGTGTGTGTGCTGTTGTGTTTGTATTGTTAGTTATAATTTATGATGTTTGTATGTTAAGATTGTGTAATTTTGAATGCTGGGACCCCCTCGAAAACGAGATGTTACATATCAAGGGGTTTATCCTAAATAAATAAATTTCACATATATTTAGAATAAATGACTGCACCAAGGAGAGGGACATAGGTTCACTAATAATTTGTTTATTTTGCTCAAGTCATTAAATCGTTTAAATTTTTTTGTGTTATTGGAATACTTCTTTCATGTAGTGGACAATTTTAAGATTGTGGTCCATTTTTGCTTCCATGTCTTTTACTCTAATGGAAAGAAAACTTAACCCTAACCCTACACATTTAGATGGTGTTTGTTTTAAGCCTACTACCATCCGTCTGTTTGCATCTGTAGGTTTCTTCTAATTAACCAAAACAAGCTAATCTGCATATCTAAGCACATCAAGAGTTTTTTCCCCTGAAATGTTATAAATATATTATATATTATAACAAATTCCTGCAGAGGGTGCCAAAAGCCTGCTGATTTTTGTTGTTACACAGCACAGCATGATCAAATCCATGATCAAAGCCAACCACCATAATTAAAATTATATTATTAGTTAAATAATAATTTTCGGTCACTTTTTTATTTTTGATAGAAATGCTACAGCCACTGTAATTTCTTCAACAAGAATATGTGGACATCAAACATGCAAAGACAGAGCGAGGGTTTAAACTTTTATTGATGTATTATCCTGTGTAAGCGTAGATTTAAGAATAGCATTATGTAATGCTGTATTATGAGTCTAATAATGCGGTTCATGGATGCACGTCCATGGAATGCTCCTCTTCCGGTATTGACAGCCCTACAGAAATCTTTACCATGGTTCAAATGGCACGGAGGGAGGGCAGCTGAACTCGACAAAGCTGAACTGATATATAGTATTTTTTTTTCAGTAAATATATTTGTTTGACAGGGAAGCTGTGCACAAACAGGAATATATGTTCATTTATTTTTTTATTTTTAAAAAAAGCACCCCAGAAAAAAGGGCACTTTCTCTCGAGGAAGAAAAAGGGCAGGGGCTCAAGCCCCCTTTTATGTATATGTGTGCACGTGCCTGATTGTATAGCTTTACAATTGAATTGATGCTTTTATGAACTTTTATGCTTTTTTGGCATTTTGGAGCTTGAAAGCCCAAGTCTCTATTCATTATATGGACAAGACCAACCAGTACATTCTTCAATATTTCTTCTTTTGTGTTTCACTGAAAAAAGAGTGATGGTGACAGAAATCACTCCTTTTAGCAGATGTACTTACAGGTTCTCCTAAGATGCCCTTTGCTCCAGGAGGTCCAGTTGGTCCTTGAACACCCTAGAAATGGATGTTTTTCAGAGATTTGTAAACATTCAACATAGTTTATGCTTCTAAGGATATTAGTTACTTCATTTACTTACTGTAAATCCAGTTGGTCCTGTTTCACCAGTTTCACCAATTTGACCCTAATACACAAGAGAAAATCTCAGTGCTCCAGCAGAAACACACTTAAATGCTATACTGCCCGTTATATAAATGACCATCTATCTTATAAGTAACTAAGTATTGAATCAACCTAACACCGCCTAGGTCGTGGGTTCGATTCCCAGTAAATGTATATCATGAATGCAATGAAAATCACTTTGGATAAAAGTATGTGAAAAATGCTTAAATGTACAATGAATCAGATGACAAAGTATCTTGATGAGTGAAATGCTAATATAAGGAAGAGTCTTAGCACTTTTTAAAGACCTGATCAACAGCTAACCTTAAACTCTGTCCAGCATGCAATGATATTAAAGTGTCAATCAGAAGTTTAGAACTTAAAGGGATAGTTCACCTAAAAATGAAAATTACCCAATGATTTACTCACCCTCAAGCCATCCTAGGTGTATATGACTTTCTTCTTTCAGACGAATACAATCAGAGTTATATTAAATAATGTCCAGGCTCTTCCAAGCTTTATAATGGCAGTCTGCCGGAAGCCAATAATTACGTTTTTAAAGTTTTAAATGTGGATATTTTTCTTACACAAACTCATCACTTCTCTCCAGAAGGCCTTTATTAACCATTTTTATGATGGATGGTTGCACTTTTTTGGGCTTCAAAATCTCATCCTCTACTCCCATTATAAAGCTTAGGAGAGCCAGGACAATATTTAATGTAACTCTGATTGTATTCGTCTGATGGCTTGAGGGAGAGTAAATAATGGGGTAATTTCCATTTTTGGGTGAACTATCCCTTTAAGAGATAAAACAAATAAAAACTGTAATTTTACCATTTGTCCACTGAAACCTTGTTTTCCTGGTGGGCCCTCAGGACCCTGTAGAAAAAGGACAGAACTCAAAACAGTCACCAAATACTTTCCATTGCAACACACTGAGAGCCAAATGAAACTATCCTTTTTTATTCTGTTTAATCAAACCAAAACCAAGTAATTTGGACATGTTTTGGATAAACCTTCAATGCACACTGTTTCCATCATTGGAAGGTTAATAAAAATGTTGTGCTGACAATTTAGATGCGTTTCATATGTTGTTTTGTTCTGTGGTAGGGAAAATGCAGTGCATGCCAGCATGGCGGAAGGCAGTTACTTCATTTTGAAACATAGCATAGCATCACAATGCTGCTTTCAACATGCACTATTTTACTTCATACAGCTGTATCATGCACACCCAGATACACTTTTTGAAGTTAAAGTATGACATAAACACATGAGAATAAATTTGCTAACAATTACTTAGCTAAATGTTTCAAGATCTAAAAATTAAGCTGCCAGTGAAGATCAATATCAAAATAATCATATGCAGCAACTAATTATGTTTTTAAAGAATTGTGAAAACAAGGAAATTGTTTCACCTTCATTCCTATCACTCCTTTTTCTCCAACTGGTCCATCTGGTCCCCTCTCACCCTGCGTAGAATATATGGAGGTGAGAATGGCATTAAGAAGCAGACACATATGGTGTAAGAAAATAATTAGTTGAACAGCAGAGGGCACACTTGTACAAACAAAGACATTTTGAGTTATCAAAGGTGAAACACTGGGTCAAGGGAACAAGTTATTATTACTATCTAGCAGATGTACATTATGGCATTTTGTCAAGGTTGTCAAACTCATCACAAAAGGACAACTCATTCAAAGTAATCTGAATGACTTATGGTCTTGAACGAGTCAAATCTCTGGCTCACCAGGAACAAAAACCTGAATGAATGCAGCTTTAAAGACCTCTGTGAAACATTAGCCTTTCACATCTTGGAAGTTCAGTTACAGTAAAATGGAAAGTTGCCATTATATTTCCATTGTGATTATTCATAAGCTTTATGAAAAGTGTAGAGCCACAGCTGGGTGATCTCTGACTTTGAGGGATTTCTTTGTCTGGAAGGTGGAAACAATGATCAATGGGGATATTATTATGGCTGCAACCACTGTGGCTCCTGCCGAAGAACAGAGGCATGGTGCTCCTCTGACAGCACTTGGTTTTGTGGGCCAGTGCAACACTGTTACCTCTGTTCTCCTGATCTAATGTCATTCAGGAAACCTTTGACCTTTCAGGGCCTAATGACAACATTTGAACTCATTGGAATCAGGCCTGGACAGAAACTTCAATCATAAAAGGGCTTAAAATAAAACATTCTTTAAAGGAATAGTTCACCCAAAAATAAAAATTTTGTTCCTACTATGAAAGTCAATGGCTACAGTCAACTGTCTGGTTAACAACATTCTTAAAAATATCTTCTTTTGTGTTCAACAGAAGAAATAAACTCATACAGGTTTGGAACAACTTGAGGGTGAGTAAATGATGATAAAATTTTCATTTTTGGGTGAACTATCCCTTTAAGGGTCTTTCTGAATCCTAATTGTAAAAGATGGCCTTGTCATGATCACTAGTGGGAGTGCCCGAATCTGCCACTAGAGGGCACTCCATCCCAGACTCTTGGACTTCATTACCCATAACGCACTTCCCGGATTCATTATCTCATGACATTGCACCCAGCTGTTTTGTGTTTCCCTCATCAGTGTCTGTCTATTTATACCCTGTTTGTTTCTGTTTTAGTCATGGAGTTTTCAGTTCAGGTCACCAGTTTCTTTGTTTGTTTTCTTGTTTCCTGTTTGACTGCTTTGTGGATTTTGACCTCTGCCTGTTTCTGGATTACGACTTTGGATTACCCATTAAAACCTTGCACTTGGATCTTGCCTGTTCATCTCTGTGATTTACCGTGACAGGCCTTGTCTGGTTTCAATGGCAACTGTAGATTTTGAACAACAATAAAGAATAATAATAATAATTAAAAAAAAAACACACAAACTTGTTGAATTTGAATAGCATGCTTCTAACCTGATATTCAAAAAGCTTTCTGTACAATTTAAATGATAATTTAAAAAAAAATGTTCGTAAACACGAAATTCCCAAGAGGACTTGAACGCATCATAAGAATAAAGGGCAATACTTTAGAACTACTATATACAGGTTCATAATTAACACGAATGATGCATAATGTATAATTAATTCTAAAATAAAGGTCATGGTAACCCACTAGTAATGACTGAAGTATTACCAAATCCCTCAGAAGGAATTACTAATTATTTGGATCAGTATTCTAAAGTGAAAAACATAATAACTCTCTAGTAACTACTGGAGTCATTGTAAACTTTTGAAGTTAATTGACTAACTTTAGAATTAATTATACATTATGCATTGTTCACGTTAATTATGAACCTGTATACAGTATAGTAGTACTTAGTAGTTCTCTGGGAAGTTTGAAAAAATAGTAGTTACTGATAAGCTAATAGTGAACTACCACCTTCAAGTGAGCACTATTACTTACTAATTCATTAATCAGAGTTTCTTGTTAGTTAAAAGTAGTTACTAACTCGAGTGTTAATAATGCATTACTCATTTGTTCCTGTGTAGTTATTCATTAATGAAGGATCAGTATTCTAAAGTGTTACTGAATAAAGAATCTGAGTTGATCTGACATGTCCAGTGAACAATTAACCCTATAATCAATATTTATCAAACTATTTTTTATTTGTCTGAGAGACAACTTTCTATTCCTCAATAAATTACATTAATATTAGCCTCTGAAGAGCAGTGAGATAAATGCACACGTCCATGGGAACTAACAGCACTGAGCATTTAGAAAATGATGAAGCTCAAATCCCAGACCTCAATGTTCTCCATCATTGATAATTCAGTCCATACTGCCGTTCATCTTTCGTTTGTTGAAGGAGTAATGTTTCATTTGTAATGGTTAATTTAGTTTAAAATGTGTTTTTGTGATGTGAGGAAAGACAGCTATGAGTGCTGAAATTTCTGATGGGAAACCAGCAAGCTATTAGAGAGTATATTAACACATTATGAGTGTGAAATTCATTTAAGTGTGAAGATGTGTGAAAAAGAAATCCCATTTAACTTTCTTTCATTCCAAGAATGTTTAAATCCAGAGAAATTAGCAATTTTAACCAGGACACAGACCGTGTCTGTGCGTCGCCTATCAGTGTCATCATACCCAAGTTACCCTTGATTTCCAGTTTTATTTTTATTTTATTTTCGGCATTCTCTCTGTCATACAATATCTTTTAAAATTAATTGCATGCCATTTAACAACGCAAGCCATCCAGCATTTATTAATATGATATTCTAATATCGATCTAGCTTACTGCAGCATGCAACAAGTGTCTTACAGCAGCCGCCGAGCAAACACACAAAGTAACATTATGACATAACTTTCAACACACTCAAATGTATCTAATATGATAAACAATGGTGCGTTACCCCACATCCGTTTGACCGGAAGAAGCGGAAGCGGCGACTGTGGCACAATAAAAGCTCCACTGCTCTAGAGCCCTGTGTCGCGCTTGTCACTCATTAGCAATCGCTCCAATGGCCTCGTTCAGCTCCAACAGCACTCAGGCCTGCTCTGCTTCATACTACAGTAATGTTAATAATCTTATCCATGAACATGATTTCTGCCTGAGTCCCGTCCCGATTCTTTTCCACCGGCTGTGAGGTGAAGACAACATCTCCCATGATTCTGTGCTCAATCTCGGCGTCATCAAGCTACACCTTTGTTTTGAATAAGCAACCTCTAGCAATGAAAAGTTACATACTGTGCCTTTAATGCATGCTCCTGGTCTTACTGTGAATGATTTATCATTACAAAGAAAAAATGGTTTGACTTTTAAAATAAAATTTGATCTTTTCATGTAGATTGTACAGGCTATTAGTGGCTAATAATCCAATTAGCTAATAGAATGGCCAATTTTTACAATAAATCAAATTCCGAAAAATAAAATCAAACCATCCTACAATTTTTCTCATTAAATATAGTTTAATTTTGAAATACGTCAAACTACGGAAGTAAAATTGGTTGCATATGGTAACTCATAGTGACTTGAAAGGTTTTTCTACTCAGTGTTCTTGACTGCTGAGAATAGTCATAAATCTGACAGCATTGACATAATCCAATCCTCAGACTTGGGACTTTCCCAATTCTTTAGCAACCCCCACAGGTTTCCATTACCCATAACACCCACCAGCACTACAAACATCCAAACGACTAAAATTTGACTTTCACAGTTACTGTAAATCCAAAATGACCAAAGCTGCTCATGAGTAATGCCACTTCTCCCCAGTTGATGCGAGTCTGTCCTCTGTTTACCCTCAACTCCCGTTGCTCGCTTTGATTCGGAGCAGAACCCTGTGGGTGGCATTGACTCCTTCATTGTGATAGTATTGTTTTACTTCTAAAGAATGCCTAGTCCAACTGCAGCTGGACTTAATTTTTTTATATAAACTTTCTTAATGCAAAGTAGTACTTTCCCCAACGTGTGATAGGTTTGTCCTAAAGTATTGTGATTGTGCTTTGTAGACATTATCATTACTCAAAGTTTTGAGGATAAAGTTTAAAATACAGGACATCTGAACAAAAAAGTAGTGTGTAATTTTATAGTTTTGATTAGTTTTTAATGGTAATGTAATCAGAGCTGATGTAAAGACACCATCTGCCAAGGTCTCCTGCCATGACACTGTCATTGACTGTAAATATACAGGAAATATAGCCCAATATAGCTTCCAGTAACCACTGCATCAGCAGGATGCTAAACTCTCCAAAGATGACAGAACTATATGCCAATGCAAAACTTATTACAGGCCTATGTGAACTTAAATCGCTTCCACTGAGATTATTGAGGATACAGTGATAATCATCTAGTGAGGTTACAAAAATACATTAAAAGGTAGGGTAGGCAATTTTGGAGTGGCTAGCTTTGAAAGCATGAGATCCCACCCTCCCTTCAGGGTGTTCTCCAAAGCCACACCTCCTTCAAAACACATGAACACACACAGCAGAGTTTGCAAAGCGTCATGAGACGAGAGACGGTGTTAAATTACCTCATGCCTCAAAGCACATAAAAATTACAATAATAATAATTAATTTACTTGTAACACCTGACTGCTGCAGATTCATTTCAGTGTTGATAGTGCTGACATAGAAATGCAAAATCTGAGTCTAAGGACATGAATGACGTGTGATGGACCCAATGCAATGATTGGACGAATATTTTTTGGTCCTGAGACTTCCACAGAAGATATTTGTCCATGTTTTAATATTTAGGGCACTTCTGTGATTGCTATCAGGATGTGAAGAGAGTTTCAACCAGTATAATAAAAAGTGTTTATAAAACAAATTGCCTACCCCTACCTTTAATGGATAAAGATGTGAAATTAAGACTTCTGCAGATGTTTGGCTTGAACATTATACTGTTTTATTTATAAAATTATATCTTCCTTTTAATTCTTGAACATTTTTACTTTCCAAAGCACGTTTAGGCAAGGATATTGATGATCAGTTCTTACCCTTCTGCCTTTGGGTCCTCTGGTGCCGCTGAGGCCCCTAGAACCGGGAGGCCCCTGGAGAACACAGAACAGAGGACAAGAACAGAGTCCTGAATCAGGCAGCAAGAGAATGTTCCCTCAGAAAACCCAGCTAGAGCTGGCAAGAGTTTCTGGCAGGCAAACAAACATCACTTGACCCGATTACAACTACAGGGTGAAAGCTCTGTCCTTCAAAGGCTGGTGTTTGTTTGTACTCCGCTGCACTCTGCCCTTTTCATAGGGTCATCTGAGTACCTCTTCCTGCCAAATGCTTGTATGACATTTGTGCGAGTAGAGCAAAGAAGCGAAAAGAGCTGTCGGGTTTCATTCAGTAGGACAGTAATTACGTTAGTGTCTGTGTCTATCATCAATGGGCATGGACAGCTCTAAAGGGAGAATGTAAACGGTGCTGTGCAGAGGCAAAATGTTCATTTGTTTATTGCATGAAATGAGACAGACTTGGCTTTTTAAGATGCTTCTGTACTCTGGATTTACCTAGAAAGATTCAGACCAGATGATTGCATGAAACAATGGAGGTTATAACAGCAAAGTAAGACACAAAACAGACTGATCTGTGCTGTACTTTTAGCAGAGACTCTTGGCCAGGCATATACAGTATATATTATAGAATACATGACATTGACTTACTGGTGTACCTGCTGGTCCAGATGGGCCTCTCTCACCCGGAGCCCCTGGGTGTCCCTAAAACAACATTCACAATTACAGACACATCATAATAGAATAATCTCTAATTAAAACAATAATCTCTGATACCTTTCATTCATCATTCATTCAGTTGTAACTGATGTTATGCGACTAAAACGTAAATTTTTCCTCTCGCGAAAAGTCATTCCAAAAATTATGGCAACGGATGTTAGTAGGTTTAAGTATATAGCAGCCACTGCACTAGCCATTATTTTTAATTGAAGGGAAACTTAGGCATGTTATCCAAGCATTAATGGCAAGAAAAGCCCCTTATATTTGGGAGCAGCCATGAATGAGGTGTTTCTGCGTGTTTCTCCTGCTTCGAGGTCTGAATTTTCAATTTTCAATTTGCTCAATTCGAAGGGTAATGGAAACGCAGCTATTTTACCATTTTAGGTTGTTGGTGTGGTAACAAAAAACTCCTATGTTGTTTGCTGGCAAACGCACAAAAGTTAACAATGGAAATGAATACAAACTATTTTTTTGAATTGCCATGGACACCAAATACACGTAGACAGTTTCACGTGTTATAGGAACTGTTGAAACACTGAAATGATGACAAAGCTTCTTGGAAAGGCTAGAAGGTTGCTCTTGGATTTCTTTGGAGTTGCCCAAACCACTTTACACAGCAAATGGCCACAATTTCCTTATGTCATTGAAAGGGAAATGACTCTTGCAGTGGTCTAGTTGATTATCTCATGAATGGAAAATGGCTGATGAGGCATTTTCCCACATACTACTACTTTCCAGCCATTGTAGCTGTTTTGAGTTATGGTGACTGCTCAAGGTTAAGTGGGTATTAGAGTTCCCCTGAGAGCAGAGACGAGATCCAGACTTACTCCTTACCATCGCTCCCCTTTCTCCAGGTGGCCCGGGCAGACCCATCTCACCACGATCTCCCTGAGAGCACAAGAAACACATCTAAGCCAAACAACACAATAAAAGATAATACTAACATCAAGGAAAGAAAGACAACATTGACCATCATATAAAACCAACACAAACGTCTTCTGTTTGATTTAAAACACATGCAACAGAAGATTAATCGGAATTTAACATGATTACACATGGTTGAATGCTGTGAAAGCAAACAACCTACTGACCTTTTCTCCAGCAAGCCCCACCTCACCAAAAGGTCCGATGAAACCAATAAGACCCTTTTGTACGCAATAAAAAGGACAAAAACAATAAAAGATGATTAACTCTAGTTTAAAATGTGTTTATTAAGGTACCAGAAATGTATATGAAAATTCCTTTACCCTCTCACCAAGCATCCCAGGATTTCCAGTGATTCCAGGCTCTCCCTAGAGCAAAGGGCCAAGATTTGTAATACAA
Organism: Megalobrama amblycephala; assembly: GCF_018812025.1. Lineage (NCBI taxonomy): Eukaryota > Metazoa > Chordata > Actinopteri > Cypriniformes > Xenocyprididae > Megalobrama > Megalobrama amblycephala. The sequence continues at coordinate 40,594,337 of NC_063047.1, forward strand.
AAACTCACTTAGTTGTTAATTTTAATAACTAATAAAAAAGGACTCATTCATGCATTATTGGGGGGAAAAAAAATGTAAAGGGTGTTTCTTCAACTATGATCCTATATATTGCTGCTAATGGGGTTTTATCCAACTTTAGTGAACTTGTTTTCCAAGGAGACAACAGTGTCAGTGAAGAGCTTGAAATGAAATATGAAATATGAAAAATAAAATTGCGTCATTTCCATTCAAGCATTAATTTAGTCATAATTACACAAAATGTGTGAACTCAGTCTGTGAGCAGGGCCATACCCACCATTGATAGGTGTATATAATAAAGGTTGTGAAAAAATAGCCTATTAACTCTACTTCAGTGCTGCAAGGATATTGCATAACACCAAGATAACTGACCTTCTCATCTGAGCTGCCTCAGTGGACACTGATCGTCAATGTCAAAATGTTTGAGATGACCAATCAAATCAAGATAAGTGGGCTTTATGTTAACACAAGCTGCAGAGTGTGAATTCCAGAGCGACACTTCAGTTATCGGTCGTAAGATGCCAGATAAGATGTAAGTAGCTAAACTAAACATTTAATATTTGACAGCTGTTTCAGGATAGAAATGTTAAATGACCAACAGAAATACAAACTAATAAACTTGTCTAATTTCACCATTTTGAATTGAAAATAAAAAAATGTATGTGATTCATGTAATGTAATCTGCAAGTGTTAATGTGATTAGACAAGGAACATTTATAAAACACCCCAAACCTACCAACAAGCTCAATTTTGGGACCTCAGTATTTATAAAACCCTAAATACAGCCCTGTCTGTGAGTATACAGAAAAGCTAGCTATGAAAGTTTTCAATAAATTTGTAAACATTAAAAAACATTATTACAAAAATACAGAATGCTGTTAAACATGATACACCATTTATGATGTGATGATGAAATAACATGGTAGATAACCGGTAGATAACTTTTAAAGAAATAAACAATGAATGAATGTACTGTGTTCATATTGTTTTACATTGTTAATGGACAAATTAAATCAACTAGTCAGAGTTTGAAGATTTTCCATAGGGCCATAGGCCATAGTTGAAGAAAGACATTTAAGAGGAAAATTGGAGTCTAAATTATAGTGGTCATTTGGCTGTCATGAATTCTTACCTTTATTCCATCTTCCCCTGGATTTCCAGGGACACCCTTCCTCCCAGGTCTGCCCTGAACAGAAAGCAGAAATGACCCATAGTACTGGACTCCCAATCCTATAAATCTACTCCCTGATATCTCATTATCTCCTGTTCCTGGGACCAATCTCCTCCACTCACCAACATATCAGCTCTCCAAGAGAGAGCTGCTTCATTAAATAACTCTGAAACAGAAGCATCAGTCACCTTGAGTCTCACAAAGAAGTGTTTATGTTGGAGCCTGGATGGATTTTCTCAGGTCATCTATTAGCTAATGTCTGACCCCTCAGTCTTATTAGCTAAATTATCCATCCATTTGGACAGACCAAACTGTGGGCTCTTTGGCAAGGTCTGTACATGAAAAACTGGGTTAAATGTAATGAACTGTTAATTTGAATTCATCTCTTACTGCCAGGTACAGGCAGCTGTTTGTACAACAGGCTTTGGCATGAGGACAGACTATTCTTCACAACAATTCATACTATCATTGCTGAATCTGGGTCAAATCTGGATGCAGCGCTCAGAGCAGCAAACTCTTGTGAAATTGTTTTGGGAGAGAGGAAAACTGTTATATTTGGAGGGTTTGAAACTCACACATTAGTCTATGCAGAGTGACATAAACCAACAGGAGTGTGTGAATTATTTATTACTCTAAATGCTCAATTGTAGCATGACAAAATTATAAAAATACAAGAAAAAGAGGCCGCCGGTATTATGGACCAGTTGCTAAGCAAAATAATTTAGAAGCCAAACTGATTCCACAATAGCAAAATGAAAAGGCTGGAATAGACTGGTCACAGATATTGTAAACATCATAAGTAATCATACCACATTATAAATGTGGAGATGTACATTCAACAGAGCTTATCATTGTAACAAAGCATGAAACAGCATCAATAGTTTTGAAGGAAAGCCTCTGGTTATGAGAGGTGTCGTTCCCTACAGTGTGAGTAGGCTATAAGGCTAATGTGGTGATAGCTAAGTTGTCTAATTTAAGTTTAACTCAAGATATCCAGTGGATATCTCGAGAGAGCACTCACCTCTAGTCCTGGAGCCCCTGCTGGTCCTACAGGGCCCTGATCTCCCTGTGGTTTAAAACAGGATAATTATTTTAGTAAGCATCTACAAAATTGAATTGATGAAGATGTTAATCTTTTTAATCTTTGTTTTGATATGCATATGAGCGAAACCTTTCTGAAAACACCTTGGATTCTTTAACTTAAGTTGAGACATAATGTAATATAATATACACTACAGACCATATGTAGCCCTGCCTCTTTTTTCTTGTTTTGTATTTCCACAGTATGAAGGTAAGATCTTACAGATTTATGAATGAACCACTCTTTTTAAAATATTCCCGGTCTACTTCAAACATTACAATGCTCACTTCACCAGCTAACTACTCTTCGACAGGGATGCCAAAAATGCACAAAATTCTAAAGATGGCTGCGAGCTTGTTTCTCTGGTGCATAAGGACAAATATGGACAAAAGTATTGGGACACACCTCTTTATTCTTGAATTCAGGAGTTTCAATCAGACCCATTGCCACAGCTGTATAAAATCAAGCACCTAGCCATGCAGTCTGCATTTATAAACTTTTTCACCTAAAAAATGGGTCCTTCTGAAGAGCTCAGTGAATTCAAGCATAGTATTGTAATAGGATGCCACTTTTGCAATAAGTCAGTTTGTGAAATTTCATCCCTGCTAGATATTCCATGGTCAACTGTAAGTGGCTTTATTGGAAAGTGGAAGCGTTTAAGAGTAGCAGTAACTCAGCCACAAAGCAGAAGACCATGTAAAGTCACAGAGCAGGGTCACCGAGTGCTGAGGTACATGGTGTGAAAAGTTGCCTTCGCTCTGCTGATTCCATAGCTGAACAGTTCCAAACTTCCACTTGCATTAATATTAGCACAAAAATTGTGTGGTGAGAGCTTCATGGAATGGGTTTCCATGGCCGAGCAGCAGCAAGTACAATGCCAAGCGGTGGATGTAAAGCACGCCACAACTGGACTCTGGAGCAGTGGAAATGTGTTCTGTGGAGTGATGAATTACTCTTCTCTGTTTGGCAGTCTGTCAGGCGAGTCTGGGTTTGGTGGATGCCAGGAGAATGTTACCTGCCTTACTGCATTGTGCAAACTGTAAAGTTTGGTGGAGGAGGAGGGATAATGGTATGGGGCTGTTTTTCAGGGGTTGGGCTAGGCTCCTTACTTCCAGGGAAGGGAAATCTTAATGCTTCACCATACCAAGACATTTTGGACAATGCTATGCTTCCAACTTTGTAGTAGCAGTTTGGAGTAGGCCCTGTTCTATTTCAGAATGACTGTGCACCAGTGCACAAAGCAAGGTCCATAAAGGCATGGTTGGATGAGTTTGGTGTGGAAGAACTTGACAGACCTGCATAGAGCCCCGACCTCAACCCCATCGTACACCTTTGGGATGAACTGGAACAGAGACTGCGAGCCAGGCCTTCTCATCCAAAATCAGTGTCTGACCTCACAAATGCTCTACTGGATGAATGGGCAAAAATCCCCACATAAACACTCCAAAATTTTGTGGAAAGCCTTCCCAGAAGAGCTGTAATAGTTGCAAAGGGGGACTGACTCCATAATAATGTCTATGTATTTAGAATGTGATGTCATTAAGTCCCTGTTGGTGTAATGGTCAGGTTTCTCAATACTTTTGTCCATATAGTGTACATTCATTTGAGTGTTAAAACAGGAATGATCCTTATAAAATGTGGTGTAGTTTCTGAGATATTAAACATTGTATTTTTGGCAATACACTGTAAAAAAAAATATAAGAATGGTAAAAGACTGTAAAAATGGTATAGTAAAACCCTGTTAATTGGTTAACGGTACGTTCCCTTACTCTATACAGTGAAATAATAGATAGTAGTCTATTAATGTAATAGATCTAATGAGACATTTAATGTAATTTTACAGTAAAATACTATACATTTTTTGGAAGAGAAAAAGGCAAATACTTAAGAGTCTATGGATGGATCATTATTACAGTGACTATTATTTTTCTAGCATGTTATATGTTTGGCAACGGTTCTTTTAACCCTAAAAGATGGAGTGTGTAGCTTTTCATTACTTAAACAACCATTTTGTTTTAAGATGTATCATGGTCATTTTCCAGGATGACAGTGTCAAGATTCATCTCAAATTGTAAAATGATTGTTGGGAGGGAGCATAAAGAATCATTTTCACACATGAATTGGCACTGACCTTAACCTCAGTGTATGTTTTTGGCATGTGCTGGAGTAGACTTTACAGAGTGCTCACCTCTTGCATTGTCAATTCAAGATCTTAACCAAAAAATGACACACCTCTCGATGGAAATAAATGTTGTGATGTTATGTGAGGTGAGCACTCTGTAAAGTCTACTTCAGCACAACCCAAAGACTTTCAATGAAATTAAGGTCTGGACTGTGTGCCAATTCATGTGTGAAAATGATTCTTCATGCTCTCTGAAATCATTCTTTCACAATTTTAACCCTGCTGAATCTTGACATTGTCATCCTAGAATATGGCCATGATGTGTCTTCCTACATGGTTGTTTAAGAAATGAAAAGCTACACACTCCATCTTTAAGGGTTAAAAGAACCGATGCCAGACATATAACATGCTAGAAACATAATAATCACTGTAATAATGATTCATTCATAGATTCTTAAGTATTAGCCAATTAAAATCCAAACAGCGACTTTTTTTTTGTCTGGGCAGTGTATATACAGTGAAGAATTACGAACTGATGCCGATATCTATGGACTTTTAAGTTAATCAGCTAACCTAACTGCTTCTTTTTATTGTCTGCGTTTTATTTGATTTAAATATCTAAATGTTAGTGATAAGAAGAAAAAAAAAACTTTTAGAAATAAATATGCAGTGGACATCAGCTGCTCATCTGTGCTTGCTCCTTAGATATAGACTGTATCTAAGGAAGCACATACAAAAGACCTGAACCAGAAGTGATGCAACCTGTTTTTTTTTACTGTAAATTTAAGTTTAATCTGTAAAACTTATTTAGCTGCTATATTTTTACTGTAAAGTTCTGGAAACCACAGTTGCTGTTTTTTTTACCGTAAAAAACACAATTACAGTGTTGTTAAAATTACAAGTGAAATGTCATTTTCTACAGCAAGTAATGCAGAATTTCTCTAAATTGGTATCATTCACTTGATTTAATTTTGTAAAAGTTGTGCCTCATTGTGCTTGCAAACAAACATTTCTTTATGTTGCCAAACATGGATAAATTTGCCTTCACCTAAAAGCAAATATTTATTAATTATACTTACAACTGGTCCAATAACACATTCTTATTTTGACTATAAATTCCTTCTTTGTAAATGCCAATAGACTTACAAACGGAGTTGTATTGAGCTAATTTTTGTGAAATTACTTGTATGCGTATATACAATGACTTGTTTTTAAATGACACATACAGTTATACACCCAGAATAATTATCACATAAACATGTTTATATTGAACACTGTTTATAACTTCATACAACAGTTGTACATTAAGATTTACAGCTATAAATTCAGGATTTATATACAGTTCTCCTTGTCAGGCCCTTCACTGGTTTAGGAATGAACAGGTCCTACCTCAAGTCCAGGAACTCCTCTAGGGCCTGGAATCCCTCTACCTCCTGCATTCCCCTGGAAAGTATCTAAAAATTAGCATATCTGCCACCAGTTTACAATATGGGACCCAATTACACATTTTGGGAACCTTTAAACTCCAAAGAAGAGAGATGCACACCTTTGGGCCTTCAATGCCATTCTGTCCTGGTGGTCCAATATCCCCTGGAAAACCCTGAGAAAACATAACACAATTAGACAATAATAGAAAGTCTTCTCTGATTCATACATTCATTAAACCTGATCTAAGAAAACACGCTCTGTCAAAGCTACTCTACTTTCCCTCCCACTCTCACAACTACTACAACTTCTCACTCAGAAAGTTATTGGAGCAAATGCGAGCAAATTAATGCCCATCTCTTTTCAGTGACTTTAAATGAACTCAAAATGAAATAACTACTAAAGCCAAGTGCACTACAAGCACACTTTTATGTAGTAAGTCTGCGAGTTGGCTACATTTTGTTGCAGATTTAAAACATGAAAGAGCACCTGTGTGCAGCCGAAAGACACTCTGACATGTCTCCAAAGCCTTTCTCATCCATATTTTTTTTGCTCTTTTACTTAATTTTATTATGTATGAGTTTGAGCATGAGTTTGTGTGAGAACTCAATTACACCCTAGTGAAAAAAAAGTATACTTTATTGTATTTTAAATATATTCCCTTTTTCTATAGTTCACTGCAAATATACTAACAAAAAATGTACTATCATTAAATATATAAAAAGTATATTAGTATCATATTTTCACAGTGCAACTTTTAACACACTTTAAAATAATTGTACTTTAGTATATTTTCTAAAAAATATATTTTAGAAAAATATACTTGAAGTGTAAGTTCAGTTTATTTTTTAAAAGTGTATTTATTTGCACTTTATAAAAATATATTTGAGGTATATTTTAACAGTGTGCTGAAAATGATCATTGTAACAATGCACTGAAAGTATATTTAAAAAATACATTATTTAATATCCTGAAGTTGTAGTGTATCTAATGTTAAATTTGAGTGTATTTTTAAGTTTATTTCTTCATCCTTGGAATTCATTATATTACTTGTGCTATTTATTTCAGTATGAATGCATTACAAGCCCATTTAGTATATGCAGTGTAGCCTATACAATTTCCAAATACGTGTAAATGTTTATTAAGTTTACACTGGCAGAATCATTTTACAATTGTACACACAAATTTATATTAAACAACACACCAGCAGCACAAGTAAAGCGAAAAAATATGTTGAGTGGTTAAACTTATCGGAATTCAAACGTCTCTTCAACTTGGTCTGTGACCAATCAGATTTTGCTGCTCACTGCCTTCAGCCAATCAGAGCTGCTGACGTCACGGTCGTCGTCTGAATCCCCTCGCTCAGGTGAAGTATAATGTCGCAATGTATAATTTATTTAATAAAACACTGAAAGCGCAATACATCGCTCAATCTTGGGGATTCTGACCAGTTCAATCAAGTGACATCGCAGACTGACCGTGATGGCGACGACAACCGGCTAATCTAATGGCCTACGCGATCCTGAAAGAACCGGAGAAAAGTGCTGCTATTGGGAGGTGAGTTGTAGTCTACCAGTTAAACTTTATTTTATTTTCTTTAACAAACAGAGAGCGATATTTCGGCTTGATATCTCCTTTTTGAGTTTTTGTGTGGTGGTTTATGGCACATGTTTGTATGCAGCACCAAAACATTCATATGATTGGTCAAATCGGCCCGTATTCTGTACGATATTAATTCATAAAGTGTTTTATGCTTGACTATGTACCGAAAACAATATCGACATGCCATTCTGATACAGTTCCCTGCTGCTAATCCTCATTTACTGTTCAAAAATAGTATTGGTTCAATGTAGGATTTAGACAGACTTGTCTAACGTGAATAAAGAGTTTAACATTTCTTATATCTTTGGTATATTCTGTCAACAGATGCTGTTCTTCACGAGTCTCTGCGGTCATCATTGTGCCATCAGACACAATGAGAAGCTCATCAGAAAATGGAATATAATGTGTAATTTGTATTTGTGTATAGAGGGTCACCATGGTCCAATATTTTTTTTTTTCTTTAATGAAAAACATAGTAAGTTTTGCTGAATCTAAGTTTAAATAAAAACCATTGGATTTGTCAATGAAATATGTCTCTTCATTAGTGATGTTGTTACATTTTATTTATTTTAATGGCCTTGAAAACAAATGCATTCAACTTTGGGAAAATGTGTTAAACTGTATTTAAATAGTAGCACAACTGTATTGTGTGAGATTATGTAATTCAAAGTACAGTAGTCAACATTTGAAGTGGATCAAAAAAGTTAGGACACCTTTGATTAAAGGTTTTGATCCGCTTCAAATGTTGACTATATTATACAAAGTACAAAGTGTATACAAAGTGTATTGTTATTGACTGCAAAGTGTGTAATGTTTAATATTTGGAATAAGCCAAAGGTACTGAGCATACAGTATATACTATTACCTGTAAAATAATATATTCAGTGTATATTGCTTGTGTTTTCTGAAGACACTCGTAATTATTTTGTAATGTACTTAAATCACAAATAAAGTGTACTTATAACACAAAGTGTACTCATAACAGAAATAAAGTATACTTATAACACAAATAAAAGTATACTTATAATACAACGTATATTATAACAAAAAAATATACTTTTAACACAAATAAAGTATACTTACAACCCAACTTAAGTACACTTTAATATCACTAATCAAGCATGTAATTAGTCCCTACACAGACATATACTTAAAGTGTACTAAGTATACTTGAAGTTGTTCCAATTTAGCACACATAAGTATACTAAATATACTTAAAGTTGTATTTTAATACTACTTAATTTCAACTTAAATATACTTAGTACAAAATTAGTTGTTTCAAAATAGCACACTTTAAATGAACTAATCATTAACACACTTGAAATATACTAATAATTAGTCTTGCTGCAAGTATACTTAGTATACTTTTTTTTCACTAGGGCAGTCGGGGAGGAATATGATCCTATAATAGACACAGCTGGATTGTGATTAGATATGTAGTGTAGAACAAGAAACCGTTAGTCCTTAAATGCAAACGAGGTGATGACCTGTCTTTGTAGAGAACACTTGGCCTAAAGTGACAGCACAATTACCTCAGGGCCAGGTGGTCCTGGCAAACCATCTGGGCCTTGATCTCCAGGCTTCCCCTGAAAGTCAAAAGAGCTTGGTATGCTTTGGATTTTTGTCAAATCAGCGCTAAAGATTTAATACAAATCAACATGGTTCATTATCAAAAAGCTTATGAATTAACCTGTGGTCCTGGCTTTCCTCGAATTCCTGGTAAACCTGGTGAGCCCTGTATACCCTGGAAAATTCAATTAAGCATCAGCACATAGTTATTGGGATGTTTGAATACACAAATACAAATACATGCACATACTACATATACACATACACTCTGTGTGAGTAAATCAAAAGTAATGCCGTGAGATGAAATACCTTGTCACCTTGAAATCCAGGTTCCCCCGGTTCACCTGGCAACCCGACTTCACCCTGTCAACAGACACAACAAAACATACATTTTAAGTCACTATGAAATCAAAATTGACGCTTATTGTTTTTTATTTTATTTTTTTATGGAATATTGCAGTATTGCAGCACATCATTGTTTTGTTTTTTTAAATTATTGTGCCTAATAATCTTCAATCAAAATAACGTCCCCTACTTTTTGCAGCAACATCTCTTTTCTCTGATAGGGATAGTTCACCCAAAAATGAAAATTTGATGTTTATCTGCTTACCCCCAGCGCATCCAAGATGTAGGTGACTTTGTTTCTTAAGTAGAACACAAATGATGATTTTTAACTCCAACCGTTGCCGTCTGTCAGTTAAATAATGGGAGTGAATGGTAACTCGAACAATAAGAGTCGAAAAAACGTGCACAGACAAATCCAAATTAAACAATGCGGCTTGTGACGACACATTGATGTCCTAAGACACGAACCGATCAGTTTGTGCGAGAAAAACGAACAGTATTTATATAATTTTTTACCTCTAATACACCACAGTGTCCAACTGCGTTCAGCACTCGCTTAGTGAGGTCTGATCGCGCTCTGACAGCGGAAGTGATGTCTAGCACTCATTGAAGTCTATGCGCGAGACATCACTACCGTTGTCAGAGCGCAATTTTTTCGACTCTTATTGTTCGAGTTCCCATTCACTCCCATTATTTGACTGACAGATGGCAACGGTTGGAGTTAAAAATCAATATTTGTGTTCTACTGAAGAAACAAAGTCACCTACATCTTGGATGCGCTGGGGGTAAGCTAACAAACATCAAATTTTCATTTTTGGGTGAACTATCCCTTTAAGGTAACCTATCACTCACGTGAGATTGCAGCAACAGCAAACCACAACAGTCCAATCAATTCCAGATGGACAAAATCAAGCTTTTCCTTATACTGTTCTTGTTTGAGAAGCTGTTTCACAATAGGGAAGAAAAGACTAAAAGCCTGTTCACACCATGGACGATAACTATAACGATAAAGATATATAGTTCTAAAAAATTGTTCTTAATATAAAAGAAAAGCACATCGTAACTATAACTATAATAGCACAGAGAAACAATATCATTGGAATTACTTTCAGAACGATTTTTCCAGCTGATGAATAATAAAAAACTTTGACAGCCAATCAGAATCCATTCTCGAACATTTAAAGCAGCAGATGACATAACTGCATCGCATCAGTGGACACTAATATAGTTATCATTATAGTTATTTTTTTGTGTGAACGGGCCTTTACACAACTTCCATTTCATGCCCACTTTAAGACAGGATGTCCCAGCAGTTCAATCACAGCATTAGTAAAGTTCTACTATATCTATGTTCATGTTACAGTGTGCCTGAAGTAAACTGTAGACATGGAGATGAAAACAAAGCCTTATGTATATCTTGCCTGAGAGCAAAATATGACATTTAAGTACAGAGCTGTCAGCACCTGACTAGCTGGCAGACAGAGAGACTGCATGGACTATCAAAGAAATCAAAAGTTTGGGATTGGTAAGATGCTTTTGAAAGAAGACTCACCAAGGATGCATTTATTTAATCAAAAATATTATTACTGTCAAATTTATGCATTAATTGGTAACAATTTATTTTAGTGTCTTTGTTACACATTATATGTACTTGCTATTGTAATAGCAGTAAATTATGCATAATTACATGCAACCCAAAACCAAACACTAATCCTAACTCTAACCCTATAGTAAGTACATGTTGTTAATTAGTATTACTCAGTACTTAAATGTATAGTTACACTGTAACAAGGACACCTTAAAAAAAGTATAACTTTATGGTAGCAATTTATTTTACAGTCCTGGTCCATATGTACATACTACTGTGTGTACTTATTATAGTAATTGCAATAACTGGGTTATAACTAGGTACTACTAACCCTGAACCTACCCCTAAACCTAACCTTAACAAATGTAGTTACCTTATATTACCCATTGAATTGAACGCATCCTTGCTGAACAAAAGTGTTAATTTTCTTTCTTTTTTTTTTTTTAAAGTTACTGAACCCAAACTTTTGAAATTTTTGTATCTGTGACTGATGACTTGTGGTATGTTACAGCTGACCTCAGTCTCCCCAAAAAGTGGCTCTGTGCAATCAAATACAGAAGAAGCAAAAGCTAATAAAAGCCATTCAGATCACCTTATCACCTTTCAGTCCAGGCTCCCCTGGGTTTCCTGGCACACCCTGCAAGGCAACAAAGAGACAAATGTTATTAAGAAGAACTGGTACAATAGGCCATTGTTTTATGAATTGATGCCACATGAAGACAAAGGAAATTTATACTTAAATTTAAAGGGATAGTTCACCCAAAAATGAAAATTGTCCCATTTACTTACCATCAAGCCATCCTATGTATGAATGTCTTCTTTCAGATGAATTTAAAAAAATATCCTTAGTACTCCAAGGTTTATGATGGTTGTGAATGGCTACCCACATTTTGAAGACAAAAAAAATGCATTCATCCATAAAAAAATGAATCCATATGACTCCAGGGGGTTAATAAAGGCCTTCTGAAGCAAATCGATGTATCTGTGTAGGACAAATATCTTTATTTAAAACTTTATAAAGTAAAATAATGAGCTTCTGGAGCGACAGCCATACACATTCGACGTACGTCCAAAAAGTGTTAACTTCCGCGATGTATTACACAATGCCATGACGTACTACGTGTTATAGTGTAGGACATAGCGTAGTAGGTCATGGCATAGCGTAGAACGTCATGGCATTGTGTACTACATTGCGGAAGTTAACGCTTTTTGGACGTACGTCAAATGTGTATGGCTGTCATGCTGGAAGCTTGTTATTTTACTTCATAATGTTTTAAATAAGGATATTTGTCTTACACAAATGCATCGATTTGCTTCAGAAGGCCTTTATTAACTCCTTGGAGTTGTATGGATTAATTTTTTTATGGATGGATGCTTTTTTTGGGGGGGCAGCCATTCACAACCATTATAAACCTTGGATACAGAAGTCAACGTTTGAAGTGGATCAAAAAGTTAATCAAAGTTGTCCTAAGAACTAAGTTGTCCTAAGAAGAAGGTTTTAGGACAACTTTGCTGAAAGGTTTTAATTCACTTCAATTGTTGACTACTGTATATCTCTGATTGTATACACCTAGGATGGCATGAGGGTGAGTAAATCATGGAATAATTTCATTTTTGGGTGAACTATCCCTTTAACTAATATGTCTACAATATTTGCTGTTATGAAAATAATCCATATTAATATGTTAGTCATTAAATGTGTTGAAAAAGTATTATGTAATACTTTCCCTGCTGAAAAATCCAGCATGAACTCCATGTTGGCCCAGGCTGATTTATGATGTTAGAGCTGGTATAGTGCTGGTTTAGCTGATGGACCAGAATAGTCATGCTGTTCTCAAGCAAAATTGAGATAATGTAGGTAGTCCACCACCAGCAACCTGCATCCCATGCTAGTCCCAGCATGCAAAACACACCTTATGCTGGTGACCAGCAATGATAGATTTTTTGCTGATTTTCCAGCAGAGAGTGACAAAGAAATTGTTCTATCCTAAAATTCTTTTTGTTATTCCAATGTAGTGTGCGAAGATTTCCATTGATTTCTCCCAGCTTGGTCAAGCTGGTAAGGCTGGTGTGTTTTTCTGGTTTAAGAGTTTATTTTGAAACTTATCAGGCTGGAAGACCAGAGAAACCATATCAAATCAGCTAAGACTAGCAAATCCCTTTAGCATGGACTTTTCAGCATGGATGTTCATAACCATTTCAATGCAATCACCTTTGGTCCTATTAGTCCAGGAAGACCCACAATTCCAACAGGACCCATATCACCCTGTCATAAAGCATAAAAAGCATAAACAAGCATAAAATTTTACATGCCAACAGGTTAGATGATAATAACTTAATATTGGTTCACTCACAATAAAACCAGGGATGCCAACAGGACCTGGGGCACCCATCTCTCCCTGTGAGAAATGGAGAACAGATACTGAGCGTTACTGGCACAACAGGACGCTGGAGAAGGGGGGTGAAACCTCTGTTCCCTGATAGCAAGCTAATCTGTGGCTTGCATCTACCCCTCAGTGAGCCAATGAAAGAGACACGCTGTGGAGTACAGAGAGGGGCTTGTTTTGTGGCGTGACTGGCCGGCTGCTACCTGCCATACCAACTTCCTCCCTCAGCAGCAGGCCAAAAAATCCCCTGTGTATTTTCGCTCTCCTTGTTCTTTGAAAAAGAGCAGAGAGATGTTAGGGGGTCGGCTGCTCTTGCGGAGTGACTGCTGATGAAGGAAAGGGATTGAAGTGAAGGCGTGCATGTCTTGTCCGTTTTGTGATATGGTTAGGGTTACAGTGCAGCAGCGTTGACGGTCAGGCGGTCAGGTTAGTGCTAAGCTAAGCTACTGTTGGCTCAGCTATAGACAGCTAAAGTGGGTTAGCGAGGACAAAGTTAGTTCACATGAGTGTATATTTTACACTCATGTGAAGAACATGATTCCTTACTGAATTAATTTTGTAGTCAAAATGTTTAAATAAAACTACTTTTTATGTAAATGGGGTGCAGAAGTTGAAGATAGGATGGGTGGTTGTTGCTATGTTGTTGATAGGGGGTTCTGACTAGCTTTTAAAGTCTTTCCACGTTGTTGTGAATAGTTTCTAGGATTTTGCTAGGTGGCTTGTAATTAGCCCAAGTAAACTGACCTCACTAAAATGTCTTAATGATGTTCTGCATCCAGACATTACAAAAACCTTAAATTCGCAATGTAAAGGAAGTAGTGACAGATCTTTATAACAAATTGTGACATACATCTGAGTGAAATGGACTATGAAAAAACATAAATCCTTATTATATTATTTTAATGTTATTTAAAGTACATGATGATGTTTTTCTGTGGCTGCTCGAGCCCTCAGGATCGGCGCTTATGGTTTCATAAACAAGGCCCAGTTCTACGCTGGATTTACAGATTGTTTGAAACTGAAAGATAGAGCGGTCACAGCGGTAATGATCCCGGTTATGATTCGGAACCGCAGGTGGTGAGTAAAACTGCTTCAAATGTCTGTTTTGTTGACAATAGGCACCTAAGTGCATATAATGTAAACAATACGAACGTAGTTAATTCATAAATTCATTATTCATCATTCACTATACGCTATATTCAATATAGTGATTCAAAAGTTATCCGTGGATAATGTGATGGTGTATTGTGTGTGTTTAAATTTAGCTGATCATCAACAGCTTACAGACGATCTCTACACAAAAGCAGCGCATGCTCGTGACAGCTAGTCACTCTCCGCTTACACGACACATCCCCAGGCACTCGGCTGTTTTCGGAGAGATTCGGTACAGCGTATGTATCTTTTATAAATGTGATAAAACTAAAGACTTTTCTGCGATATGAAGGATGCTATACTACTCTATAGGTACTTAAGTTTAACATGAGATTGGCAGAAACTGTGTGTGATAGCCCCCCTTTAACTTTGAGGGACACTCATTACATAGAACTACTCATTCCCATGACTTAATTACTTTATCAGAATACAAAAGGAAATCATTTAATAAATATTCGGTGGAATGAACTCCATACAATGGCAGTACATAAAATCAATCCTCATACAAAAAAGGTCATGCAGCTTGCTGATCATATTTCAAATGCTCTGAGAATAACAACTGGATATTTAAGCAGTTTTAACAGGTAAAGGTAGGTGTTCGAAATGCATCAATTATGTTGGTGGGCAGAAACAGCAGAAACAAAACATTTTTGCCAACTATTGGACTGGACGCTACTAATTTACTGTTAAAACAACAACAACAACAACAACAACAACAAAAAGACCAGAGAATGTCAGAGAAGCATGCACTTTTTTGGGGTGCTTTATTAAGAATTGAAGTGGTCTCTATAAACTGTCATTGTACTGATTACCCAAACAATCTTTGTTCTTCTGTTCCACAGAAGAAATAAAATCATCTGGGTTTGGAACAACAGAAGTTTATTGCACACATCTCCTCAACAAGTCACAAGACTGGATGTCCAAAGCAGAAATGGTGTGGGACGAGTTATGTGCTTGAACTTTAATACTCGAAATTAGAGGTTTGTTCAAATTCCTAACCATAAGTAATTGTGATGATTGGCTTAGGAAATAACATTAACAAGCTGGTGAAATGTGGTTTTGCACTCTTTTCTGCAGATCTTATAATTTTTGACAGTACACATTTATACATTACTAAAATATTACACTTATATCTTAGAACAATTCATAATATGCATATTAGTGACAGAACAAATAACTAATTTCAAACTTATGGTACATGGAAACATGAATAACACAGAAAGGATGAAATATTAGGTAAAGAATATGGTAAAACGATCAGAAGTGAAGCAACCCCTGTAATGGCAAAAACAGATTTTCTGCTGAAGACTCCAGTAGTGACAGCTGATTTCCTCATTACCAGTATTATTCAACACTGATTGGCACACCGAACGCCCAACTGGCTTGTGTGTGTTATTGTGGTGGCAGAAATCAAAGGTATTTATTAGAGTGTAGTGGTTTAAGTGCCCCGGTCAGCTTGTATAATCATATGTCCATAACAGTGTATGACAGGCAGAAAAAGGGCATGCAGAGGCTAGGAGACTTTGGGATGACTTTTTTGGTGAACATTTCTCACACTGTGTGGCAATATTCTGATACACTGAACTTGATAATGCATATAACCCCAAACATTAAAACTCTGAGCATTAGAAAACTGGAGTTGCCCCAGATGGCAGTCAGCCAGATGGTTGATGTAGCACTACTTACTGGGTTTCCATCAGGTCCTGGTGGTCCTCGCTCCCCAAAATCTCCTGGAAAGCCCTGAGCACACAAATGTGAGAGACAGCAGAGTTTAGCAGAGCAAGACGTGGAGAAACCACACTTAGACTCAGGGCAGATACCATTTGTGCATTGCTGTTTCCAGTTTCCCACAGGGTAAACATTGTCCCTTCACTTTAATCCTGCACAAACCTCGGTAAAACCAGAACCATTCCATAATCATGGGATATTGAAAAACTGGATCTCAAAAAGCAGCCACAGGAAAGCAGCAATAGGATAGAATACGTTTTAACCACTAAAAATATATCATATACAGCCAACACAATCTAGAAAAGGGATAATGTCAGTGGCCATAATTGTTTTACCACTATTTTAGTATGTGAGTAAAACAAATTGGAATTAATGTTTTTGTATTATTATTACTGTGGATAGTATGGTAAGTTAGGACAAAATACCTGATTTTTCTATTGCATTTGCACTTCAGTCATGCCACCCATATAGCAATGATTAATAATAAATACTGAACAGACATTTAAAGATCTCAATTGTTGTATCAATAAATGCATAAATAAATGCTCTATACAGAATATATTGGTATAAAACAAAATTTAAACTCAAATCAAAAGTTAATAACTGAGACAGCGATTTCAGAAACCCTCCACCTTCCCCAGCTCCACCTGTATAGATCTGCTACGCTATATTGTACAACAGCAGCATGTCTTACTTGCTCACAGCGGCGTGTCGTGTATGTATTGGCAGCAGCAAGTCCTGCAATTGCTCTGCAGCAGCAGCAATAACCAATAGCAGCAGCAATAAAAGCAGCAGCAGCGTAGCTGTTCTATTTCGCCAAGACCAAACATATCAACATTGTCATACCCATTACCATGCCAAACACTCCGAGAGTTGTCATGACAGAAATATGTGTCTGTGTGCGTTAGATTTCTATTTCAAGGGGAGAAAAACTATCACGGTTTCCGCAAAAATATATTAAACAACAGTATAACTGTATTAAATATTGATAATTATATGAAATGTTATTTTATGAACCAAAATTAAAACAATAACAACATAGTAAAAACATTTCATAAAATTAATGTTAATTTACTGTATTCCAAATAAATGTAGCCTTGGTGAGCATAAGAGACTTTCAAAAATATTTAAAAAATCATATTGACCCTAAACTTTTGAACGGCCGTATCTACATATAAATAAATATAAATAAATAAATAAATAAATAAATAAATAAAGGATGTGTAGATAGTTTTGAGGAAACAAGCAGCATATAAAAAAATACCAATAAAAAAAGCATTTGGCTGCTACACTGAAGTTTTGTTTTGTGAAAACAGAGCCTGATGTCAAGTCACAGAAACAACCTCAGTTCTCGTCTGTGTCAGCCCTGCAGGAAATTCCATGGCTGAGTGTTTCCTTGCACTGGCAACAGCCAGGAGAAGCAAGAGGAGGACCGGCAGGGATTCGCTGACAGCGCCGTTTCCCTTCTATCTACTGTTAGGTTATATAAGAGGACAAGAGCTATGACGTCGCACTCCACTGTGTGCTAAACGTGTGCTTGTCTGAAAGCCAAAGTCAACACTTGCGCTGTGTGGAGATCTTTTTTTGTCCTCCAACAAGGCAAACAGTAAGTTACGGCCGAGGTGCATGAGTTGCCTATCAAACAGAACTGCAGAGTTAGAGAACTGCTTATTAAGAACAGATGAATCTGTGCTTGGCACCACGTTTGCTTTGAACTGCACATAATTGTAGTTGTTTTGGAAAAAGATGAGCTTGAATTCTTAATGTCAAGTTCTTTTGAAAATAAAATATGCAGACTCAGAGCGCCAAAGTCATTTTGGTAAATAGAGAATGATTATGGGTAGTAGAGATGGAAAAGACTTTTGTTAATAATTAGTGGTAATTTAGTATATTTATTCAGATAAAATAAGATAGCTCTGTCTTCTTTTCTATTAAACAGTGGTTTATTTAATAAATTGTCTCTCTCTTTAAATAAATTAAATTATAATTAACAGTTTCTTAGGGATGAAAAAACAATCTATCTCAGATAATGCTGTAAATTATATAAGGAAGCCCTTTCTTGCACATTACTATGATATTGTTACAATTAACAACATAGCCCAAACTATTAAATTCAGTTGCTATTTATATTTAGATATAATAATCAACACTCAAATAAAAAAACAACATAAACTGCACATAAGGCAGCTTTTGCATTAACTTCTAAATGTAATTATAAAATGATTTTTCCTTTATTTTTCTACTCTAATTTTTGAAATATAATCATTTACACAGTTGCTGTCATAACTTGTTTTCATGACAAATTTATTAAGACATTGTAAAGTAAATATAATGAACATATAAGTTATTAAAGCTGCAAGCAGCAATGAAAATGCCCTCGACTCAGGGCAACCACCACACAGTGGTCTTAGGAAAACAGTGAATAGTGGGTGACATGCATGTAAGCGAGCAAATACAGGAGAAATATGGCAAGTCATTTCGACGTGCCACACTTCCTGCTGCCAACAGGTGGCGCTTTGACTATTACTGAATATTGTCATATAGATGTCTTTAGGCCAGGACTATTATCAAACATGTGAAGTATGGGGCAGATTGGACATTGTTTGCCTGAGTTAAAACAACTTCCTGTTTCGTGGCGTTAATCGCATAACTTAACACTTAGACAATTATTGCATGATTTAACGTGTTTCTAGCATGTTTGGTACTTCATGGCATATTTAAATGTGTTGCAGATGGCGCTATGACTAACTGAATATTGGGATATAGATGTCTTTAGACCAGGACTCTTATCACACATGTGAAGTTTGGGGCAGATCAGACACTGTGGGCCCTATTTTAACGATCTAAACGCAAAGTGAAAAGCGCACGGCGCAGGTGCACTCAGGGCGTGTCCAAATCCACTTTTGCTATTTTAACGACGGAAAAACGGTCAATCTTTCAGTCGTCTGCGTTGGATGCAGGCTTTCAAATAGCTCTGCGCGATGAGTCAGTTAATATATATGTGTGTGTATTGGCACGATTGTTCAATTAATTAGCCAATTTCGTTCATCATTATAAGTAGTAATAGGCTGAATTGAAAATAGGTAGCCTAATTCTAATACACGCAATGACTATTCATCATTACATTTGTATATTTATGTAGCCTACACAATAATATTCTTTTACACTGTAATCCTTTTGTTTTTAATATTTGGCATGTTTGTGTGATGCGCATCCCTGTGTGTAATAAGCAAAGTCAACGTGCACTGTGGACGTTGCAATGCGCCGGCAATGCGCCTGAACACACCTCTTTTTTAGACCAGCACGCCCATGGGCGCACTAACTGGTGCAAATGCATTTACTAATTTAAGGACGTGGCGCTGAGCGGGAAAACGCGAACGGCGCCGGACGCAAGCTAGCAAACACACTTGCGCTGCTCCTTGCGTCGTATTGCGCCGGGTGTATTATAGGGCCCTGTATGCCTGAGTTACAACAACTTTCTCTTTCATGCCAAAACATCAGACTTTGTCAGGCCGCCACAGACACACCCTACAACGAAAACTCAAGATCTTTGCAATTTAACATCGTAAAGGCCTTAAGATTAGACTGACCAAATATGATGTTGATCTGGTTAAATCTCTATGAGGAGTTAATCACAGTGTAAAAAATGTCATTTCCTGTTGCCCACAGGTGCGCTATGCCTGAAAATTGCCATGTTGATGTCTTCAGGCCAGGACTCAAATAAACATGTGAAGTCTGGGGCAGATCGGACATTGTATGCCCGAGTTACAACAACTTCCTGTTTCATGGCAAAACATGGAATTTTGTCAGGCCACCACGGACACACCCTTCAGCGAAAACTCTAGATCTTCGCAATTTAACGTTAAAAAGGCGTTTTTAAAAAAAACGAAGCATTAAGACATGTTAAACTGCGCCCCCAAAACACAATCAAGTCTAGAAAAAAACCACCCCTGAACCACCCCTTTAATATCTTTCCGCACTTGAAAAACTTGTTGAGAGATTACACGTAAACATATCTATGCCTAGATCATCTGTTCCTCTTCTTCTGTGCTTTTTCCTGTTGTGGTGGTTAGCAAACAGCATTGCATTACTGCACACATGTGCCCTTCTGGATTGGAGCATGGATCACCTGTGACTAACTGTATTTGTCATCTGTCTGTATGCACTGAACCGTGATGTCAGTACCGTGATGGTTTGGGATGAATACAAGTACAGTTACGCCCCTACTAACTAACTAACTAACTAACTAAATATCTAAATATCTAAATAACTAACTAACTAACTAACTAACTAACTAACTCAAACATCGTCTTTTTAAACTGTGTAAATGGGTCACAAATCAATTAACAGAGGCAAGTCATTCACAGAAGGTTGTCTAGAGAGGATGGTGAGAGAAAACTTTACCGGCCTACCCATCTTGCCCTTCTTCCCAGGAACACCAGGTAAACCCTAAGAGGAGGCAGCAGAGAGGAGGAAAGCAAGGAAAGACAGGTAAAAAGAGACAGAAATGGCAAAAAAAGAAGAAAAAAAGAAAGAAAACAAACAAACAAAGCAATTAATCGATTACCAATTCCAGTGGATTCAACAGACTATGTGAATGCTGAAAGGTCTTTAGTTTCTATTCTTCTGGGCACAAAAGGGTCTCTCAGATCTCCATGAAATCTGTCCCTCTGGGCCTGAAAATAGGAGACATGATCTGGCTAATCTGCAGCAGGCCATATTCCAGCCCCTGGGGGCTCATATTGCCATTTCCACAAAGTACTGCAGGCCGGAATTCACCAGCTCATGGTTTCTAAGCAAATATTGTGAGAACTGAGACTAACTACTGTTTTGAAGGGGGATCACTGTGGTTTTAGTAGAGCGTGCCCCTTTCACCAGGCTTCCTATTCAAAGCAAGTGCTTTGGATTTACAAGCCACCATTAGAAAGGAATAATGATACATGTATGGCATATGTGTAATAGTGTGGGGTTTGTTCCAGGAATTTTCCACTAGGGGCAACTAAAAACCAAACCTATCTTCATCATGCCACACAGTTTTACTAAAGACTTCAGGGAACATCAATGGACTTTTAATACAAATCTGTAATAACAGTTATTACAGTTGCACTTATGTTTTTTCTTATATTTTTTGGTTTGTTTGCTGTGTTCAGACCTACTTTTATGCTTATGCTTTGTAAATGCTGTCTGAAAGCACTATTTAAAGTAAACATTTTTGACACGGCTGATCTCAATATGGTGCACCCTTGAGGAGGCAACCTGCTCCACGTAAAACTAAACAGATTTTTTTCTATAAGACTTATGTCTGGACTCTTCATCTATACATCTGTTCAAATTCAAACTATTTGCTGTTCAATTCTTTGTGTAAATCTCTCATAATTAGAAAAAATTACTTAAGAGCAGAAACAACAGCAAAACTCACTCTTTCTCCGTCAGGTCCAGGAAGACCGAAGATGCCTGGGATTCCAATGAAGCCCTAAAACAGGGGAGTGTAATAAGACAAGAAATAAACAGAGAAACTTTAGAGCGATATGGTCCGAATATCCCTTGCTAAACTGCAGATTGACTTGCAAAGTTCTTTTGAGGACAGTGGTCGCTTGGTGAAGATCTAGGCCTTGAGGCAAGTGTATATGCCCATGGACTGCATGGTGCTGGCTTCCACGATGTAGTCCAAGGGCACATACCCTCACACCAGGGATCACACTGGCATTCAGCAGGATGGCTAAGGTTGGGTCACAAGGTTAACACAGATGAACATACAATGAAATCACGAAGAGAAAAAGACAAATGAAACATGAGATGATGCACTTTATGATATAATAGTAAAAAAAAAAATTCAACAAACAAAAATCATTACAAAAATTGAACAAAATTAAAACATTAAAATAAAAATAAAGTTTTGCGTTCTTATACAGTAAAACAAAACCCCCCCCCAAATAACAAATAAATAAAATCTTTCTAGCACAAAGGCAGAGAATAAAAATAATAACAAGATGGAAAAGACTTCGGATGTACACTGTTGCCATATACTTTACAAGACCAAACTGGTTTTAAAATTTTAGTGGAATTATAATGTAAAACCCAGCTGACAAATCCCTGACAGCGGTATACTTTCAGAGCTGATGTTCTGAGGTTTTATAATAAAAACAACTCTCAATAACGGATCCTTAAATGTCTACAACCATTTCCTTTTCTGGTGCCTTTCACAGTTTCCAAACTGGAAAACAAGGTTTCAATACCTAATATGTGGCAGCCCTTACAAAACTTTCCGAACATAAATGCTCAATCACTCAAAAGCAAATTTATAAGTAAGAACAAACATGGAATGCAAAAAATCTTGTACTCAGTGAATACATGATGATTAATTTATAGCCAACACAGTCGAATTTTTTTCTGATTAAAAAAAAACAAAAACACTTGTCCCTTACCCGTGCGCCTTTTGATCCCATATTTCCTATAGGCCCTGGTAAACCCTACAAAACACAAACAATGCAATATTTCATGCCTGCAGATTGGACCAATAATAATTTTGTGCCTACAAAATTTGAATCACAAAATAAAGACTTCCATTTTATGGGGGCCAAAAGAGTTATGCTGTTGCAATTTTGCAAATATGCTCTAGTGCCAATCATTTAGGTGTTTAAAAGAATTTAACTTGTGAACTATGAAACAACTCTGGCAATACTTTTTAAAAAATGACCACCACAGACTTGCCAAACTCATAAAATGAACTGGGATGTGCTAATTCTGAGTAGCCTAACTTGGCCAAGTGATTTAAAGATCCACTTTGTTTTGTTTCCCTTTTGAGAGAACTCGCGCTCCATTGCCATGGCAATGCTTTGGGGATCCATTCAGTGTAAGTGCTCCTGAAGACGTGTACAACTAGTCCAATTGTGATTGGTGCGACGTCATCCCGTGATGTATGCCGGCGGAATGTGGAAGCTATAAAGGAGCCGGCAAAAACAGCTGTTTCAGCTTTCTGATCTTCAGCAAGCATTCTGTGTCTCCTGTCTTATTTAGTGTTGTTTGTCCCATAGATCATATATATATATATATATATATATATATATATATATATATATATATATATATATATATATATATATATATATATATATCTCACATCATCAGAAACGGCGCGTGAATAAGTTACAGCAGAACTTTAGACTGTGCATTCCTCCCTGCTCTCGCTTTATCATGTAGGGAGATGCACACGAGTTCTGTGTCTGTTGTATGGGAGCGGAGCATGCACGGTCAGCCCTTGAGAAGTTTGTGAAGCATTTCCTCTTAAAATGCTCCGCTCCCAGCTGGCCCTTTTCTCAGAGAGTGGCCAGTTTGGCATTCCCCGTGGCTCAAGTCCCTTCTCATCCCTCAACCGCTGGGCCCAGTGCTCAACACCGGGATCCGGAAGCCTGCTCTGAGTGATTTGGGTGACTCGCCAGCTCAATCACCACAGTATGAGGTTGTGGATTGGCCAGCCGAGAGACAGGAGGAGTGCAGTAAATGCAAGCTAGATAAGCACTTTCTCCAGTCAGCACAGCAACCTCCACGTCGGGGCTTGCCGTTCTTCCAGGCTTTCGAGCCCCACCATTCATCATTATTCTTCTCTGGTGGGGCTCAAACAGAACAGTTATGGGACGATGCCCAGGGTTGAAGAGATCCTGGCTGCATATTTGTCACCTGATGCTGCGTCGTCCCTTAAAGCCCCGACACTGCCCACCAAACCATGCCGTACTACTTCTTCTTTGGTGGGCAAGGTGTATATGGCAGCAGGTCAGGCCGGTGCCTGTTTACACACTATGGCCATTTTACAAGCATATCAGGCCGACCTGCTGAGGGACTTGGATGAGGCTGATGAGGTGCGGCCCGATGATATTAAAGAGCTTCGTCGGGCCACTGATCCATGGCAGCTTCAGTGGCAACAGAGAGGCACCTCTGGCTGAACCTCTCAAGCATTAAGGAGAGGGATAGAACTTTCCTCCTTGATGCCCCGCTGTCATCCTCTGGTCTCTTCGGCGACGCCGTTTCTACGGTCATCGAGAGATTTCAAGAATCGACAAAACAGGTGGCAGCATTTCAGAGGTTCATCCTGCTGAAATCTAAGTCCCAGGGGCCTGCAGCCAAGGAGCAGCCCCGCCCATATATACGCCTAGCTCCTCATACCGGCAGGCACAGAAAGAGAGTGTTGCCTCTTGAGCGCCCCCTGCAAAACCTAAGGAGCAGAAGCAACACTCTCAACCGAAGCCCAAAGGGAGAAGGCAGATCTGAGGAACGTCATTCTGTCTAGACGGGCTTCGGGAAAGACGAATGGCTGGTGTTAACTCAGTCTCAAGAGCGATGCGGGCACAATTGTCTCCCGCACGGAGAGTCGATTCTGGCGATGGTGTCCAGAATCAACCTAGGCCAATCCATCACTATAAAACTGTTTCAGAGACTGTTAGGGCTCATGGCAGCAGCGTCCAACTTGATACCTTTTGGCCTACTGTACATGAGACCCTTACAGTGGTGGCTCAGGACCAGAGGGTTTTCCCCGAGGGGCAACCCATTTTGTACGATCAAGGTAACGCGCAGATGCCTTCATTCCCTGGTCATATGGAAGAAACACTGGTTCCTGTCTCAGGGCCCTGTGTTGGGGGCGTCCTGTCATCGCAAAGTAATCTCGACAGACGCATCCAACACGGGGTGGGGGGCGTCATGGAAGGCTGCTCTACTCAAGGTCTGTGGAGCAAAAAGCATCTTTCTTGGAACATAAATTGCCAAGAGATGTTAACGGTTTGGCTAGCCTTAAGGCATTTTCTCCCAGACCTTAGAGGCAACTGTGTCATAGTTGGGACAGACAATACGTCAGTGGTTGCCTACATAAATCACCAGGGAGGTCTGAGGTCTTGCCCCTTATGCAAGCTGGTGCATCAGATCCTCCTTTGGTCTCAGGGAAATTTGCTCTCTCTGAGAGCAATGTATATCCTGGGGCATCTGAATGTGGGAGCAGACGTCCTGTCGAGGCAGGGGCTCAGGCCTGGGGAATGGAGACTGCACCTCGAGACAGTGCAGCTCATTTGGAGGAAGTTTGGACAGGTGCAGGTGGATTTCTTCACGAGCCAAGATAACTCGCACTGTCCTCTGTGGTTCTCCCTTGCTCATCCAGCTCCTCTGGGGCTGGACAATATGGTACAACCGTGGCCGAGGCTGCGGCTGTACGCATTTCCCCCAATCACTCTGCTCCCGCGAGTTCTAGAGAGAGTTCGGCAGGACGGGGTCAGACTGCTGCTAGTAGCCCCGTGCTGGCCGGCCCGAGTGTGGTTCTCGGACATAATAGTTCTCCTCGACAGTCTCCCGTGGGAGATGCCTGTCAGGAGAGATCTCCTGACTCAGGCAAAGGGCTCAATATTTCACCCTCGGCTGGAGATCTGGAAACTCTGGGACTGGCCCCTGAGGGGGACCAACTCCTAAATGCGGGTCTCTCTGCTGAGGTGGTAGAGACCATACTCAACTCCCTCCACAAGGAAATTATATACTTTCAACTGGAGAGTGTTTTCAGCATGGTGTAGGAGGTGTCAACTCGACCCAGTTAAGTGCCCAGTGGCTTCAGTGCTGGAGTTCCTTCAGGACTGCTTTTCGGCTGGTCTTACGCCATCTACTCTTAAGGTGTATGTGGAGGCTATATCTGCCTTCCACACACCTTTAGATGGTGCATCCCTAGGGAGACACCAACTAATAACTCGTTTCCTCCGTGAAGCTTTGAGGATGAGGCCTACGGCTCAGGTCAGGATTCCCTCCTGGGATCTGACAGTTGTTTTAGAAGGGTTATCCTTGGCACCCTTCGAGCCCTTGGACACAGCTTCTGATAAATTTGTCACACTTAAGATGACATTTTTGTTGGCTATTACATCCCTCAAAAGAGTTGGGGACTTACAAGCTCTCTCTGTGGCTCCATCCTGTTTGGAGTTTGCCCCTGGCGGTGTTAAAGCTATCCTGCACCCTAGACCAGGTTATATACCTAAAGTACCCACTAATGTGGCAAGATCCACAGTCCTCCAGGCCTTCCATCCTCCTCGGCTGAACGCGAGAGGCTGCAGTCGTTCTGTCCGGCCAGAGCCCTCAAGGTCTATGTCAGAAAGACCTCTCAATGGAGAAAATAGGATCAACTGCGAGTATACTTCGGGCCCCCTAAGAAGGGTTGCCTGGCTACTAAACCTACCATTAGCAGGTGGATTGTAGAGGCCATATCTATGGCATATGAGGTGCGTGGGTTGCCTTCACCTCTGCCTCTTAGGGCCCATTCCACACGGAGTATGGCATAATCTTTTGCACTATGGTCGGGGGCCTCCCTCCAAGATATTTGTGATGCGGCAGGTTGGTCTTTCCCACACACTTTCATAAGGTTCTATACTTTGGACCTGCCGGCCACGCCTGGTTCTCAGTTGCTTATGTCCTAGATTGTGCCATTTCTGCTTCACATCAGGACAGGCATTCTGTCAGTATGGCGACACTGGTATTCGTTCCCCAAAGCGTTGCCATGGCGTCGCAGCACGAGTTCCCTCGAAAGGGAACGTCTCAGGTTACACATGTAACCATGGTTCCCTGAGATGGGAACGAGATGCTGTGTCCCCTTGCTATACTTCCTGCATGCCTAGCAGCCGCTTGCTTCAGATCAGTAGCTGAAACAGCTGTGTTTGCCGGCTCTTTTATAGCTTCCGCATTCCGCCGGCATACGATGACGTCGCACCAATCACGATTGGACTAGCTGTACACGTCTCCAGGAGCGCTTACTCTAAAGGGATCCATAAAAAAGCGTTGCCATGGCGACGCAGCGTCTTGTTCCCATCCCAGGGAACCATGGTTACATGAGTAACCTGAGACGTTTTTTCTTCTCCTATATACAAAGCCAGGACTTGCACATTTCTTTCAGCACACACACAGAACATGCATCTAGCAAATATTACCAAAATTGTTTAGTTGTTGATTTATATTTTCAACAATGTTTCTCAGAAAATGCTTACTGCTCCTTTAAGGAAACATTAAAGAGTTATATCAGCTGAAAATAATAATTCCAGTAGGATTTTCTAGAACATGCCTAATGGTGAAGTTATATAAGACTGGAAGCTACCAGAAACATTTATTGGGTAAGTTGCATTTGCTTCCGTGAATATGTAAATCTGGTAGTTCACAAGGAAAAGCTGAGGCCGATCTAATAAATTACACCAAATCTTTCAAAAATGGGAGAATCATCTTTTGCAAATGACTTTTCCAAAATCAGGTATCATTCATGCCTTTGGCAGCCCAGAAATGATTAACTTAGTGCCAGCCCATTAAGCTCGAAATATAAAATCCATTTTCATTGCCTCTTAATTCCAAAAACAATTCTCATTTTTCAAAAATGTCAAATCTTGGGGTCATATTGGCAGAGCAAGCTCTTTTAGTCTCCAATAC
Organism: Megalobrama amblycephala; assembly: GCF_018812025.1. NCBI lineage: Eukaryota > Metazoa > Chordata > Actinopteri > Cypriniformes > Xenocyprididae > Megalobrama > Megalobrama amblycephala. The sequence goes on from NC_063047.1 coordinate 40,621,952, forward strand.
AAGCCCCAACACTTTACTATTAGTCTCATCATACTCGTATCTGTGAGTACTGTGCAAGTCAGCAGCACAACAGAAGATTTACTGCACCTGCCTGCCAGGATAACCTTTGGCACCCGGGCTTCCATCCGGTCCTCTTTCTCCCTGTGGAAAGAGAAAGAATAAAAAGAATAAGCAGGAAAAAATCCATTACAATAAATATATCATTAGCATTGGAAGCTCTTCTTGTAGAGAGCCATAACACACAAAAAGAAAGATAAAAAGTATAATGGAGAGAGAGGAGTGAAAAACATTTCTATTAAAACAACATGTTATTCTTATGCATGTCTGTAAATAGTTTCAGAGTTTTTTCATGTGTTCCCATTTTTGTCAATATGACAAATGCAGAGCATGTGTAGCCCACCAGAGAAATGTGAGATTATGAAACAATGATGAAAGCAGAAATCTGAGGAAAGTCCTTTTTTATTAAATTGGTTCTACAGTGTCTATTTAGTTCCCTAAATAGACACTGCGCTGCGTCGAGAATGACGCTCTGCATGACTGCGTCGTGAAGCACATGTAAAATCAGTCCAATGTTGTGACGAGACGTAAGAAGCGGGTGATGTCACGACAAGAAAACAATATAGCACGCTCAAACGTTAGCTTCTGTGTCTTCAGTAAGCGCTCTCTGTGAATCATTTGTCTTATTTGGTGTTGTTTGTCTCAGTTCACAAGCATATATATATATATATATATATATATATATATATATATATATATATATATATATATATATATATATCTAAAAATGCCGAGCAAGCAGCAATTTGGATTGTGTGTTCCTCCTTGCCCACGTTATATCACGGTCTATACACACGATCTGTATGTTGTTAGTTTGGGAGCGGAGCATGCATAGTCAAAACTCGAGGGTGCTGGCTGAGTACACTGTAAACAGCTTCCATTACGGACTCTCTGCTTCCACCTGACGCTCTTCGATGAGGGTGCTCAGGCTCGCGTTCCTCGTGATCTAGATCATAGGGATCGCAAATGGATTTAGCAGAGGGGTTAGAGATGGGCCGAGCCTTATCTCCGCCTTCATCTGCTAGGTCCAGCGCCTTCTCTCAAAGTTTGGAAGCACGCTTTGCGGTTCCTTCCACTTTGGGAGAGGTGCTGGTGCTTCATGTAAGAAGAGTTGGATGGACTTGCCATCTCACTCTCCTGCATATGAGGAGCTGGTGGAGGTTGTCACTCGTGCTGTTGCCAAGTAAAATATTGAATGGCCAGCTGAGAGGCAGGATGTTCATCCTAAAAGCAAGCTGGATAAACGCTTCCTGCCCTCGCGAACACAACCTTCATGTCAGGGCCTTTTTTCCCAATCTCCACACTATGTCGAGATCATGGAAGAAACCAGTCTTCTATCGAGTGCATAGTGCATAGACATCTCATTAAAGAGCACGATTATGGGGCGATGACTAAGGTGGAAGAGATGCTTGCGAGCTATCTTTCACCTCAGTCTGCATCGTCCCTAAAGGCCCCGACATTGCCCACCAAGCCATTAATAACTACATCAGCTTTGGTGAGCAAGGCTTACGCAGCATGAGACCTGGATGAGGGCAGGGGTATTGGTCCAGACACTGTCAACAAGTTGTGTCGGGTCACAGATTTTTCTCGCCGTGCCACCAAGGAGACGGCCAGATCTATTGGCCATGCTATGGCAGTCCTGGTGGCCTTTGGTTAAATTTGATTGCTATCAAGGAAAAACTTCCTTATGGACGCAACACTGTGGCCTCCTGGCCTCTTCTGCGACACAGTCAATACTGCTGTCGAGAGGTTTCAGGAGGCCAATAAACAGGTGGTTACGTTCCAAAAGCTGTAACGATTCCTCGATTAAATTCGAATACTTGATTTTAAAAAATCCTCAATTTCAATTTGCCCATGTCGAGTAACCCGTAAATACCGTAAGTGGCACTTTCCATGAAGGAGAATCCATGAAACGCATTATTAGACTGGTTTCTAAGGCTGCACGAAATTAAATCTGTTTAAAAATCATAATAAAGCATACTGCTTTTGTAAATTTACAAAGGCTGCGAATCAATTAAATAAATGTATTTGATGCAGTTTTAATACATATGCGCTGTAATTATTTACATGCATGTAGGTTATCTACATGCAGCGGCGCCGTTCACAGTAAATGCTGCTCCACGTGAACTGTTACCATGACATTTACATTAGTGGTGTGTCTCAAACTCCATCTCTGCATATGCTGTGAGTCTGGATTGCTTTTATCATTCATCTGGAAACACAATGTGCGGCATTTAATCCGTTTAATTTAATTTTTAAGGTAAGTCATCTATAAACCTTAGCATCTATAAACAACAGCGTGGTTCTACTTGGTGAAATGTGCCAACTGCTCATTGCGATTTCAAAATAAAAGTTTAAAGCCCTCATTTAAGTCCACATGTTCTTAGAAATTACAATGGTTGTAGCATTTCTGTTGTAAAGAAATGGCCAAATATTAAAGATTAATTGGACATTTGAAATAAATGTTGTAAGCCCATATTAAGATTATTAGATCGCATTGTAAAGTGTAAAAACAATCGTCCGGCCGCTGGCGCCCTCAGCAGGTATTTGTTATAATACATAAAGAACAGTAGTTGTACAGTACAATATATTATATATTTTGACAGCTTTGTTCAATAAAACCATACGACTGCTTGCTTTTGATACTTTACTTGAATCAATTATTATTGTGTTATTGCTATTATATATGTATTTTAAGCCATATGTGTAAGTGAATGTGTTTTGTTGTACAAACACCTAATGATCTCATTAGTAGTTGAGATATATGCACTATGGCTGCCGCCATGTTTGTTTACGCCGCGGCTCAGAGAATAGATCTGTCAGATTTACAACATGTGAATTCATCCACTTCTTTCGAAATACACGGATAGCTGTCCGGTGAACTGGGAGAAGAACAGGGTAAACTTTATAGTTGCTTGCCTTACAGTATGTAATATTCATCTGATATGAATACAATGCGTTGTCTAATTATAATGGAAATGATTATTATTGCAGCTTCCTTAGACATCAGTGTATATTTTACAAACTCTAAATGTATTGTTACTAGTACGTATGTGTATTTAAATACCTGAAACCTAAAATAAACATCATGTGTTTGAAAACACTAAATAGTTGTGATAAATGCCAAGCACTGAGTGCATCCGTCTCTGGCTCAGCACCAGCACCTGGAGGCGGAGGGGGGCATTCGATTACTCGAGTAATCTTCAGAATCGAACGATCGAACAAGGCCAGTCTCGAGAGACTGGTTCCCTTAGTAGAATATCTGACATCGTGGAAGCTACTATCAAATATTTCTCGTTGGGTCCTGCATACAATCGAAAAGGGTTATACCATTCAGTTTGGGTCCTGCCCACCCAGATTTATGGGGGTCTTACCCACAGTGGTGGGCCCCAAGCAGGCTCTGGTTATGGAACAAAAGGTAAAAACGTTGTTGGAGAAGGGAGCCATAGAACGTATACTTCCTCCAGCCAGAGAAACCGGTTTCTACTGCTTTCTCGTTATTTTATCGTTCCAAAGAAGGATGGGGGGTTGTGTCCCATTTTGGATCTGCGTCATCTGAACCAGTCAATTATGAAGCTCAAGATCAAAATGTTAACCTTGAGACAAATCATGTCACAGATAAGGTCCGAGGACTGGTTTGTCACGATAGATCTCAAGGACGCATACTTCCATATATCCATCCTTCCACAGTAAACCGAATAAAGCTAGGCCAGTCACTCACTGTAAAACAGTTCCAGAGACTGTTAGGTTTGATGGCACGCAGCACTTAACATGATACCTTTTGGCCTGCTGTACCTGAGACCCCTGCAGTGGTGGCTCAGGACCAGGGGGTTTTCCCAGAGGGGAAATCCTTTTCTCATGATCAAGGTCATGCAACGATGCTTACGCTTATGCTTGGTTATGTGGAAGAAACCCTGGTTCCTATCCCAAGGTCTTGTGCTGGGAGCTCCTTGTCATCGCCAGATGCTAATAACAGATGCTTCCCTCATAGGGTGGGGATTCTAGATGGTCGCTCAACCCAGGGTCTGTGGAGGGGACACCACCTGTCCTGGCATATCAATCACCTGAAAAATGCTGGCTGTTTTTCTTGCTCTCAAGAATTTCCTCCCAGTCCTCAGGGGCCACCATGTGCTCATTGGTGGTTGCCTACATAAATCACCGGGGGGGGTTTGTGTCCGCGTCAACTTTTCAAACTGGTGCATCAAATCATCCTGTGTTCCCTGGGGAAACTGCTTTCACTCAGGGCAGCTTACATCACTTACTTCCTTTGGGTGGTATGTCTTAGGGAGAAACCCACTGGTTTCACATTTCCTCCGTGGCACCCTGAGGCTTAGGCCTGCAGTACGCACTAGGGTACCGGCATGGGATTTGGCCATGGTGCTCCAAGGCCTTTCCCTGGCTCCTTTTGAGCCTATTGAAGAGGTTCCAGTCAAGTTCTTGACTATCAAGACATTGTTCCTCTTAGCTGTTACTTCTCTTAAAAGAATAGGAAATCTACAAGCTTTGTCGGTCACCTCATCATGCTTGGAATTTGCACCTGGTATGGTAAAGGCGTTTCTTCACCCTAGACCAAGTTATATTCACAAGGTCCCCACTAATGTGGCTAGATCTACTGTGCTGCAAGCCTTCTGTAATCCTCCCTTCGGGAATGCAGACCAGGAAAGAAACAATCTGCTGTACCCTGTTTGGGTGCTGGATGCTTACGTCCACAGAGCTGTCCTGTGGCGTAAAACGGAACAATTGTTTGTCTGTTTTGGGTCTCCTAGCAAAGGGTCCCCAGCATCTAAGCAGAGGATGAGCAGTGGATAGTCAAGACTATTTTGCTTGCTTATGAGTCAGCCAGGCAACATTCCCCTATGTCAGTCCGAGCCCACTCTACTAGAAGTATAGCTGCCTCTAAAGCTCTCCTGTCCGGAGTGTCTCTTCAAGATGTTTGTGATGGTGCAGGCTGGTCCTCACTGCACACATTTGTGAGGTTCTATGACCTGGACCTGGGCTCTACTCCTGGGGCTCAAGTGCTTTCATCCTAGTGCTTTACAATTCACACTAGACATGCACTGGTCACTATGGTGGTATAAACATTCACATGGGTATAAACATTCCCACAGCGTCATTCTCGATGCAGTAATTAGTTCCTTTGAAAGGGAATGTCTCGATCACGATTGTAACCTAGGTTCCCTGATAAGGGAATGAGACGCAGCGTCGCCTGCCATACTTCCAGAATGCCTGTCAGCGACTTCAGACTTTTTGAACCTAACGTTACACTGTTTGAGCATGCTATATAGTTTCCTGGTTGTGACATCACCCGCTTCTGATGTCTCATCACACCATTGGACTGATTTCACATGTGCTTCATGACGCAATCACGCAGAGCGTTCCCACAGCATCATTCTCGACGCAGTGTCTCGTTCACTCTTCAGGGAACCTAGGTTACAGTCGTAACCAAGACATTTTCTCTGTCCACTGCTTAGAGTGTAATTTATTATGTATGCTAGTGTGGATGCTTTGTAGTGCATCTCAATTGAGCAGCAAAGTAAGACTGTCCTGATTAGATGAGAGATGTTGTCACATGCATATTTTAATAGGGATGTCAATTTAATATTAATTTAGTGTTGTTATTGTGTGACAAAATAATCTGACAAAAATTAATGCATATAATATTTTTGTGTGCTGTACTCTGCTGAACTCTGTTCATTTTTTTAATCTATAATTTATATCCAGTACTCTGGGGCTGTATTACAGAAACATCCCATCTTAAGTCTTAAAAGATCTGAGAAGTTTAGTCTAAATTTCTGGGCGAAAGAAAGTGTGACCACCACCAGACCTGAAAAAATTCCATGAAATACAGGAAGAATGACAATGAATAAAAATTAATTGATATTCTACCAGCTAGCAAACTTGAAAACCTGAACCAGATGCAATATTTGCACAGGGAAATAACTTAGGCACCGGACCACCATCAGCACCTTAAGGATTTTTCTGTAATATGGCCTCTGGAGTATTTTTATTAATTTCTAATTAAAGGGATAGTTCACCCAAAAATGAAAATTTGATGTTTATCTGCTTACCCCCAGAGCATCCAAGATGTAGGTGACTTTGTTTCTTCAGTAGAACACAAATTATGATTTTTAACTCCAACCGTTGCCGTCTGTCAGTGGTATAATGCGAGTAAATGGGAACTTCTACTATAACAGTAAATAAAACTTGCTTAGACAAGTCCAAATTAAACCCTGCAGCTCGTGATGACACATTGATGTCTTAAGACATGAAACGATCGGTTTGTGTGAGAAACCGAACAGTATTTATATCATTTTTTAGCTCTAATACACCACTATGTCCAACTGCGTTCAGCACTCGATTCGTTTGGTCTGATCGCGCTCTGACAGCGGCAGTGATGTCTCGCTCTCATTGAAGTATATGCGCGAGACATCACTGCTGTTGTCAGAGCGCGATCAGACCAAAAGAATTGAGTGATGAATGCAGTTGGACGTAGTGGTGTATTAGAGGTAAAAAATGATATAAATACTGTTCAGTTTCTCGCACAAACCAATCGTTTCTTGTCTTAGGACATCAATGTGTCGCCACGAGCCGCAGGGTTTAATTTGGATTTGTCTGTCGTGTTTTATTTACTCTTATAGTCCAAGTTCCCGCTGACTTGCATTATACCACTGACAGACGGCAAAGGTTGCAGTTAAAAATCATCATTTGTGTTCTACTGAAGAAACAAAGACACCTACATCTTGGATGCGCTGGGGGTAAGCAGATAAACATCAAATTTTCATTTTTGGGTGAACTATCCCTTTAATTCCTCTAATACTCCTCTTGTGGAAAGTAAAAAAAAAAAAAAATGGCATGAATGAGAACTCACTTGATCTCCGGGGTGGCCAGAGGGACCAGGATGACCTTTCTGTCCCTAGGCAGAAAGAGAGAGAGAGAGACTGTGTTGAGAAAGGATATAAACACTGCCATTGTGGAGGTAAATTACAGCAAGGATAATGTGCCTTTAAGGGATTCACTTCTCAAACATGTGCTTAATCATATCCTGGGGGGTTTTCACAAAAAGAACTCTGAAATTCAGTCTAAAAGGAACTGAATCATTTCCCGCAAACTGCTATTAAATGACCATAGGCTGACAGTTTGTTCTCATTACACATTACTCATTAAGCAATTTCATTCTTTTTTGACATGACGAGATAAAAATTTGCCTTGCATTCAATCTGTTAGCCAATGAGCTCAACCACAAGAACAAAGTGAAACCAGCATGTACAATCCAAGCGGTTAACAAATGTTCCCAGGATGGAAGGATGGAAAAGTAATAAATGTAGAAAAACTTAACAGGTCTCAAAACGCACATCGACAGATTCCACACCAACAGCAAATCATTTCCAAACCAATACCAACTCATTAACGGCTGAGCAGATGGTTAAACTGTCTGGGGACAGGCCAATTAACTCTCATATCAGCCCATAATGAGGGGAAGACAGCAATTTATGCTTATTTGGTAGCAATACCTCTTCAGGTATTATTTTTATGAGAGTTTACCACATTACTGGACTATGTACTGTAACTGCTTCTTCACAAATTTCTTGTAAGCAAAAAACTAGGGAAATTTTTTTTGAGGGGGCACCACTTGCATTGCTAGTATTGTGCTCAAAACCATTGAAACCAAGATATTTCACAGACTGTCCAAACTGCTCTTTATCATATAAAAAAAACTATGAAAATGTACATTGTATTTAGGTTTGTATTGACTTAGGGTGAGGTGAGTACATGATAACAGACTTTTCACTTTTGAACAATTGCTTTCAGAAGAACAAGAACTAATCAACAAATAGTTACCCACAAAACAAATCAGAATCAACCTATGGAGCTCTTCAAAAGGACCAGTGGTTTAATGCAAGAGAAACATTCATGAAACTCAATCTTTAATGTGCAGAGGTACCACTTCAAGAACCTCTCTTTCTATGAAAATTTATAGGGACTGTAAATGTAATGAAGACATCATCGACACCTTCACAGTGAGTGAAAATTCATGTGGTGTTATGTGTCTTGGCTAGACAATTGGCAGTAACCTTTGGGATCTCAATAACAGAGAGGAAACTTCCATTGACTAGAATTCAAGATGAGGAATGGAAATTCTATGGTAAAATTCAGCTCTCTGAAATAAGATGTACATTGTGAGTAATACTCTCACACACACATTATATACGTAAGAGATAATACATGCTTAGCTATTATATACACTGCTGTTCTTGAAAGAAAGTAATGGGGGGGGGGGGGGGGGGGGGTTGAGACCCTTTCTTAATCACATAAGAAATGTTTCTTGAGCTACAAATCAGCATATTAGAATGATTTCTGAAGAACCATGTGGCACTAAAGACTGGAGTAATGATGCTAAATTCAGCATTTTAAAATTACATTTTAAAATATATTCAAATAGAAAATGTTGAGAAAGAGAATGAGACACTGCATCAGCTGCTGATGCTATGGGGACACGCCCTCACAGAACCCGCTGTCTGAGGCACATGTACAAACACGCCATACAATGGCCGATGCAGAGCAATGACATCACACATGAAAGGTATAAGAGAGGTGCCTGAGAACACTGATCGTAACCCTATACTTTCCCTTTTGAGGGAACTTCTACATTGCATCAGCTGCTGATGCTATGGGGATGCCATACCATCTAAGTCAGGGCACCCCACCACACTTTTTTGCCTGATGATCTACTTTTAAAGTGATCAACTAAATGAGATCTACTAACCAAAAAACAAAAAACAAAAAAACAGTAGCCTAATTTAATTTAAAAAAAGATACATTTCAAATGCTTGTTTGCTACAACTGCATGTATCTCGACATGGAATTCAGGAAAATAATAATAAATGTTCATTGTTGATGTTCAATTTTAACAATTTTTCAATTTTAACACTAAACTCAAAACACTTACAGCACAACAGATTACAATAGCCAGGGAATTTACCTTATTCTGATGACTTGTACTGAATAGAATTAGACAGTTTTACATCTTTGTCGACAAAACACCGCTGCCAATGTGTAAACTTGTCAATCACAACTGACGGAGCACATGCGATGGTCGGCCGTTCAAACTGATTCATTATTAAGTAGCTACAAGGAGGAGGATGCTTTTCCAGACTTTCTTACACCAACAAGCTGTGCGAAAATGCTGAACATGAAAGAGATCATGGATGTGTCCATGAAAATCGTCTGCTCAATAGGTGCACACTTACTTTAGAGCAGGCTGTTTCGTGCGTATTTGGAGGAAGACGACTTTGCGCGCTGTTCTCTGGCTAGTTGTCCTGGCAACTGAATAAACAAAAACGTGCTGGTAAAAATGTATTAGTGAAATGCAAGTCAGACAGAACCTAAAAGCATAGGAAGGGCATCGTTATTTCTTTTTATTAAAATTTAACAAAAGCATTTATTAAAATTGTGTGCGATCTACCAGCATTGTCTCTGCGATCGACTGGTAGATCACGATCGACCTATTGGGCACCCCTGATCTAAGTCATTCTAAGAATCTAAGCACTAAAGCTCAGAGGCCTTAGCCCTGAGCCATTAGCGTGTCGGTGGGTAAGCGGGCCTTGCAAACAAAACGCCTTGCTTCTCGGGCTACAGTAAGCAGTATAGTTCACTCTTTGGGTGAGGAGTAGGCCCAACACCCAGCCCTACTAATAGCCACAAGAGCCAGGCTCCCAAGCCCAACACCCTCTTCTTGTACCCCAACACCCTCTTCAGAGGGGGAGGAAGGGGAGGGCTGAGACTAGAAGAAAAGAAGAAGGAAAAAGAGGAAAAAGAAACAGGCTTAGACCACGTCCCTGCTCAATTACTCTCTCTTTTTTCAGCCCCCAGATCTGTGTGTGACTTGATTTGGTTCACCCCTGGTTCCTCAGAAGGACTGCTAGCTTTAGCCACACTTGCCTTTCGCTCTTCTCCCCAGGAACATGTTCCTGGAAAGGGATGAAAAAGGGAATGAAAAAGGGAGCAAGACCATGGGCCTCAGCCCTGCTCAACCATTCTCCTTTTTCTTCGCCACACCCACAGTACCCCAATCTGTGTATGGCTTTCTCCTATTGTGCTGCCTTTGCCCCCCACTCCTCGGAAGGGGGAGGCCAGGCAGCCTCACTAGTCTTCTGCTCTTCTTCCCAGGAACCCGGCGAGAGATATATTTCCCAAATTCAGCCTCCTGTGTTCTTGCCTCTCTAACCACCATCTCAATGGCAGTGCCAAACAGCCCCAATGGGGACAACTTTATCTGACTCCTTGATCCCTGACAAATATGGCCAGAGATGTCGCTCCATTACCAGCATAGCAGCCTGCTCGGTGGCACAGAGAGCTAGATCTATGGCCATACGCAGTTCAGAGACTGCCTCAGGAGATAATCCCTCCCCTTGATCCAAGTCTTTGAGCAGATCTCCTGGTGTGTGCAAAGTTCCACCAATCTGACTAGCTGCCACATACACTCTAACCACCAACCTCAATGTCATCAGATATGGTTTAGAGGGCAAAACAGGAGCCATCAGTGGTGAGGAAAGTCCCCGGTGAAAGGTAATTCTCTATATTAATTTCCACCTGAGGCATCCACCTATATCCACCACTGCTCTCTCAGCCACTCTACATTCGAATAACATGAAGCTGAATGGACCTCTCAACTGACAGCTCAGTGTGCATGTCTGGGAGAAAGGGAAGGCTCACAGGAGCTGCATACTTATGCCTCCACAGATATCATTCATCTAAATGACCTTTTGCAGTGTCGCGCATTGTCATAAGTTTCACCAGCTCATCATATTCAGTGGTTTGCTGCATCAAGCAGGAAACAGATCTATTAAATAAATTCTACTGAAATCACGTTTCTACTGAAATCACATCTATTATATCAGAATCACAGATGAGAAATGAGTCCTCACTTTCCATGAAAGAAACTGAGTGCACATCTGCTTCTTGCGCAAAGACAATGCACTGCAGCTGGCGGGAAAGGTGAGAAGAAATTCCTCACGCTCTTCTACCAGCTCCGTCTGAGATTCCCATGATCGTAGCCAGGAAGTAGCCTGCCTCAGCAAACGCAGAGCTAGAACCCTTCTTATATGTTGGGGATATCAGACTGTGTCGGTCATTGTATGCCATGTTTGTACACGTGCCTCAGACACAGGGTTCCATGAGGGCACGTTCCCATAGCGCCAGCAGCTGACGCAATGAAAGGGAACTGTTATTAAGGCCCGAGCACCCATGGCTTCTTCTCCGAAATGTATCGCATTTTCGAGGGCCTAAACATGCTTGAAATCTCATGAAACATTGCACACAGTTTTTGCCATTTCCAGGCATTGTATTTTAACAAACTCCTCCTAGAGCTTTAATCAGATCAACATCATATTTGGTCAGTCTAATCTAAAGGCCTTTGCGACATTAAATTGCAAAGATCTTGACTTTTCACTGAAGGGCATGTCCATGGCGGCCTGAAAAAGTTTTGTGTTTCGCCATGAAACAGGAAGTTGATGTAACTCAGGCATACAATGTCCGATCTGCTTCAAACTTCGCATGTTTTATTAGAGTCCTGGCCTGAAAACATCTAAATGGCAATATTCAGTTACAGTCATAGTGCCACCTGCGGGCAACAGGAAATGACTGATTAACTCCTTGTAGAGATTTAACCAGATCAACATGATATTTGGTCTATCTAATCTTAACCATCTGGGGTCTGAGGATTTTCGGGGCCCTGGAGAAGTTTTGACATGCCCTGACATTTGTGCTTTTTCAGTTGTTCATAAACATATTAATGGAAAAAGTGTCATTACACTGTATTCAGCACAAACTAAGCTAAAATAATATGTGAGGAATATGTATGTACATGTTTGTGTTTTTGAAGGAATAACGTTTATGCGTGGTTATTGAAAAAACAAAAAACTAAAGTCACTGAAATAAAGCCAAAAAACAAAAAATTAAATCTGTGTTCACAAGACTTCTGGGTATTGGACGTTGTAGACTAGAATTTTTGCTTCAAAATTATGTAAAATGATCCTGCCTACTCGTTCATTTATAACAAAAAATTGATTTAGTTTTTGTAAGACACTTTTTGTTAAGAAACACAGTATGCATGGAGGCGTGAATCATCATGAATAATGGATGATTTACACCTGAGACAACAAAAGAATCGCATAAAGAACCTCTAATGACCTGCATAATAATGAGGCCTTTCAGTCAGGTAGGCTGTGAAAAAACCCTCTGTGATCATGTCTCAAGCTCATCATGGTGTATATCAAACATACAGAAAAAACAGCAATACTGTTAAATATTATTACAATTTAAAATAATGGTATTCTATTATATACTTTAAAATATAATGTATTTCTGTGATGCAAAGTGTCTGAACAATTATGTTACCTCTATGGCATTTCATATAGCCTTTTAGCTTAAAGCATGCACATTTGGAGAAATATTGATGGATTCTCATATGTTTATGTCAATTTTCTATACAGAGGAGTAATATTTATTTAATATTTATTGTCATCACTGTGAGCGCTGGATACTGCGTTTTCAATTCATACTTGCAGCCGGAGGGCGCTCTGTGCACCTTTAGTCCACAAATTAATTTAATGAAGAACAGGATATTCCATGAACTAACAAAGGCTTCCAGAGGTCGCTCACCATGGCTTTAACATCCAGATAAACACTTTTCAAGACAATAAATACACGATTTAGATGATGTATACATGTATTTCCTCAGAATTTGATTCTGAATAGCGCTCCCTCCGTGAGCGTGGCCGCATTAGCAGATAATGAGCTGAATGAGGGCGTCTGACATGTGTCTCTTTTCATACAGATTACATAAACAGAATTTTTGTTTTCGATTTGACTTACATGATTTAAAACCTGACATTTCAACGTTTCTTTAGACATAAGTCTAATTTTTTTGTGAAAAAAAGAACTGTACTTTACTCAACAAAGTAGACGGTTTTTGACCATTCAAGTGCAAAAAGACATGAAAGAGAGCTCAGTTCAGTACTTGTCAGGCACTGACACTTATCATTGATGTGCTATTATATTTTTTGATTAAATTCGATTTTTAGTTTTTCTGCTTTCATTGTAATTTTAGTTAACCCTCTCTGAAATCAGTGACGCGTCCTGGGTCGTTTCAGCATCTGACGGCGATCCAGAGCCTCTGAGAAAAATTAGACTGAGACTGTTATTCAGGACAGGATTGCTACAATAGTTACAGAGAGTGAGCATCAATAAACTTTGGATATAAATAATTAAGGTGAAGCTGCGCGCTTGAATTTGTCATCGCATCATACATCCTATGCAGTGTGGTGAATTATTATTGTTCATTATTGTCTATAGGCTATTTTAGTAATTTAAATAACATGGGTTATCTTAATATATGATTAATTATAATATTACACCACCCAAATATGTATTTACTTCCTTCTAATTCTCGTTGTCAGTGCAGACTTGTTTAGCTTGACCGTTATGAAAAGTGATTAGTGTAGCCTGCATTAAAAAAAAGCATTGAACATAAAACAACAGAACAAAAATAGTTGATGACTAGACATAATCATTTCATGACTCTAGACACTTCTTTGTGAAGACAGTGACATAATACAGTGAAATAATATGTTCTTTAGCCATATAAAAACAGGTGTAATGTGCGTGGGTAAAATTTACCCACATGGCGGTTTTAGGTATACAGAGACCCCTGGCGGTTCTAGTGTTAAACGTTTTAGTATTTGTGTTTATGTATTTTTGTTTTTGCTTTTAAACGTCTATATAGTTTTTTTATTTCTGTTTTAGTTATTTTAGTACATCAGGTTAAGCTAAAGCTTAGAAACTAGATGAAATAAAATAAGTTTACATTTTTTATATATTTATTTTTTTATTTCAGTGACGTTTATTTCAAGTAATGAAGATTTTTTATGGTTTTAGGTTTAGCTAACTACAATAACCATTATACTTGTAAAATATATTGAATAATGTGTCAAATAATGTTCTTAGATACAGTAGTTTACTATGACTTAAATAGAAATTAAATTAAATACAGTTTATTGTGTAAACATTTCGTTTACTACACACAAGTTACATTAGTAAATTGCCATGACTATTCACAAACTATATTGCTATACTGAGATGAGTGAAATCGATTGAAATACGCAATAAATACTAAAATAAAATGTGTTAGCAATGTATTAAACTGCACATCAACATTTAGGCTCTATAATATAACATATAATATATAAAATGCCATAGGGGTAATATTAATGTTTAGATGCTTTGCATCACAGAAATACATTATATTTTAAATTATATTAAAATAGAAAACCATTATTTTAAATTGTAATAATATTTCACAGTATTGCCATTTTTTTCTGTATTTTTGATAAAAATAAATGCAGGCTTGATGAGCATGAGACTTCTTTCTAAAACATTATAAATAGAAATGCGTCCAATCTTTGACATGATGTGCAATAATACAGGCATGCAAAAGATCACAAAAATCATGTTTTCTATTAAGAGTGGACATTATATTAACATTAATACAATAGCTGATGTGATCCTGTTATCAGCATGTTCACAGAAGGTTTTTTCTTTTATCTGACAGATTTGAGAATCATAGTGTACTCCGCTTCTCTGGTTTGAATCCTATCTCACAGGAAGGTCTTTCAGGGTTGCCTGGAGAGGGGAGGTATCCAAAGCTCATCAACTGACCACGGGTGTTCCTCAGGGTTCAGTTCTTGGACCCCTCCTCTTCTCCATTTACACTACATCACTTGGTCCCATCATTCAGGCACATGGTTTCTCCTACCATTGCTATGCTGATGACACACAACTCTTCCTTTCATTCCAACCAGATGATCCCACAGTAGCTGCACGAATCGCAAGCTGTCTGGCGGGCATCTCGGCATGGATGAAAGAACATCATCTACAGCTCAACCTGGCTAAGACTGAGCTTCTCGTCTTCCCTGCCAATCCGACTCTAAATCACGATTTCAGCATCCAGCTAGGTACATCCTCAATTACCCCGTCAAATTCGGCCAGAAATCTTGGAGTAATCCTTGATGACCAACTCTCCTTCAAAGACCACATTGCAAAGACAGCTCGGTCATGCAGATTTGCACTATACAATATCAGGAAAATCAGGCCCTTT
This sequence comes from Megalobrama amblycephala, assembly GCF_018812025.1. NCBI lineage: Eukaryota > Metazoa > Chordata > Actinopteri > Cypriniformes > Xenocyprididae > Megalobrama > Megalobrama amblycephala. Next base: position 40,637,163 of record NC_063047.1, read on the forward strand.
CTAACAGAACATGCAACACAACTTCTGGTCCAGGCCCTGGTAATTTCTAGGCCCATCTCTTTCGTGAGCACTTAACCTCATCTTAAAAAAAAAAAAAAAAAAAAAAAAAAAACTTCTTATTCCTATCCTTTCACTTCCTCTAATCCCTCTCTATTGTATCTTAGGATAATCTGAGCACTGCCTATAACTTGTATTATGAGCACTTCTTGTCTATTTGCCTCGTCATGACGACTCGCTTGTTGTATTCCTCACTTGTAAGTCGCTTTGGATAAAAGCGTCTGCCAAATGAATAAATGTAAATAAATGTAAATGTAAATAGTGACCAGATATTGGCTCACACTGGACATTCTGAATGAATTTAATGGTGAGATCACTGACTGGAAGCAGGAAAGGTTTTTTTTTTTTTTTTCTCCAGTGCAAAGAAACACCAAACACCTTGGAATGCCAGTTAAAAAGCACAAATGTCAGGGCATGTCAAAACTTCACCAGGGCTCCAAAAATCCTCAGACCCCAGAGGGTTAAATTGTGAAGATCTTGAGTTTTCACTGAACGGCGTGTCCGTGGCGGCCTGACAAAGTTTGATGTAATTCACTCCCTGAAAAACATTTAAATATGCCACAAAGTACCAAACATGCTAGAAACACGTTAAATCATGCAACACTTGGCTAAGTGCTAATGTATGCGATTAATGCCACAAAACAGGAAGTTGTAAATTAGGCATACAATGTCCAATCTGCCCCAAACTTTACATGTTTGAGAAGAGCCCTGCCCTGAACACATCTACATGAAAATATTCAGTTATGTATAGCGCTACCCAATGGCAACAGGAAGTGACATGTTTTCACAACACTGTGATACACTACTAGCAACATACTATATAAATATGAATTGAGTACTAAACATGTTAGAAACATTCTAAAACATGCTAGCAACACTTAGCTGAGTGCTAAAGCATGCTATTATCATGAACAGGAAACAGGAAGTTGTTGTAACTCAAGCATACAATGTCCAATCTGCCTCAAACTTCACATTTTTGATAATTGTCCTGGCCTGAAGACCTCTTCATGCCAAAATTTAGTCATATCGCCACCAGCTGGTAGCAGGAAGTGTGGCAAATACAAATGACTGACATTGTCCTCCTATATTGATATACTTAAATGCATATTTGCAATATTTATACACTTTAATTATACTTTAATTATATAATTAAATTCATAATGCCCACCGTGCTCTGTTTCCTGAAGCCACTGGGTGGCGGTGGCACAGGTGCGAGGGCCCTTTCATCGCTGCTTGCAGCTTTAATTTTAAATTGTAATAATATTTCACAATATTACAATTTTTACTTTATTTTGAAATATGCAACCTTGTTGAACAAAAGAAATTTCTTTCAAAACATTTAAAAAATCTTATCGACCCCAAACTTATGAACAATAGTGTAAATATAGATATATATTTACAGTGTTCCCAAAAGTATTTGACCTTTTTTTACATATAAAAATACAAGAATTCAATTACATTAGAAAAATTATTAATAAATATTCTGCAACAAATAATGCCAAAGCTTTTCACAGAACTAAATGCACTTTTCTAAACCAATGGTTCAGTTATCTTAACCAGCTGCTCTTTTCAGTAGATCTATGAAGTCAGTTCCCCTAAAGTTTACGCAGGTGTAACAAGTGTAACATGTATCTTTATTTGTTACATCTACTGTCTCGTCTAGGTTGTCTTTGACTGTCATGTGATCCTTTGTTTTGTTCCCGCCACTCATCATTCACCATGGACACTGATTACACCCTCAGCTGTTTGTCATTAATTTGTGTATTTAAGTTCCTCCCTGTGTTTAGTCCAGCGTCCGGTATTGTTTGATGTTACATGTATTACTATGTATCCTGACTCCTCTATGAGATTAAACTACATTATTGTTACTTATCCTGCCTTCCTGTCTTCGATAGTGTACTATTGTAACAGAATACCGGACCGAACACTGAAAATGGATTTCGGCGGCATGTTCACGCTCGTAGTACAGAAAAACCACGATTTTTGTTCGTTCACCAAGGAATTCTTCAGTGTTGCACTTGTCTGCCCCTTCGACGACGAAACCCTGAAGTCGTTGTTCTGGATCGGGGCCAACTACCATCATCCCGTGGACCTCCCAGACACCTCCGGACTCGACTGGAGGGAATATATCGTTAGGTGTCTGGAGAGTGTTCGTCCCCGATCCAGAACACAGCCAGACCCAGAGCCCGTATCTTCCCCACGGACCGCGGAGTACTCGTGCAAGCCCCCCGCAGACGGAGAGTTACCACCGGCAGCTAAAGGTCAGCCAGATCCCAAGACCCCGAGGACAGAGGTGACCAGCGCCCAGGAAGTGGAACTCCACCAGACGTCTGACCAGGGGTGTGAGCCCACGACATCTACGGACGAGGGGGAATCAACTACGGAGAGGGAGGACTGGCTGATTGACTTCAGCGATGAGTCAACGCCCACCCAAACCCACCCATCATTTTCATCCTTGTTACTTAACAGAGACATTACCATGGACTGTGTTTTATTTACAGATTCTCTACTGACACAGTTAACATCTCGCTCAGCCAGTCCTCCTAGTACATCGCTGCTGGATGTCATCTGCCCTGCACCGTCTCCGGGGAACCCCTGTGACGTCGAGCCGCAGGTCACACTCCCACCAGCAGCACGTAGGCCAGAGGTTCCAGTGGCTCCGCCTCCAGCTGCCTTCCTCGTCGCTCCATCTCGGCCCGTCGACCTGCCGGCTCCGTCCAGGCTCCTCCCAGCTACGGTTCCGCTGGAGACCCTCCGTCTGACGGCTCCTCCACTCTCCCTCGTCCGGCCGGCTCCCCCTTGGTCAGTCATCCCTCCTCTTCCGCTACGGACTTACGAGACGTCGACTACTCTCCGTCCCTCCACCCCTTCAGCTACAGAGGGCTCTTCATCTCCCTCGGAGTCGCCTCTGTCCTTGGTCGAGCCGACGTCACCGCAGCCCTCGGGATCTCCAGCTCCACCTCCGCTGATCGTCACCAGAACATCGCCGCAGTCTCCCAGGCCAACGACGTCGCTAGAGTTCGCCAGCTCTCCGTCTGCGCACCAGTGTCCACCTGCCGAGTCTCCGTCAGTCATCCCCCAGAAGCCGTCAGTCCACCCTACAGCTTCTGGACTCTGCCCTCTGTCTACCCGGCCGTGGACTGTCGGATCTGGGGAGCTCTGGGTCTGTGCCAGCGGTCATCTACCTACGCCACCAGGGGATCGTCGTCCTCCCTTCATCACTCCATCACCAGCACTCCGTCCACCTCCAGAGCCCCCTCCGGCCACCCCTATGATGTTCCTCCATGGCGCGAGGATGCGCCTTGCCGGAGGGGGGAGCTAATGTTACATCTACTGTCTCGTCTAGGTTGTCTTTGACTGTCATGTGATCCTTTGTTTTGTTCCCGCCACTCATCATTCACCATGGACACTGATTACACCCTCAGTTGTTTGTCATTAGTTTGTGTATTTAAGTTCCTCCCTGTGTTTAGTCCAGCATCCGGTATTGTTTGATGTTACATGTATTACTATGTATCCTGACTCCTCTATGAGATTAAACTACGTTATTGTTACTTATCCTGCCTTCCTCGTCTTCGATAGTGTACTATTCTAACATTATTATTGCATCTATTATTTTTCTAACAATTCAAAACCAAACAAACTTGTTTTTTTGTGTGTGAAAATCTTTCTTTAAAATAAGTAACAAATATCACTTGGTTTGATTTTCTTACATAAAGCAATGACATTCATACATTTTTAAGTGAGGTTTTAGTATCCAAATACTTTTTGAGGCTACTGTATGTGATTAAGAGCAAACGTTCTATCGACAGCTTCTGTGACAGTGCCATCAACAGTTTTCGGTGGTTATCTGTGCCAGCTGGGGCAAATCTCTGTACAAAACACCGCTGACAGAAACCTAATTAGTAAGGACTTCATCTAAGTAAACAAAACAAATCATAGGCTGGGACAAGCGATTAAAGACAGGTTAAATGCATACACACAGGCTTGTGATCTCCACACTGGAACTGAGTGATCTGACATGGGGGACAATGAACAATGCCCTTCCTCCCCTTAAACTATGGAAATAGATTACATAAGAAGAGGGAAGTCCTTAGCGTAAAATTAAAGAGTCAGAGGAGGAAGCAGGACAAGTCTCCATCGCCATGTTAAAAGAATGTGTCTTGCCACTGGTGCTTATGTTTATGCCATGCATAAACAGAGAACAAATAAATCCCAGATGTGTGAGCTGAAGGGACCATAATAAAATGAGTGCATGTATGATGGTGTATGCGTTTGGTGGACTTTCAGAAGATAAAGTCTCCCTTCTATGTTTGCTCTTTTTTTTCCAATGTATTTCATGTCAACATGTTTACATTTTCATCCGGTTAGAAGCATATGAAACACCATTACACTATCACCAATAGTTTTGTATGATTACAACCAAGTCACAAAAAAAATCTCAAGTTTTTTTTTACAATGAAAAAAAAAAAAAAACTACAACAGCAAACTTGTTATTGTTTTCTTTGTTATTAATAATTACCCATTTTTGAAAAATTAATGCTGTGCACATTACTTTCACATTCTTAATTTTGCATATTTCACTGTTTTTATATTTCTTTTTTTACAGTTTTAATTATTATTTGTATTATTATTTTTTTTTTGTATATTTTCTTAAAGTTGGTTTCAAAAGAAAATTTACCCTATTTATTTTAAATATAACTAGATGAACAACAACAACAACAACAAATTTGGTTTGTAAAAAACAAACAATTACAAATTTTTTCCCCTACCTGGCTTCACAAAGTCCATTAGACAGTAAAGTTGAGAAACAAACAGACTTTAAGGGTTATAGTTCACCCAAAAACAAAAAAATGATCCCATTATTTACTCACCCTCAAGCCATCCTAGGTGTATATGACTTTCTTCTTTCAGTCAAACACAATTGGAGTTATATTAAAAAATATTCTGGTTCTTCCAAGCATTATAATGGGAGTGAATAGTAACCTCGATTTTGAAGCTCAAAAAAAGCACATCCATCCATCATAAAAGTAATTCATACGGCTCCAGGGGTTTAATAAAGACCTTCTGAAGCGAAGCGCATTTTTGTAAGAAAAATATCCATATCCCGTCCATGTGTTCACGAGTTCCGTTGTATGACGTAGGATGTAGGAGTAACATAAGCTTAGGTGAGAGTAGAAGTCTCTCGCTTTTCAAACAAATAGGGCTGGGCAACAAACTCAAGCTCCTCCAACATTTCTTTTTAAAAATCCCCATTTTAGACTTCTAATTCGTGACTGGTGCTTTGTTTTACTCTATCCTCTGTGCTTCTGCGTTCGTCAATACGTCATGTGTCAGGTCAAAGTTCATTCTTTCGCTGGTATTGACTCGCATACAGAAGCCAGTGATTCTAGTTTATAAATTAATAAATATGGATATTTTTCTTACAAAAATGCATCGCTTCACTTCAGAAGGCCTTTATTAACCCCCTGAAGCTGTATGGATTACTTTTATGATGGATTGATGTGCTTTTTTGGGCTTTAAAATCGAGGTTTCTATTCACTCCAATTGTAAAGCTTGGAAGAGCCAGAATACTTTTTAATATAACTCCTATTGTGTTTGACTGAAAGAAGTCATGTACACATATGATGGCTTGAGAGTAAATTATGGGATAATTTTCATTTAGTTTCATTTAGAAGATTTGAAATTTCTCCACTGGGAAACGGATTCATAAATTTAACCATTAAATTCTTATTATGTGATTGCTGTTCATATTGAGTGCTACTAAATAAGCCAAGATAGCTTAGTGCTTACTCAATTTAGACTTGATATACTTTTAAAACATCTGACAGTTCTAGTTTTGCTCCAAAACAAACATAGTCCAAGATAGTCTGCAGTATCCATCTACTTCTTATTGTTTTGCACTTGTTATGTAAACCTTAGCTACAGAAAAAAAAGACTAATATATTTTTTTTTCTCTTTTGACCTAAGAGTGTCACTTTATTAAACTTTTTGCAGACACAGATGCTCTTCCAGGTAACTATGAATATATGCCTCCAATTAAAAAAAAAAAAAGTTCCATTTCACAGTCAATGCCAAAGGACAGTCCTCCTCCCAAATGGTCATTCACCTCTAGCTGAGTAAAAGAAAAAGTATTTTTTTCCCCTGCAGAAGCTGGCCCCTTTTCTCTCATTCAGTAAATCTGTGAGAGGGATTAGCAGAGAATAAAGTTCAATATAAGTTTGCTATTACAACCAAGGACATCTACAAGACTGATACTCAGTAACAGATGTGGTTGAAAGTCTGAGTTTGTTGATGTTGAACGAACATATTCCTATTGCTCAGACAGGTGGCAGGGAATGGCGTGTTCAAAAGCTCAGTTATAAAGGAAAGAAAAATAACTCAATTTTTAGCTGAGAGAATGTGATGTTAACTGTTTTATAGCGGTCTTATCCCTAAGATTTATTTTCAGCCAATTCCTAATGCTAAAGATTCCTAAGACTAATTTCCTTTCAATTATGCAAGGTTTTTAGCTTACACCATCTCACATAATGTCAGCACATGATGGAGGAGTAGCAGGTCTTCTTGTCTCTTATTGGCCTTAATGTCAATATTTTTACAATTTAATAAATAAACACAAGTGATGTTTGCCCATACATAGTATGCAGGATTTTGTGGATGGTTGCCAGGATGTTGCCATGCAGCTGTTAAGGTGTTCGAAATTTTTTAATTGTTTTGCTATAGGGTTGCTAGGGCATTTTAGGAGGTTGCTAGGTGGTTACTTACTGGTGTACATAAAAAGAGTCAACCCCCTGCTTAAAATAGACACCTCAAACAAGCCTCCAAACCAGACTAAGCTTGTCTTCAGTTGACATAGCTGGAATCCCAGCCTGACCAGCTTCAAGTCAGCAAACCAGGCTTATGAAAATGGGATTTTTTTGCCCGTTTTATAGTCCGGCAAGCAAAATCTGTCAGTCTGATCACAAACACACCCCCCCCCCCCCCCAAACAAAAAAAAAAAAATTGCTCACCTCTTCTCAAAAAGCAGCACAATTTGAGGTCATTCACATTTGTAGCACAAAAGTTTAATGGTAACACTTTACAATATGGTTCCATTTGTTAAAGGTGCCCTAGAATTAAAAATTGAATTTATCTTGGCGTAGTTAAATAACAAGAGTTCAGTACATGGAAATGACATACAGTCAGTTTCAAACTCCATTGTTTCCTCCTTCTTATATAAATTTCATTTGTTTAAAAGACCTCAGACGAACAGGCAAATCTCAACATAACACCGACTGTTACGTAAAGGGGCTCACACACCGGACGCGAAGCTCAGCGCTGCGACACGTCTTTAAAATTCGAACACATTGTTTTCTATTGTTTTCTGAGCCGTAGCTGGGCACCGCGGACAGGCGCCGAATGTCGCCACCGGTGTGCGTACACTCATAGAAAACAATGCGTTCGAATTTTAAAAACGTGTCACGGCGCTGTGCGGCGCTGAGCGGCACTGAGCTTCGCGTCCGGTGTGCGAGCCCCTTAACAGTCGGGGTGTACGCCCCCAATATTTGCATATGCCAGCTCATGTTCAAGCATTAGACAAGGGCAGGACGTCTGGATGTGCACAGCTGAATCATCAGACTAGGTAAGCAAGCAAGGACAATAGCGAAAAATGGCAGATGGAGCAATAATAACTGACATGATCCATGATATCATGATATTTTTAGTGATATTTGTAAATTGTCTTTCTAAATGTTTCGTTAGCATGTTGCTAATGTACTGTTAAATGTGGTTAAAGTTACCATCGTTTCTTACTGTATTCACGGAGACAAGACTGTCGTTATATAACACTTGCAGTCTGTATAATGCATAAACACAACTTCATTCTTTATAAATCTCTCCAACAGTGTGTAATGTTAGCTTTAGCCACGGAGCACCTCAAACTCATTCAGAATCAAATGTAAACATCCAAATAAATACTATACTTACGCGATTAGACATGCTGCATGACGAACACTTTGTAAAGATCCATTTTGAGGGTTATATTAGCTGTGTGAACTTTGTTTATGCTGTTTAAGGCAAGCGCGAGCTCCGTGGGTGGGGAGCGTGAGCATTTAAAGGGGCCGCAGCCTAAATCGGCTCATATTTAATGATGCCCCAAAATAGGCAGTTAAAAAAATTAATAAAAAAAAAATCTATGGGGTATTTTGAGCTGAAACTTCACAGACACATTCAGGGGACACCTTAGACTTATATTACATCTTTTAAAAAGACGTTCTATGGCACCTTTAACATTAACTACATTAGTTAACATGAACTAACAATTAAAAATACATCTAAAGCATTTATTAATCTTAGTTAATGTTAATTTCAACATACTAATACATTATTAAAATCAAAAGATGTGTTTGTTTATAATTTCGAATGGACCCAAGTTAACGTCTAGTAACAAGAACTAACATTAATAAAGATTATTGTTAGCAAATGTATTGTTCGTTGCTAGTTATTGCATTAACTAACATTACTAATGTGACCTTATTTTAAAGTGTTACCAGTTTAATACTTAGTGTAAGGAGTTTGTTGAAATCCCCTGAATATACCCGATTAGAAGCAATAATAATAATGCTTGCCTTAGATGCTTTGCTGGTTCAACTATGTCTGAGAACTTTGATAAGTAAGGGCAACTGAGCATAGAGCAGCAGCTGAGTGTGGGAATATGAGTAAGAAGAAAGGAATCTGGAGCTTGTAATGACAAATGATGTGGAGTCAGCTCTACAGAAAGCATTTCAGGACACATCACAGAAAAATACTAACATATACACGGCATGCAGCGGTTCACTGTTCACAGCTTGGGTCTATAAAAAAAAGTACACAAACCAACTGACAAATACGGTGTATAAACGACCGTTCCCAATGAACCTCAGTGAGAAAGAGAAGGGGTGGAGCAGCACAATCTCCAAGCAGACGTTAGTAGCCTACGCTTGTCCTATTACGACACATTGTCCAGATGTGCCAGAGTCCACATCTGCCTAGTTTGAAAGGATTGAAAGACTGTACATGGATTAATATTTTGGAATTAAAAGCATAACTCAATCCCAACCGATTGTTACCTGCTCATATGACCAAATGTGTCACTGCTACTTACTGTACATGTGTTACTTTACAGTACATTTGAGTATTACTTTTTTTCATTTGTTTTATTGTTACAAGATTTTGTCTCTGGCCAAGACCCATGGAAGGAATAACATTCTGGTTTGCTGCCAGCAGTAATTTAGCACAAGTAGTGTCTGCAACTATTTTCCACAAGCTTTTAATATTTTTTTTTTTATTTCTGTGGCTGTGTGATTGGAAACACATGGAGGCAGAGAAAATGCCAGGTAATTCCATTACTTTACAATGTTTCAGGGAATCGTTTTGATCCAAACGTTCAAACAAACACATTTAAACACCATTGATTCTGAATATAAGTAAAACTGCTGATGTAATATGGTGTGCATGTATGGGTCTCTTTGTGCGTGTTGTGTGACTGCGTGTGCTACTCAACAGCACATAAAATGACTTCTTAGAATCATGAATGCCAGTGTGCTGTATGCCAAATTTTTAAACCCAATTGAAAATGTCACTCTGCCTCATCGGTGAAAGTTTCCTAAAAGCTTAATAGCAAATTTGGAGAAAGTGAGTATGGATGTCTTTGCAATTTGGCATTAGACAGATTGTAGCAGACAGACTGAAAGTGTTAGCAAAGGGACCTGGCAGAGTCAACTTCATCTCAGCGGTGTAAACTGTGTATATGTTCACTGGAAATATGAATGTTTTGAAACAGGCCTTCTGCCCTGGCCAAAGTGCTGTCGGTTCATTTGATTTGGTATCCATTTACCTCTTTTGTTGCACTATAATGACACCTATTTGGTCCTCTTAGGTAAAGCACATTTCAAAATAAAATACACATACTACATGGAGGTAAACCACAGTATTTTACAAGGAATTTTCCACAGACATCCCTTGGAATTGGAATACAATGAGGTAATGCACTGGCTATCCCATTCATAGCAGTGTTTGAGGACACCAAGGTCAGGTGGACATGTCTGAAACAAATTGGGTTTCTCTCCAGAAAAAGCAGAGGAAATGCTCTAAGCTTCCATGAAGTTTTCTACAAGAACCTTTTCCAATGGGTTTTCACACAACTGATTTTAGTCACTGTTGGAGAACCTGTTTTGCATTTACCGAGTTAGACTGATGTACCGCCATTCCGAATATGCAGTGGTATGATTTCATGTGAGGGATTACTTTAGCATCGGGCTGATAAAGCAATAATGTTTCCTGGAAAAACATAATGCTTTTGCTGTTTGCGGTTGGGTACTACTCTTGGATCCTTTCTGTGACGTGACCTTGGTGGAGTCTCCCTATAGCAGATGAATCAAAGAATGCCTCTTACCTTCCGACCAGCTTGACCGGGTAGTCCAGGTAGCCCTAATATCCCAGGATCCCCCTATAAAGAGGACACTGAAAATGACTTCTGGTATGATATATTTGGCATTTCAAACATTCAGACACCAAACAACTCACTGCTCACTGATTCCTGAGAACTGGAACAGAACAGGCTACAAAACTAAAAATATTTAAAAACTAAAACTTATGTTAGGGTGTTATCTCATTCTTCTTCCATTTTCTTACTCAAAGTCTGAGTTTTTCCTTGTCTTGAGAAGGTGAAAAATAGAAAGAGAACCTTCACGATGACGGCTGACTTTGATATTGGCTGATTTCATTTTTTTTTTTTTTTTATGTTCAACAATGTTGACAAAACTTAAAAATATAGTTGTGAAAAAGAGGAATATTGTTTTATATTAACATCTTTCATCTGTCAGGACATAAACATACATAGATATACTGCTCAAAAGTTAAGGGTCTGTAAGATTTTTTTTGGAATGAAATTGAATACTTAAATTCAGCAAAGGAGGCATTAAATTGAACAAATATGACAGTAAATACATTTATAATGAATACAATGAACAATGGGGGATATGGTAACACATACCTTTATTCCATTTGGTGCTCTGCCAGGTGAGATTCCAGGGTCTCCCTTTTTCCCCTGTAACACACAGAGGACAAACAACTAATACTCACACAGAATATGTATGTGGGATCCAAACAGAGTATGTTATTTTAAAAGGCTTTTAAATTAAAAGACTTTTCAAACTACCTACAGTGACATACCACTCACCCTTGTTTTGCCTATTGTGAATAATGTATACATCACACAGGAAATGAGGCGGTTGCTGGGGAGTTGTTGTGACCCCTGCTCTCAAATTAATTCCAAACAGAAGACTGTAACAGGATTCCTCTCTGGATTTTTCTATATAGTCTACATGGATAAGAGTAATGAAGGCTTGCTAAGGAAAGGAGTGTTGTTTACACAAGAGAGTGACCCATGTACGCTTGAAGAATAAGTTTACAGTAAGTCTCTGCAATGACACTGGGGTTCACACACCACATTCTTCTGCCTTTTCAGGCAATGGGATGAAGCCATGCTTCATGGTTGTTTTAAAAACATCTATTAATATATTTTTTTCTCCAATTAATCTAAGTAGAAAAATTTTGCAATGAATGCAAAGCTGTTGTTGTTTTTTTTTTTTTTTTTTTTTTTTTGATAATGCATCCGTCATTGTTTTTGCATCAGTTTCACAAAAGTAACAATGCAAATCAAGTATGGTGCAAACATGCCCATGAAATCTGTGCTGAATGCAATTTGCATGGCATAATCTTGCGGGGCAGTTTTGAGTTTGGTTGTGGAAGACTCAGGAGACAGTACAGCATCATTCCAACACCGTGATTCAGACACCTCGGCTCTTAAAAGACAAACATGTGCTTGTCTACACCATGTGTCTGGATATATGCCAGTAATCACACTCTTATTCATCATTTGATGAATTACTGCTCAATGAATGATAAATTTACTGCTATTTCTGAGAGAAAAGCCTGCTTAGAATCCCACAACAAACATACTGCAACTAGTGTTAATTCTGTGGGTCTCATTCTGTCCTTTTTGTCTCATTTTTGTCCCATTTGGCAGTAATAATAAAAGAGGGAAATCTTAACTTGGGCCCGCCTTCATATGGCCAAGAAAGAAGAAGCAGCCAGATGTGGTAAAATGCACAACTGTGAAAAACATGAATGGAAATAAACAGGTCCAATAATGTCGTCAAACTCATACATCATCCTGAATTTCTTGCCAGCGTTCATTAGAATTCAGCTACTCATGCTTTTATTGTTTCTCTTTTAATTTACAACAGCTAAACGTAAATGGAAGAGTTACTGGTTTTCTCTTAGGTCTCAAAGTAGCCACATTTTTATTGTAGTACTGTTGTAGTATGTTTTATTGCTGTCATCTTTTTAGGTATTATAAAATAATACATAAACTACCTTGTGAGATCACTGTTGTAATAAAACACAATCACTAATTCAAGTGCTACATAACGCACATATGGCTAACAAATAGAAGCCACTGAGCAGATCAAAGCTCATGTACAGGGGTTGGACAATGAAACTATATATATATATATATATATATATATATATATATATATATATATATATATATATATATGCCTATATATGTATGGCCTGGTGGTCAGTCTTCACTGATTTTACATTCCATCAGTAAGAGCAGAGTGTGAAGGTTGGATTAGCAGAGCAATAGCTAAGCACAGCTGTACATAAAATATTACAATCCACACAACATAACAGGGGACATATCAGAGTTCAAAAGAGGACAAATTATTAGTGTGAGTCTCGCTAGCGCATCTATGACCAGGAAAGCAAATCTTTGTGGTGTATTGAGAGCTATGGTATCAAGGGTAATGTTGGCATTCATACCAACCACGTAGGACGAACCACATCCAACAGGAGTACGCAAGAGGAAGCTGTCTGAAACGGATGTCCAGGTACTATACCGGATTGTATCCAAAAACATAAAACCACAGCTGCCCAAATCACTAGAGAATTAAATGCGCACCTGTCTCCTGTTTCCACCAAAACTGTTTGTTGGGAGCGCCACAGAGTCAATATTCATGGTCAGGCTGCTATAGCCAAACCTTTGGTCACTTATGCCAATGCCAAATGTTGGTTTCATTGTCAACAGTGCAGACCTTGGGCTGTGGACAATGTGAAAAATGTATTGTTTTCTGGTGAGTCCACCTTCACTTTTTTTTCCACATCTGTGGGAGTTACGGTGTGGAGAATCCCCAATAAGAGGCTTAACACCCGGACTGTTGCGTGTCCAGAGTGAAGCACGGGGGTAGATCAGTGATGGTTTGGGCTGCAATATCATGTCATTTTATACTGTGCTTGATGGGCGCATCACTACCAAGGAATACCAAACCATTCTGGAGGACCATGTGCACCTAATGGTTCAAACACAATACACTGAAGGGGCTGCGTGTATCAGCATGATAATGCACTACACACAGCAAGACTTGTGACAGAATGGTTTGATGAACATGAAAGTGAATTTGAACATCTCCCATGGCCTACACAGTAACCACATCTAGATATTTACACTTTGGGGTATTTTGGGGGTGCAATCCAGAAAACGTTTTCTTCCACCAGCATCAAGTAATGACCTGGCACTGTTCTGGAAGAGGAATAGCTCAAGATCCCTCTGGCCACATACTAATATATTATATATATATATATATATATATATATATATATATATATATATACAGTGGCATGAAAAAGTATGTGAACACCTTGCAGAATCTGTGAAAATGAGAATTATTTTAATAAAATAAGAGGGATAATAAAAAATGCATGTTATTTTTTGTTCACTGATGCTCCAGAAGGAAACACGATGCATTAAGAGCCGAGGGGTGAAAACTTTTGAATTCAAATATGAAGGTAAATTGTACTTAATTTTTCTGCCGGGAAACATGCAAGTATCTTCTGTTGGTTCCGAAGGGCAGTACTAAATGAAAAACAATGATATTTAAACAAAATAAGAAAAATTGTGACATCTTCATCCTGTTCAAAAGTTTTCACACCCCGACTCTTAATGCATCGTGTTTCCTTCTGGAGCATCAGTGAATGTTTGAACCTTTTTTAATAGTTGAGTTTGAGTCTCTCAGTTGTCCTCAGTATGAAAACACAGATCTCAAAATCCTACAGTCACTGCTGGAAAGGGTTCAAATATGCAGAAGATGCTTGAAAACTGAAGAATCTGCAGGAGCTGGAGGATTTTTCTGAAGAACAGAGCTCAGTTTAACTGCTCAGGACAAACAAGAGACTCATGAACAACCATCACAAAACAAAAAAACAGTCGTGGATCATCAGGTAACCACACAGAGTATTGAGAATCAATGGTTCACATACTTATGAATGGGGTTATTTTAATAAATTCAGCTATTGTTTTGTCTTGTGAACTAAATGCAAACATCTTTTATGTAAAATATCTTACTCAGGACAGTACTAAACAAAAAATAACATGCATTTTTTTATTATCCCTCTTATTTTATTAAAATAATTCTCATTTTCACAGATTCTGCAAGGGGTTCACATACTTTTTCATGCCACTGTGTTTATATATACATATATACACACACATATATATACATAGTTTTTTTTGTCTATTGTAGTGTCTTATTATTTGATATGGATGTATATTGATGTGAATTTATGTGAGACAGTAAACGCTGTGGGATGTGAGACCATTTTTGGAAGAAATTCCAACTATAAAGTGAAAATGAATTTAATTGAATTGTGGCCTAAAACCAGGTGTTTCAGTTTCATTGTCCAACCCCTGTATATGTTTAATGATCCTCTTTAAGTTTGTGGGATTCACTAAAAAGTTAAAAGACTTGAATTTTATGAGGAAAGCTTTTTATGGTATGTCCAAACAAACTGATCAATTTCATCACATGTTGCTTTTGTAAAAAAAAAACAAAAAAAAAAACAAAAAAAATTAAATTAAACAAGGAAATGATCCCATAGTTCCAAACACACAAGTCTAAGATGATCACATCCACAAAAACATCACAGTACTGTATTTAGTGGTACATACCTTGGGCCCGGGGGTCCCTGGACGGCCTGGGTTTCCATATGGACCAGGGGGACCCTACAAAACAACACATGTTCACTTGTATTTGTGTGCTGTCTTCACTATAGTTACTGTGCAATCACTGCAGGAAACTTAGGCTGGGTCACAGGCCTTGACCCACATTATTGTTTTTCCTTTTGCCAAAAGAAATGGCCAGTAAAAAGACTAGAATCAAAAGGAGAGGGGCATAAAAGAGAACTAAATATACAGAGAGAGAGAGAGAGAGAGAGAGAGAGAGAAAAAAAAGTGAGTGAAATAAATACTCATGTAGTGGACTGTTTTATATGCACTTGACCATCACTTCTGTCAGTTCAATTGCTGTTATCAGGGTCTCAAATTAACACTTATAAATTGTCAGTGTGAGTTGAAATTGACTTTGGCAGGTAAAAGTAACTCCCCAGTTATGAATTGCAACATGATTTAAATCACATTGTAAAATGATAATTTGACCCTCTCTGATGTAAGCGACTTAAGCTAATTAAATCAAAGACAACTGCCTATTAAAGAAAACATCTGTCACATCTCATCTGCCTTTAAACATTTTTTTCCTTAGTGGAAATTGTATTGTCAGACATTTATTTTGGAAGCCTTAAAGTTTTTTTCCCCTCTTTTTCTCAAATTGTGTCTTCCCCAAAACTCCCTGTGTTCAATTAGAAGGATGAATGAAAATTGCATCTCAGTGCCAGTGGATGAATAAAGGTTAGCAATTTTTCACTGATATAATCATGTACAAATAAATGTACAATACAATACAAATAAATTAGAACTTAATTGAAATAAAATAAAAATAATATAAATAATAAAAATTAATTAAAAATTAAGTAATACATTTTTTTAATGATTGACTTTGACTTTAGTACAGTAACAAAAAAGGGTGATTTAATTTAGCTAACAACCTGTTTTTATAATACCATACTTTTTCCCCCTTAAATAATATAACTAGACCTTTGTACATGAAAATATATATATATTAACTTGACATCAAAGCAGTGATGAATCTGCAGTGGCAATTCTGTAAATTCCTCAAAAAACGATGTGTGGTGCACTTGGGTGCCTTTATACATTTCAGACTAAAAGTTGTAAAGAATTAAATAAAAATCACATTATGTCAGGGCAATAAATCAGCAGACCATACAGGGGTTCAGGACCTCTCTTAGCCCTCCACCTTCAGCTCAAACACTGGGGGAAAAAAAGGTTTTTAAACAAGAATCAGGACATTTACTTTAGTCCCTTAAAGTCACCAACACTGTCGGAATCTGAGGGAAGCAGCCTAGTCTAAGTTACGGAATGTTTCTAAGTTACAAAATGTTTAAATATCTCATACATTTTTTATTATTCTGGCCCTCATGATAAGTACTGTACGTAAGTAGCACAGTTTGCCCAAGGCATGCATTCGGAAAATTGCCCTCCACTTAACAAGAAAGTGTACTTCTAGCATATGCTTTTGGCATATAACATATGGACATGATTTTCTTCATTAGCTGACTTTTCCAGCAGCGACCAGGGGGCTTGAGTAGAGAAAGAGTGCAAAAAAGCTCCCTAGACACTGATTTATATGCTCTGCTTGCAAAGCAGACAAAATGGAAATGATCTTAAACAACAAACTGCAAAAGCCGCAATACAAATGCCTGTCACTTTGGAGGATAAGATGTGCTAACTGAAACTAAAGGCCACACTGATAGAAAAAAAAAAAAACACTGTGGGGAAAATGATTTGTGCCTGCTGATGTTATCGTTTATTTGCTCATGCTTTCTGCATTGTTTTAGCCAGAGGTGGGTAGTAACGAAGTACATTTACTTTCTTACATTTACTTTTTGGAAAATTTGTACTTTTTAGAGTAGATTTAAATGTGGGTACTTTTACTTTAACTTGAGTACATTTCTAATGAAAAATCTGTACTTTTACTTCGCTACGTTTGGCGACGTTTCTCTCGTTACTTTACTTTAATGCAATACTGTACATGTTAAGAAATGCATAGTTTATTCCAAGCGCGCTGTCTCTTTTTTCATGAACGATGCCCCATCCACAAATTAATCACTCTTTTGAATCGATTCTGTTCCAAGAATTGATCAAACAAGTTGGCAAAACTGTCTAAATTGGTTCACGAATCAGTTTGAATGATTTGTTCAGTTCCTGCACGCACTGAATCATCTGAAGCGGTTTCTCACCCGGAGCGTTGGATGAAGTAGCAGTGGACCTACAGTCAATTAAAAGCAAATCTGCAAATGCATCCTATTGTTCGCCAGCGTTGAAGATCTTTATTAGTTGAAGTGCATTTGCTGTCTGTGAACAGGTATCGATTTTATTTGATTTCAATTCATACAGCCAATAGCCTAGATTTTACAACCAAACAGAGTAGCCTATTTCGCCACGATAACAAAAGTATGTAGCATTTCTTTACCGTTGCTTTGGACATATATCTTAATTTATACATTAAATAAGCTACCATTGTTCAGAGAGTATGAAATGAACACCCGCCTTCCCGGGGTAATTTGTGGATATTGTGCAGTGGCGGCGCCAGCGACTTGTTCGTCTTGAAAATGAACGCCTTTGCATAGACACTGTTAACCAGTTTAAACGCGCCTGCAAAAAAAAAATACATTTGATTAGATTTTGGAGAACAGACGGAAGAAGATCCGTCAATGTGCATTTGATCATTGTTTGTGTTCAGATGTTTAGCGGTTATGAGCGCAAACACATGTAAAGAGTTTTCTCTTTTCCTTCTTTTTTAATATGATAGCCTACGTTATTATTATACAAAGCAAAATAATGATATGATATTGATATTGATTATGATAATGATATTTGGGCTACAGATGCCAGAAATAATGCTAGTCTCTTCTGTGTTTGTTGTAAAAATATCTAATTATGGTAATAATAATAATAATAATAATAATAATTTAAATATCTATCTTAATAACAACATGCTATTATATTGTGGCTACATAGCCTAAACAGTGCTCATAAGTTTGGGATGGGTAAGATTTTTAATGTTTTAAAAAGAAGTTTCTTCTGCTCACCAAGGTTGCATTTATTTAATTAAAAATACAGTAAAAACAGTAATAATGTGAAATATTATTACAATTTAAAATAAACGTTTTCTATTTATATATATTTTATAAAGTAATTTATTTCTGTGATGCAAAGCTGAATCATTAATCCAGTCTTCAGTGTCACATGATCCTTCAGAAATCATTCTAATGTGATGTTTTGCTACTCAAGAAACATTTATGATTATTATTAATGTTGAAAACAGTTTCCGGATTCCTTGATAAATAGAAAGTTCAAAAGAACAGCATTTATCTGAAATAGAAAGCTTTTGTAACATTATACACTACCGTTCAAACGTTTGGGGTCAGTAAGAATTTGTATTTTTATGAAAAGAAATTAATACTTTTATTCAGCAAGGATGCATTAAATCAATCAAAAGTGGCAGTAAAGACATTTATAATGTTATAAAAGATGATATTTCAAATAAATGCTGTTCTTTTGAACTTTCTATTTATCAAAGAATCCTGAAAACAAAAATATATATATATATATATATATATATATATATATATATATATATATATATATATTAAGATTATTACTTTAACTTTTACTTTTAGCACATGATTCACTAAAGGCAAAAGCAAATCAGGTAAATAAGCACAAAATATGTGCTGAATGTAATTTTCATGATCCAATTCCCTATCTTAAGGGTGTTGTGGAGGATGCAGCAGACTACAAATCTGTTATATGTTAGTGAGACTGTACAGCATCACTCTATCAATGTGATCTAGACACCTCAATCAGCTCTTTAAAATGCAGAAAGTATGC
This sequence comes from Megalobrama amblycephala, assembly GCF_018812025.1. Lineage (NCBI taxonomy): Eukaryota > Metazoa > Chordata > Actinopteri > Cypriniformes > Xenocyprididae > Megalobrama > Megalobrama amblycephala. The sequence continues at coordinate 40,656,106 of NC_063047.1, forward strand.
TTGACTACATTTCATGTTTGTATATATATATATATATATATATATATATATATATATATATATACAGATTACTTAACTACTTTTCTCTATCATGTAATCATCATTTAATAAATTACTGCTGCCAAGATTACTAGACATTGTACACAAATATCTCTCTTAGCTCTATTTAAGCACATTTAGCAGCTACTTAAATGGATTGCAAGTCGTTCTTTTTGCACTGAAACACTGCAATCATTCACCTCTGTGTTTCATAACGTGCAAAATGATTATATCTATTTGATTTTATTTAAATAATTATGTTTTCACGTTAATCACGTTTTAAAAAGCAGCATAAATCTGTTCATTGTGAAATCAATTGGGGGGTATAATGCTATTTCATGTATTCTGACTTATTTACACTGTTAAAGAGTTGGATTCCCATACTAAACATGGCCAAAGTTTCAAAACAGAGTTGGACGTATGACGGAGTATTTCTGTGCCAAAACTACTCTTCCAAATCCTCATAAACTTCGCAGTCTTCTTTTCGAGTATGGGCCTGTGTGATATCATAGGTTGGAATTCCTTTTTGGGCACTTCTCCCAGAAGAGTGCGCGTGCACACGTTGACCAGAGTGAGAGAGCAAGAGTACGCCCATCAACGCGCGTTCAGCTTTACGGAAGTCGTCGGCAGCGCTGCATAGGTCACAGGACTTCACGAAATCAACATTGTCACCAAAGAAGTGTTTTTGGTTGTGAGGGAAAGATAACCTTGCTTCCCAAAGAACCCAGCGTTAAGTGGAGCTGAGAGATTTGTGCTCACGCATTACGCACTACGCTCTCAATATTTGTTATTAAAATAACCATAGAAACTGATAGTTCCAATCACTTTTTTATTGGTTAAAATGAATGGAGAATATCTTGTGTTTTTCTGTGGCTGCTCGAGCCCTCAGGATCGGCGCTTATGGTTTCATAAACAAGGCCCAGTTTTACGCTGGATTTACAGATCATTTGAAACTGAAAGATGGAGCGGTCACAGCGGTAATGATCCCGGTTATGATTCGGAACCGCAGGTGGTGAGTAAAACTGCTTCAAATGTCTGTTTTGTTGGCAATAGGCGCCTAAGTGCGTATAATGTAAACAACATGAACATAGTGAATTCATAAATTCATTATCATTCACTATCCACTATATTCATTATAGTGATTCAAAAGTTATCCAGGGATAATGCGATGGTGTATTGTGTGTGTTCAAATACATTTCTTTAGCTGACCATTGATAGCTTGCAGATGATTGCTACGCAAAAGCTGCGCGTGCTCGTCACTCTTTAACTCCGCTCACACGGCACGCCTCCAGGCGCTCGACTGTTTTCGGAAAGACTCGGTACAGCGTATGTATCTTTTATAAATATGATAAAACTAAAGACTTTTTGGAGATATGAAGGATGCACTACTACTCTATAGGTACTCAAGAGTAACATGAGATTGGCAGAAACTGTGTGTGATACCCCCCCTTTAAATGTATTCAGTAAAAAGTATGATCATGGATAAAATATGGCTAGCAGTGTAACAAGCAATATTCAGTTAGTTAAAATGTTTAAGATGGAAATAAATGGGATTCACTGATGATAAATAAATAAACCTGGTTAGTGTGTAGTTTAAACACATTCAGTTCGTTTGTACTTTTAAATCTTACTTTTAACTTTTAAATGTTAAAACTGTGTAGTCCAAATGGATGGAATTTATACAGTATATACAATTCAAATTCATAAATCTTAAATTTAGGCCTAAATATTTTTTAGTGATAGCTGACAACCGTCAGAGAAATAATACTGTAGAGCAAATAACATGCAATGGTGAGATTCAAAGACTTAGCGAGAGCCAAGAAGCAATGCTAAGTCTACTTGTCAAAGCGACACTATTATTTATATATGATCCACCTGGGGTTAGCCATGAGTGGGGCTCTTATTCATTGCCCTTCCTGCTGAGTACACACAAACTGGCCATATGGAGATACTTACAAGAAGCTCATGTACAGATTTCCACCTCGTTTTTTATGTTTGGTCAGGTTCTGCACATGTGGCCGTGGTTAGTGATCAGAGGAGATTGAGAGAGGAGTATCAAGAAAGCCTATCAAGTTACATATTGGTTAATCTCTCCTGCTCACTTTCAGTTCTCCAACAGGCACCCGTGTGGGCAGACGCGCGTGGTGGTTGTCACTTTCCGCCTCATATATTTGAGAATGGCTGACTTATGGCGGAGCTCCCTGACCTGGCTCAAAGAAGCCCCCTGCTAATGTTTACCAGTGCACTTGAGGGAATATCTTTGTCTGATCTGGCCTCTTGACCAAGTTAAACTATATTTAAAGTGAACTTTTTAGTGTTGGCATTGTAAAGAATTGGATCTAAGACAGCATGTGCAGTGCCAAGGACAGAGACAAACTGTATGTTACAGAATTTTACTGTGTTGATACAGTATGTCCAACACTCATGTGTGTCATCTATGAGGCATTGATTCACACCAGACAACCCTGACAGACCACATGACCCAGCACATGGTGACACAGAAGGGAATGGTTTACAGTTCTGTGCAGTTGAGAGAGACCTGAGGGATGAATTACTACATAAACACTACCATACTTGGTATTGTCACTAAAGAAGTATGGAAATTGTTCACAATTGCTTTTTTCTTCAAAAATAATTATTATCCAAAATGTGCAAGTGACAACAGGGAAGTGACAAGGCACCAGACTAAATAAACTAGCCTGACTAAGTTTTAAAGAAAAGCTAAAATAGAACAATTTCAAATGGTAGAAGAAACTGTGAAGCAAAATGCTTGATGATTTTTCTTTTCTTAGAGGACTGTTTAATTTGCTATTATAATGCTATTATAATGAGTTAAAGATGTGAAAGTATGGGCAAGTTCACTAACATGCTTTCTTCATGACCTCTAACCCTCAAATTTATCATTTTTGCAGCCTGCCAATGTTCTTCACCATTCAACAATTCTAGTGCAGTGTTGGGGAACTTTACTTTGAAAGTTATATTATTATAAAAATCAACTAGTTCTGTTACATTGTTGCTTTTTAAGCCTGGAACACACCAAGCCGACGATCGGCCGTCGGGCAGCTTTTGTTCGTCGGCTGACCAAGTTTTCTCAGTGTGTTCCGCACCGCCGTCCTCGTTGGCTTTTTTTCGGCCGATTTGACATGTTGAATCAGCAACGGAGCTCGACAGTCTGTCGGGCAATCTGATCATTCTGATTGGCTGTTCAGCTACTGCCACCTGCTGGTACGGAAAGGCATTTCTTCTTACGCAGGCGCAGAACGGACGTGCTACTTGGCCGCTGGGTGTCAAGTAGGGCTGCAACTAACAATTATTTTGATAATCGATTAGTTGACTGACTTCCTTTTCGATTAATCGATTAATTGGATAAAAATCCTAATTTTATTTTTATTTTATTGACAAAGAAACACAATATTGCACATCCTGCCCAATGTACTTCAAATAAATGTGCCAACTGAATGCTACGAAAACATACAGTCAATTATTACACTACCTGTCATAATAAAGAGAGAACACAAATATTTTAGGAATCTATAAAAAACTTGTTTGAAACAAAAAATGGTATTGCCATTTATTAGGAAAATAACAAACTGAAACAACTAAATAGTTTCTAAATAATATTCACACATAATATCCAAAAAAACTTAACAGTCTCTGTTTGTATTGACTGTAACTGGGCATCTGAAAAAAACAACAACAACAACAACTATGAAGTGTTTGACTTTTTCCTGACTTTCTTGTAAAACAGTAAAATCAAAAATTCATGGATAACAACAAGCTTTAGAAATACTGCTGTAACTAAAGAGCTTACACATACTGGTGGATTAATCATTACAGAAACATGAACAATGACTTTAGTAATCACCAATACTGATTTATTACAGTTTATGCTGCCCTGACCTGTGGCACAAACCATACATTGGGTATCAGATGTCTAATAACTTTAGCACTGTATATAGTGAATAGCCTATAGTTTAAATCTCTACTCTACATTAAAAATGAAGATAGTAATAAAGATAAAGAAAAACACAAACTCAGTGTTAACCAACAGGCAAGATAAATGTTCTGCAGGAACACACACATCCACTCTGGACACAATCACCTTTTACTGTCATTTCTTTATCCTGTAAAGAGGCTATAAGAAACGTCTTATATTTATATTCAATTACATGTTGTTATCCCTTTATAGTTACTACTATCATAAAATACTTGAATGACATGTTGACTTTTAAATCTAAATTTAACTTTAAACAGATATTTCAGCAAAATGAATATTTTTGCACTGAATATTAATAGTCTCCCTCTCTCCCGCACTGCGTCTCTCTGATGTGGGTGCGCGCGCCGGTGCTCATTCAGTAAAGTTTGAAGTTTAACGCAGACTGTCAGGACGAGCCTTTATGCAAAATGTAAATGCTCGCGTGAATTTATAACATTTACAGATAAGGATATAGCCCTAGAATGAACGTTTTGCTAATGCATTATGCAATAGCTAAAATAAATAATTCTCATGTTTTGATCAGCTTTGATCTCATACCTTTCCCACAGCAGCTCACTGTTTCCTCCACTATTTTTAGATGCATTTTGGTCCATAGAAATGCATTATTCAGTGCTGTAATTTGATGCAACTGGGGGAAGTCTTCTGTGCATGGTGGGCGGAGCCAACTAATCGATAATGAGAATCGTTGTCGATGATTTTCATTATCGATTATTATCGATTTTATCAAATAGCTGTTGTAGCCCTAGTGTCAAGCGTCGGTTTGGTGTGTCAGGGCAACTTTGGACCCAGATGCTGCCGACGTGAGCCAACCTCGCAGTCTGCTTTCGGCGCCACTAGTTCATCAGCATCGGCTTGGTGTGTTCCAGGCTATATGGGCATTAAGTTAGTACCTTTGCATTACTTTTACATTTATATTTAGATCCATAACGCATTTTCCTTGGATTTAACCATACAGCAACAAATGACAGAACACAAGACCTTGATTTGATTGGATTATCTGCCTTATTTTTCAGTTAAGAGTGGGTGCGGCCATTTGTAAGTTTAATGTGTCTGGCTTCCGGTGTCATTCGCTTCCAGTTATTTTTAGCTGTACAAAACAGCTCGTTATGCTGCTTGATATTGCAAACTGGTATTTCTTACCATTTGTTTTATGTATTGTCTTAACTATAAACACACTGGAGAAAACAGTTTTACAGTTTACTGCACTTTGATATTCTTTTCGTTATTTACCTATAGCGGCCAATGAATCGGAAGTCTCGCACATTCACAGAAAACGCCTTACTTCCATGTTAAAATATAAGGTGGATAATAGTAAATATTTAAACATAGATATCCTCACTGACCATCTTCTCCTGCCCCGACTCAAAAATCTCAAAAATCATACAGGTGCTTGTCAAGTTATGTCTCAAAAGGTACTTTCAATAAAAGGTCCAACATAAGAATACATTTAGCTGTGTTGCTATGTGTTATGAATAAGCAACAGAGGCAAACACTATGTAGAGCGAATGCGAGCGTCTCGCTTACAATAAGCCCATCTAACCCATGTCACCGGTCGGATATTTTTATATGACGCACCACAACTTTTTGAGACTGCTTACACTAGACACATGAAAGTAAATATTATAAACTGGTGCATGATGGTGCTGTATGGTACTGAAGCATCTATTGTAGCCCATCGCTTCACAATGCCCAGTTTGCTCTGATATGTTCATGACCAGTTTAAGCTTTGAAGGTCTAAATGCAGTGAATTTTAGCTTGCACTTCTGTAACCAACGCTGAATGTTTTTTCCCATGTAACGAATTGTATCTTGCATATGAAATTTTATGAATTCATTTTCTTTTTTTTTTTTAATGTCAGGAGTTACATGAAATATTCTTAGTAACTTATGCATTGACTAAGGCTGTGGGATCCCAATACTCTTGACCAGCCACTCTGGAGAGCTTAAGAGCCGGTGAGCACCAGTGAGGCTTTAAATGCCTTTAATAAGACTGCTACAAAGAACCCTTTCTTTAGCTCAACAGATTGGGTTCCCACAGTCCAGCCCTCAGGGGCCTCTCTAAAGGGCAGTCTCATAGGCCAGGGCAGGTATCCCACACACAAAACATCTAGACTTCCACCAAGGGAAGTCTCTTTGAATCACTGACTAACTGATATCTCATTGTCTCACTATTTCTTCCACTCTCGATTACAATCTTACTGAGCAAAAAGTCATTTATACAAGGTACTTACTCATCCTAATGACAAACTATCAGTTTTGTAACAAATAGAGACTTTGAGACTAAATAAATTGAGGAAAACATTTTCACAAAATAAAATTAAACCTTAACAACAACATAAGTCTTGTATAGTCTTGTAAACAATTTACAATTCAAAAATTGCACAAACCAGATTTTACATGGAAATTGAACAAGCAGCAAAAATCAATTTTTAAGTGCAGGCCATCTGAAATGCAAAGTTGAACTCAACTTTGAGTTCAACTTTTTTATACAAACATATGGGTAATTAGTGTTTAATAGGAACTGGCCTTCTTACACCATAAAAAAAAGAATGCACCTCAGTTCAAAGACCCCTCCACTCTCCAATAATGAATGACATAGTTAGGCATAATATGTTTGCAATATTTACAACAGATGCATTTTAAAACTACTAATTTACTTTACAATGTTGTTACCCCTTCTAGAACACCTGACAAAAAGAACATGTTGTTCCAGTGTCCTAGATGGAGTAATAATATGAGTGCGTCTGAAACTGGAGCATGGTAGTGTGGTCGATGGCGAAACTGCCAGTGTGAGTAACGCAAAATGCCAATTTCATCACCTTTTAATGCAGCTTTGGCAAAATCCATTAATGTAACATGCAGAGAAATATTAGGTTGACTTGGATGAAGTACAAACATAGAAATCTCCTAAGCCAGGGCTAGGCAACAGAGACATAAGAAAATAAGTAAAGGATTTTAACAGGCTTACCCTGGGCCCTCTCTTTCCTGGTAATCCTGGCTTGCCAGGAGGTCCTGGAGGTCCCTGAAAGAAGGGAGGGAAATCATGACAAAAAGGGTCATTTAGTGTTAAATATCTACCTGCTGACATTGAATGAACAAACAAGGCAATAATCCCCCTATTGGATGGAGGCAGTGAAATCAAGTCAATGTTTTAAGATACTTTGAGAGTTAGACACTTAAACTCGCAAATATATAGTTTTAGTGGCTGGTTTAAAAAAAATAAGTAAATTGAAGAGAGAAGAAAAAAATTGCTGAAGAAGATTATTTTAAAATGTTACAAGTTGAAAACGGACATTGGAGAGACAGGATACTTTTTAAAAAACTCTTTAGCAAAGCTGAAGTTTTTTTTTTTTTTTTTTTTTTTAAATAAATCAAAATTGGACTGCTGTTGTTTTTAATAAACTGTCCATACTGCTGCACCTTTTGGCTTGTTTTTCTGGCAAATGACTGGTTTTAGTCATTGGTGACCTTGATAATTTTGCGCATCATCTAGCTTTAAATCAATTACACACATGAATCAACTGAGCTTGCATTTAAGAGGTCAGTGTTCATAGAATTGTGTTTTCCTTTCACTTAGGTAGAGGAGATTTAAAAAAAAAAAAAAAAAAAACAAGAGCACATGCAGGTCTGATATAACACATCCAGCAATTCTTGTGCATCTGGCAAGAGTGGATCCTTTTCACAATTCCGCCTACCCGCAAAGAAGAGTATCAGTTGTTTTGTCTTACCTTCGCATCACATACTTCTATGAAAATACAAAAGGTATACATTAAGAGTAAGACTAATAATGTTTATAATAATGTCTATGTTTTTCAGCTGGGTTGTGTTGGTAACGTTATTGATTATTTCCATTCTGCCTTAGATGCTTAGGGAATTAGGATAGCTAGCAGCAACTTTAGCCTAGTTTTTGTGCAGTTGAATTGCTGTCAGAGTTGTATGACAACGATTACGTGTCCACACAAATCTGTTATTTGTAATAACAAGTATATTGTCTATTGTGTTTAAAACAATTCTTTATTTTTAGAAATTGGTATGATAATGGTATTGTACTGGTGAGAGTTATTTAAGAGTAATGGACAACTGAAAGTATCACATTCACATATAATCCTCAGAAGAATTAATGGTGTGAAGAATTCAGTCCATTTTATTTACATCATACCATTTTAAACTGAACTGATGCAATATTTTAAGTTTCTAAAATACATAAGAAATACAAAAGACAAAACAAAAGTACAGAATATGTGTTCATTCATTTAATGTTATTCCCTGGATAATTTATTTGGTTCGTTTCATTTGATGCTGCTATGACTGTAACAGTGAGTATACTGTGTAAATCATTGATATGTATAGATGCCAGATTTGACCACTTCAGATATGTCCACCATCTTGGAACAGTTAACATGATGCTGTTCATCACTTACACTAACAACAGCATCGTACAGCCTATGGCTGTAAAAACCACTGAGCTATAAATTCCAGATGAAATGGTTTAACATTTCAGAGGTGAGAATGTGATGTTCCCTTTCGAAAATCTCAAATCTCACCAATCCTATGACATCATTAAGACGTGGCCCCGAAGTATAAAGGAGCCGTGAAACAGTATCATTTCGTCTTTCGGGACTGTTTTGTCTGATCGCGATTTCATCGAATCTGGTAAGGAAACTTTATATCATGTCTGACAAACGTTTCAGAAAGTGTGCTGACCCGTGTCCCAGGTTTTTGACACCCAAAGACACACACAATCTGTGCGTTTTCTGTCTGTGAGAGAAGCACGCACGGACAGTGCTTGAGGGCACTGTCTGTGTTAACTGTGAGCATCTCCATATTAGGACGCTCCGTTCTCGTTTGGCACTCTTCTCGAGGGAAGAGGCATCAACATCTGTGCCTGGTGGTTCTGGCCCCGCTCGTGCTGAGGCAGAGTGGTGGCTGAAATCATGGGGCTTGCAGGTGGAGCTCACTGAAGAGTTTGAGAGAGGTGTAAATCTCTCTCAGCCCCCAGTGGCTGGCAAGGATGAGCTGTTGGATGACGATGATGTCCTTTCATTGACGTCACTGGATCCAGCAGAGAGTGCTCTTCTGGCTTCTAGCCCAAGAGAGCAGGAGATGGCTGTTGATGAGGAAGCAGGCAAGCCTGCTGAATCTTCAAGGCCTCCCTGCCCTGCTTATGCAGAGCTGCTGGAGGTTATGAAACGCGCTTCTGGCAGGCTGCAGCTGCCTTGGGAGCGCGTTAAGAAAGGGACCGCACGCGGACGGCTCGACAAGTGGTTCCTTTCTGGCCATAGCCCTGCAGCCCCCGTAAGCCTTCCATTCCTTCCTGATCTCCATGTTGAGATCGAGAAGGCATGGAAGAACCCATATTCGGCTCGCAATCATCGACATCAGCGGGCGAATTTCGCTGATGTTGAGGGATTGACCAGCATGGATATGTGTCGATGCCTCCTATTGACAAGACGTTTGTGAACTATCTGGTCATGGGGCAGGCACCGACACTGAAAGCTCCAGTCCTGCCGTCTAAGCCCCTTAAGACCACCTCTCGCTTAAACGGCAGGGCATACACGGCAGCGGGTCAGGCTGGGGTGACCTTACACACCATGGCGGTGTTACAGGCCTACCAGGATGACCTGCTGAAAGATCTGGATCAGGGGCAGGGTCTGTCCCCTGAGGCGATAGAAGAGCTGCGCCGCATCAAGGATCTCGCTCTCCGGGCCACTAAGCAAACCACGGAGAGACATCTGTGGCTGAACCTGGCGGATATCAGGGAGAAAGAGAAGGGCTTTAGAGGGCCAGGACCTTCTGTCTGTCTGGGCCCAGATTTAGATCTTAGCGGTATGCAGGTTTTAAACGCTGCTGAGCGCACCTTCGCCTTCTGAACTTTTCGGCACCTCTGTCGAGGCGGTGGTGGGAAAGTTCAGGGAGGCGAAGGTGCGCTCAGCAGCGTTTAAAACCTGCATACTGCTAAGATCTAAATCTGGGCCCAGACAGATAGAAGGTCCTGGCCCGTCTCGAGTTGAGGCTCGAAGACAGGGCCAGAAGTCCAGCGTGGCCTCTCGGGCACCTCCTCTCCATGGAGCAGGTCCCAGAGAAGGCAGGACTCACGGAAGAAGAAGCAGGATTTGAGAGAGGTGATCGACCGCAGACGCCAGCAGCATCAGTAATCAATCCCCTCTCTGTAAGGGCAATTTACATCTGCTCTCTCCTCTTCTTCTTCCACCTCCTGTGTTCTTGATTCAATGTAACATGCTCAGACGCTTCTGACGGTCAGGCTGACCGCTGGGCCCATGATGAATATATTTCTGATGGCTTGCCTTCTGGCTTGATAGTGAAGAGGCTCTTTTAGGCTTAAAAGAAACCTAGATTCCATCCTTCCTTCTGGAAAATGAGGAGTCTTCAGTCTTCGAGCTGCAAGAAGGTAAGCTGGTTCTATATTTATGTTTTAAAATATGTCGACCTTGTTTTTCCTGTATAGATTTTTTTACTGAGCATATAGATGAAAAAATATAGTTTTTTTTGGGCACTGAAGTTCCATTAGGTTGGCTGGAATGATTTATTTGTACTGTGTTGGCCACAAAATGGCCGCCTCTCAGCCACTTTTGGTAGAGTAGCTTCACCTCTGGTTTTAGCTAGAGTATGTTTGAGTTAGCGCTCTTTACTTCAGATAGATCTAATGTCTAGTGTCGGCTTTCTGGGCAGCCTGACATTGTTTGCTTGATGAGCTTTGCTTTACTTAAGTTTCCTCTTCTCTGGTCGAGTTTAGAGGTTGAGTTTAAGCCCAGGCAGATCTATGCTTCGTGCGGCCTTATAGGTCGACAGCTTAGCCGGCCTAGGCTAGAACTAGGGTTTAGGTGGTTTACTGAAACAAATTCACCCTTTATTGCTACTATCCCTTGTCAGGTGGTATAGTTCCTAGTTCTGGCCTCCTCTTGTTTGAGTTGTCAGGCCAAATGCCCATTTTCCCCCTTTTTGGTGTAGGTGCTAGTTAGGATAGCAGCTAAGGTAGTAGGCTGCTTCTAGCCTCGCTGGTGCCGTTGTCTCAGGTGGTAGGCCCTTATCTTTGTTTAGATAAGTGTATGCTATGTTGCTTAGGCCTCACTTTCTAGAACTTCATTCATAATGAATTTGCCTTTCCCCTGAGCCCCTTGAATTAGCATTCAAGCTTGAGGTTACGGTGTTAGCTTGATTTAGCTCCCGTTCTCTAGGGTTCCGTACATATGTATCTTTTCTGTTTGGTGAAAGCACCCATTCTTTTCAGGATGGTATGTATGAATAGCAAAGCATTGTGTTTGCTTTGGGTTCTAGTTTTGCCCTACACATGTGTGAGCTTAACTCCTTGCTGACACAGGTTAGCACCTGTTCTTATGAGGAGTTGGCTTGTTTCTAGCCTCTGTTAGAGCATGGTGACTATTTGTACTCCCCTTGCTTTTAGGGTTTTTGGTGTTTTACTGAGTACATGACCTGATGGTTTGCATAGCTCAGGTTGAGTGGTAGGGAACCTCACTTTTCAGTTTGGAAAACAGTTTTGCTCACTTAATTTAGCACTGCCACAGGTTTATGCCCATGTCTGTCTGAAGTAGTAGACCACTTTAGGCCTCCTTCAGACCATGGTAGCATATGTTGTTGTGCTCCCCTGTTTTGTTAGGGTTTAGAGTGTTAATTACATTGCCTGTTGAAATGTGTAGACTTAAGCTCAGGTTGAGTTAAGCTAGTTAACCACAATTGTTTGTTGGGTTTTTAGAGCTGGTTCCCTTTGAGCATGGTCACCTATGAAACCACTAGCTGACGCCACGTGTCTGTTGGAGTCGCAGGCCCTGCTTGGGCCTCCTTCAATTAACATGTTGGCACAGTTCTGTGTTGGTTTTGCTATCACTGCCACTGGCTACGCCCGTATCTGCTATAGCAGGCCCGGTTTGGGCCTCTCTCAGGGTATGCTGGTGGAGTGTGTACTCCTCTTGCTTTGAGAGTAAAAGGTGTTTTATTGAGTACATGGCCTGTTGGTTTGTGTTGGATTTATTAAGCTCTAGTCGAGCTAAATCTTCATTCTGAATGAGTTACATGGTTGTGGGTCCTTGCTTTCAGCAAGCTAGCTGTTCGAGGTGTGTGGCCCTAACAGGCCGCCCTTGAAGCTTTCCCACCTCCATTTCTGGGTGTTGAAACTTAAGCAGATTAAACATGTAGCTTCACATGTTGGCTTTTAGCAAGGCTGCTGTGTTATTTATATTTCTACACTGTGTAGAACTGTTGTCATGTTGTAGGCCCCTTCTTGGGCCTCCATGATTTTGTGCCTACAGTACGGTCTCTGTACTTCCCTTGTTAGGGTTGGCCTGCATAGTGCTTAGCTCCCTGAGTTTGTCAGTGGTTGAAGGCCTCTATGAGGCCTCCCGTTTATGTTCTAGCCCCAGGCTGATTAAGGTGCTCCCCTTGTCAGGGGTATTTGAGTACACAGACTCCTCAGTGCAAATAATCAGGTGCTGAGTAGATCCTAGGATTGAGTAGAGTTTACTCCCCTCATTTGTAGGATTAAGAACACTTAGCTGAGTCCTGCTCTCCTGGATGCCCGTCTCTATGTTCTGGTCTGAGTTGCTTACTGCCCTTTGGCAGTCACACTTACTGGATATCTTCTCTGAAGAATGCGTTGTTGAGGCTCTTTGTTCAGACAGGTTGCTGGCCAAGACTAGGTTGCTATCAGACCGGGTCAGCCTCCCTGGTGGCATTTGGGGTGACTGTGTCCCCCTTCTAGTGACTGGCTGGGGTTCCTTCCAGCCCCCTGGCTACATTCCCTTAGAGGGACCCTCTTTGTCAGAAAGTTTGGTCCCAGAAGCCTTGGAGCGGCCTTGGTAGGCCTTACATACGTAAACTGAGACGGTTTGTGTTTTTATGTATAACTCAATATGCAATATCAGTATGCAGAATTATCACATTAATGATAAACTAAATGCTGTGAAAATGATCTTTTAATGTCAATTGCAAATTTAAATGTCATATTTTATATTAAGTATTCTCAAGTTACATGACAAATTTCACATCCATTAATGCAAGTGGTCTGAAAGGAAACCCATAACTACCAGTTGAATAAAGTTAAGCTTTATTTTGAAACATTGCAAAATTTGGACTATGGACATCTCCAAATACTTAAATTCCTTGTTTGAATTTATGCCCTCTTCTTTATTTGTGAACTATTACTGATTATTACATGACTGATCATATTTTATGTTCGTTATGTGCTATGGTATCTTAAATAACATTTAAAAAAGACAGTGATGGTATGCTTTTTTTTCAGGCCTTATTCTGTTCCGCCAATGCTCACAAATCTATTTTTATAACATTAAAAAGTCTTTTTGCAACATATATATATATATATATATATATATATATATATATATATATATATATATATATATATGCACACACACACACACACACACACACCAATCAGGCATAACATTATGACCACCTTCCTAATATTGTGTTGGTACCCCTTTTGCTGCCAAAACAACCCTGACCCATCGACTCATTGACTCCGCTAGACCCTTGAAGCTGTGCTGTGGTATCTGGCACAAAGATGTTAGCAGCAGATCCTTTAAGTCCTGTCCGTTGGGAGGTGGGGCATCCATGGATTGGATTTGTTTGTTCAGCACATCCCACAGATGCCCGATTGGATTGAGATTTGGGGAAGTTGGAGGCCAAGTCTACACCTCAAACTCGTTATTGTGCTTCTCAATCTATTCCTGAACCATTTTTGCTTTGTGGCAGGGCGCATTATCCTGCTGAAAGAGGCCACAGCCACCAGGGAATACCGTTTCCATGAAAGGGTGTACATGGTCTGCAACAATGCTTAGGTAGGTGGTACATGTCAAATTAACATCCACATGGATGGCAGGACCCAAGGTTTCCCAGCAGAACATTGCCCAAACATCACACTGCCTCTGCCGGCATGCCTTCTTCTTGGCATAGTGCATCCTGTTGCCATGTGTTCCCCAGGTAAGCCACGCATTGGCCATATATATGTGTATATATATATATATATATATATATATATATATATATATATATATATATATATATGTTTATCAAAATAAAACTGAAAAAATATTGACTTTCATTTTTTATATATATATTAACAAAATAACATAAGATTATTAAGTTGACCTTTATTCTGGTACATAGAGGTGGTGAATTAAGCAGTACATAAAGTACTGAATGAAGAGTCTTTCTGTTCCTACATGTAAGTAAATGCCATTTAGTTTTTATATCATTATCTCTCTTTCTGTCAAGATCACAAAAATCTGGCAATATCAGTGAAGGACTTCAATCATCCATGTTAGTTTTGATATAATTTACCTGCAATGTGCTTTGGAATTTGCCTTTTGAAAAATGTGTCAGCGTCAATCCAAGTGGCATATGCATCTGATGACAGCTTTGAACTAATGAAAAACATTTCTTACAAAAAAATTATACAAGACAATTCCTGGCAATGTTTTGTAACACCTGTAGACCTGGCAAGATCCCACATACTCATACTGAGAGTGATGCTGCCAGAACTCCACAATGTTTGCAGGCTTCCTGTTTCTAATCATTTCGAAAGCAAAACTTACTAATAAAAGATTATCTTAGATTATCAAAGGGGTGCGCTATTAATGTTTTAAAGAAATCTACTTTAAAACTACTTTAAATAAACATGAACTGCATATTGACTGTCTTTAGTTTTTTGTGCAATAAACTTCCTTTTAAAAATTAGCTTCTATGGAGTAGGATCAAACACAATAAACCAAGAGACATTGTGCACACAGTGACTGCTTGATAAGAATGACATTAATATGGTAATGTTGAGCTCCAGAGAGAAAGAAAGACAGAAGAGCCCATTTGAGCCCCCTACTCTTTGTCTTCCACGTGGCAAATTTCCTGAATGAAAGCAATCTCTCTCTCTCTATCTGTCTCAAAGAAGGAATGAAAAGATTAGAAAAGGAGGAAACAAGGCCTTTTATAGCAATTGCTAAAGGGGATCTCTCCCGAAAATGCACAGTGCTATCTGTGTGACAGCCATACTGAACAGCACATCTGGTTGTTGTTTGTTGTTGGAAAAGAGTTCAGAACTGTGACTGTATATACAGTACCATAATACGCTGCATAATAGTGCTGGATGAGGTCAGCAGACTTTATAGCAAATATCAGCTCACTTTCAGTAGAGCACAGTTCTGTTCTGTAGTAAAAATCGTATGCACAAGAAATGGATCTGTTACAAGATTGATTGATCGATTCACTCTCATCCAATCACAGTGCAACCTTCAGTGGCATACATCCACAATCTCACCCCGCTGACTTCCTCCAGGTTGTCAGCTAAAAGACATTGGGTCTCATTCGCTAAGCATGCGTACGTGCAAATTTGTCAGTGAAATCTGCGTATGACCGTCTTCAAAATCATGATACACCAAAAACTTTCATAATAAAATTAAAGTTATTTGCATTATAGCTTCAGCTGCAAGGTTTCTCTGAAAGATTGTGCGGAAAGCCCTTAGATGGAGATGGTTTATAATAGTCCAAATTTACTAACATTAGAACGAGATTAAGAATAAATTCACGTGTTGTGAATTAATCCGAGTACAAATACAAAATAATCCACTCAATAATTAGTGAATGAGACCCATTATTCCTATCACTGACTGAATAACATTTTTTTTTATTATTAATCCTACCCAAAAGAGTATTTCTACTTAAACACAAACTTCCTATGATTTACTCTTTTCCCAACGGTGACTGGATTTAAGGTAATCTAAAATGCTAAAATGCAACTGTACACTGTACATAAGAGAGTTTGTGTACCTTTTTTAGGCTGTACTGCAAAAATATATATTTTAAAGGGGACCTATTATGCCCCTTTTTGTAAAATAAGTCTCTGATTCCCCCAGAGTGTTTATGTGAAGTTTTACCTCAAAATACCCCACAGATCATTTTTTTAGCATGTTTAAATTCCCACTTTTTGGAAGTGAGCAAAAACACACAGTTATTGTGTGTGTCCATTTAAATGCAAAGAAGAGGGTGGAGCTTCAAGAGCTCATGCTCCGGCATACCGATAACAACAAAACAGGACAATCTCACGCACTGAAAATGTCAGAAACTGTCAGTAGCGGTGTTCAGTTCAAACCAGAGTCAGACAATGATGCCTACAGAGCCAAAGAACAGGTTTAGTTTAGTTTGATTACGCTATAACTTATGTTGTCATCTTGCTTTTATTCACTATTTGTAGAAGACTGTTGTGGCGGACTCCGTCTGAATGATGGCCAAAACTTTACTGATGAGTTTTATGAAGTTTATTGTACTTCACACAAAAGATGAAGCATCCGTTTTCACTCCAGAAAGAGTAAGAGCTGAAAAAGTACAAGAAGTGTGCATTAAAGTCTTATCTATAAACTCTCTCTCCTCCTTGCATTATCATCAACATACACAGCAAATTACACAAAAACACTTGTTACAACTAATAGTAAACAAAGGAATACAGACCTTATGCTTTTTCGGGGTTTGCTTAATAACTGGCAAACTTCATATCCGTAAAACAACTCCAATGAACTGTAATAAAGTGCATGCTCTCCCTTTCATTACTGCAGTGACCAGTATTGCTCCGGAGACTATAAGCTGGATCACAAATTGTTTGTACCTTGATGAACAACTGTTTTTTAGCAAAACCCGTATGTTTAATTGTCCTTTTATTTTGACCCTCATTCCCAAAGCAGAATTTATGGATATGGGGGCGCATTCCCTTCAAAAATAAAACTTATTCACTGCATCTTCAGCACTCTTATGCTCACTCTTGCATCCAACAACAAAACACCTGATTTGCTTACGAGACATTCTCATCGCTACAGCTGCTCCGGCCTGAAAAAATGGCGGCAATGTGCAACTCACTCAGGGCGGAAACTATGCTAATACGGCAGAGTTCGTCAGCAGTCATGGGCCAGGTCTAGGCATTTTGTGATGTCACAAATGGTAGAATCTGCAAACGGCTTATTCTGAGGCACTGCTTATTATTTATGGGGATTAAAAAAAGAGGAGTTGGTGCTTGACAATTTTACTTGACAAAAAAAATTGCACAAGATATTTTAAACTTTTTTTCTTGTTTAGGCATAAAGCTACATTTAGTAAGGTTAGGTTTTAAAATAAGAAAAAAATGACAATAGGGTAAAGAACAATAAATAATTCAAGATATATTTATATTCTCTGAAAACAAGTCCTAATAATTTACACAATTTTGCTTCTCAAGTAAATTTATCTTGTTTTAAAGCTTCAAGGATATTTAGATATGTTAAGTGGAAAACAAGACAAACTGCTGATTAAGGTTGTTTTTTTAATTATTTTTTTTTCGTTTTTTTTTTTTTCAGTGTGTGTCCTCTCACTCGCTGGCTTGTGACCTCATTATTTAACTACAAGGAAAAAGTGCGTATGCATTACACATGACCGGCATGCAATGCCCTTTCAAAGGATTTTATAAACTAGGCTTAAGACCAAGACCACCAAAAGCTCAAAGGCAACAATGATGACACCATTTTCCAGCCTTCAACCAACAGTTTGCACCCAGACAAGGTTGTTTAACTGGTAAAAGATGTAGTTGTGTAGTGTGTGGTGTATTATATATTGAACTCCTGAAGAGGTAATGGAAATCAACTGACAAAGAATCCATATTAATGCAATGGTACAGTCAGCACTTAAATATAACATGAAGGCAAATGACAAGGCACAAAAAAACCC
This sequence comes from Megalobrama amblycephala, assembly GCF_018812025.1. Classification (NCBI taxonomy): domain Eukaryota; kingdom Metazoa; phylum Chordata; class Actinopteri; order Cypriniformes; family Xenocyprididae; genus Megalobrama; species Megalobrama amblycephala. Next base: position 40,673,875 of record NC_063047.1, read on the forward strand.
CCCAAAAACACACACACACACACGTGTGCACACACATGCACGCACACACACGCGCACGCACACACACACGCGCGCACATGGCCACAGCTAATAATTCACATTTCACCATTCTTCAAAATAAGCAAAGCAGCACTTGCCATCTGGCCACCATAAGACACTGTTTAAAAAAAAGAAAGAAAATGGTCTTCGTACCATGGAGTTCTAGTGGTCTGTTGAAAGCTGAAGACCTTGTTGTTATGGTTCTGTAACCTGACTTAGCTTTGAGTATTTCAACAAGCAAATTCCCACCTTCTGTAAAATAATCAGGGAAAATCCTGCTATAATAACATTTTACTGTAAAATAAATGGATCATTTTACTAGCTCGTACGACAAATTTCTTTTACATTTTTTTTTTTATACAATCTGAACTAACCGTGCCAAAAGGTCAAGGTCAAAGGTTTTAAAATATCTGATATTTTAAAAGACTCACTGACCTTGACCATGACTCAGTCATGATTTGATTTGGCAGACAAAAGTTTTGACAAAAGTAAGCAGTGAAGGATTTAAAAAAAATTAAAATTTTGTTATAAAAAAACTATTTTAAGATATGATAAAAAAAACTTTGTCAAACTACATAATAAGGTTTTCTTGCTCTTATTGAGGCTTTATTTTTTATTCATTATGATATTAGTACAGTTATATCAACCCAACATTTTATACCTTATGTTACCAACCCAGTTACAGGTTGAGATCACAATGGTTTATATACATACACACACACACACTATATTATATATATATATATATATATATATATATATATATATATATATATATATATATATATATATATGGACGAATTTGAAGTGACCTTTCCAACATGATTATGTAATGCGTGGCACATCACAGAGGTTTTTAGAAAATGACCGATCGTTTCGCTAGATAAGACCCTCATTCCTCATCTGGGATCCTGTAGAGCCCTTTGAAGCTGCATTGAAATGGCAATTTGGACTTTCAACCATTTGGTAACTGTTGAAGTCTAGATCAATTCTGAGATTTTCCAAATCCATTGTGATTCTCTCTCGAATCGATTCTGAGCTTAGATTTTAACTTTGAACTTGACAGACACACCACTTGAACCTTCTATAAAATAATCATTCATAAAGTTCAAAAAGGTTGAAATGAATTACAAGGGTGTTTGCAGTGGACTGTTTACATTAATCTTGCATCATAAAAGCATTCTGAGGTGCAAGTACATAACTGAACGCACAACTTTTTCGTTAGCATTTGAGCGAGTGGTGAAAAACTAGCCTAGAGTGCCATCTGCTGTTAAAAACAAAGCTCAGAATTGATTCAAGAGAGAATCGCGATGCATTCAGAAAATCTCAGAATCGATCCACGAATCGAGATGAATCGATTTATTCTCCCAGCCCTATTTCTATGTGTCAGACTATTTCTAACCAAAATGTTTGCAGAACATTTTACAAAATTTCCAACAACTTGACCTGTGTCAGTCTGTTTCAATCTCTACAAAAATGTGAAAAATGCAAAGACTATGGCAACAAAAAAAAAAATGAAAGAACATCCTACCGGTGGTCCAGGTTCTCCTTTCAGGCCAGGTGACTCAGCCAAGAGGGAGTACTGGGTTGGTTCAAAGTCAAAGGTTTGGAAACCATCTGTGGCCGCAGGGGTGACAGGCTCAAAAGAGGTGGGTTTGGCCCCAAAAAACAAGGTCTCCTTTGGTAGAGGTTTCCGTGAAGCTATTGATGCTGTTGTCATCTCTGACACTGTGAATGTGCTAGAAGGTTTAGGTTTTGTTGTGGCAGGCGTCTGGATATCTAGTTTGTTCTTCTGTTGGCCTGTTGGTCTGGCAGTGACAGCCATCCCATTCTCTTTTAACATCTGGGGCTTTATAGTTGCCCCCACAAGTTTCTTCCTGGGGCTGTTTTTTTGAGTTGGCTTTGGAGATATTTGTGATGGCATGACAGTTTGTGCTGTGGCCTGCAGGGGGGGCTGTAGTGTGGGCTGGGCTATCGTTGGTGGCACTGTGCTTTGTACAGACTGAGATGTCATTAGAGTGGACATGTTCAGGCCTTGTGAGGTTTCATGATTATTTTGTATTTTGTCTTGTGTTAGTGAAGGTTTAGAGCTAAAATGTCTGTCATTTAGCTCTGTTACAATGCTTGGGGTCTGAATGGTGACAGATATATTGGGGTCTAGGGGTAACAGCGGTAAAAGAGGAGGGAGGTTAGGCCGATAAGTGTCAGCTTCCCTGCACTGTTTTTTAATGTACTTACAATAATTGTGAGCTGCCTTAGCAGAGGGATGGATATCAAACTGGCAGATGGCTCCTTCAAACTGCACATAGTTCTGGCTCATTTTTCCCAAGCGAAAGGAGCCCTCTGGATCCAGCGTTTCTTCATTTTTAAAATGCAAATCTGCATGTACACTTGTCTTCCCACAAGAAGTATATAACGAAACCCTTTGGGCTTGGATTTCCAAAGCCAGGTTGTGCCACTGGCCATTGTGAACATCATAATCAAAATTTACAGTGTTCTTTTGGCCCAAGTAAACTAAGATTTTCCCAGGGATGAACTGCACCCCTAGTTGCAGTCTTTTCCTCTTTGTCACAACGGTGAAGAGGAAAGCATTGTTTATGCGATGCGAACATACGCTAAGGATGAGAGAGAACGCCGAGCCCAGTGATGCAGGGACGACAGAGCTCACTGGGACGTCAATTCTCGCCCTTTGGGTTAGGATGACTCCCGATTTGAAGGGGATGACACCTTGAGGTGTGGAGCGTGTCCCAGATGGTCTTTTCCCAACCAATCCCAGTCTTTGCAGCACGTCCACATCTACAAAAAGGAAAACAACAAATAATTGCAGGAATAATCACATATACATAATACATACATGTACTGTGACTAAAAAAAGGATTTAAGAGCAAAATGGATCTCGTCGCAGGCGACTGAAGGCTTGCAGCTGTTTCTCACACACTGAGAACACTGAGCTCATTACAGGAACAGATCATTAACAAAAGCATATGAAGAACATATGCGGCAAAGGTAATGTTTCATCTGGGGTAATGCTTCAGTTTTTCATTAAATACTCTGCTGACATTGTTACAAGTAGAAAAATAACACTGTGTGGGCTTATGTGAGTTTTACGGAATCATCAACTGTACTACAAATTCATTAGATCGTTAGAGGTCTGCAATAAATTAGGTCAAGTGAAGCGAGTGGGAGTACGGATATCAAACATCCCTTTAAGAATTACAAAACCACAAGCATATTAGTCTGTATTGCTTGAAGCCTTCCAGTTTATTATGTGGATTTGGGTATAAGATGGCAAAAAAACATAAATAAATAACATCTCTGAAGTTTTATAACAATTTTGCTTCTTTTGCTAACATATTTGTTCTGGAAATCAAGACAATAACATTATTCATGAAAAAAAAAAAATGCTGTAAAAAAACTGCTATGACCAATATCAAATGATGTCCCATGTGATCCTTTTGCTAGCAAGTAGAGTAAAGTAAGTGGGAAGAAACGGTCAATGCCATATATCTTAGGGCTGCCACTTCTAAACAGTCACTAATGAGTTTAGAATAAAAACAAACAAGTGTATGCATTATAAAACCAAATCTAACCCAAACACATCCCGACTAAACAAAATCCTGCTCAACATTTGCAGTTATAAAGTATACCCAACGAGCGCTAAAATGAAAAGCACATGTAAATGGAATAATGTGCATGGACTTTTTCCCCCTGTAAGCTCTGTATCCCTTAACAGATGATGATCAGCAGATTTTGAAAGAGGATTGTTGAAAGAGACAACTATGTCTGCAGTAGTATTGTAAGCAAATCTAAACAGAGTTACTAACATAATGGACACTTCATTATCAAGCATGTCAGAAAGAGGTGACAGATTATCTTCTGACAAACAGCAAGAAAACAACTGCTCTGAATTTAGAAAATTAATGATCTGAATAATTTCACATAAATCACATGAGATCCTGACACAAAACTCTAAGAAAAACAAGACCCCAGCGATGCACCTCAACAGAACACATGATGAACATCCGCTGGTTCTACTCACAAATCATAGTAAAGAGTCTGTCTGAAAGAGTCATAAACAGCATGAAATAAAAGCAGCTCAACTATAAGCATGACCCACTGACCTGAGGCCAGTGTGAGCGAGTTTAGGAACAGTTAACACAATTGATCTTGCCTCATCAGGCAACTGCAGCATTGCTATTACATCTTACTCTTGTTTTTATGCCTTCCTTTGACCATTGCTGTTGCAAACTAGAGGTTGACATTTTTTCGGGAATCCCACGGGTCACGGGATTCCCGTGGGATTCCTGCAGGATGGGAGTCATCTTTGCTATAATCACGGGATTTGGACGGTACAGGATAAATGGTTAACGGGAGCAGACGGGAGCGGGAATCAACCAATAGCAAAGAAGACAAAAAAAGAAAAAAGTAAATGCACCATTTTGTAGTTTCCTTTTAATACGCCTACAATGTAACGCAATTAAAAAATAACTACACGACCCAGCCGTCCCAGAAGCCATCAGTGCTTTTTGTCACGGCTTCCCGCCGGAATTCAAAGAGCAGTGATGGAGGGAGCAAACAGCCGCGGAGAAGTCGATGTGGCAAAAAATGATTTACAGCGCAAAGTCAGAAGTAATGACATGTCTATTAGTTTCACAGAACTGGTCGGAAAGTCTAAAAGTCTGGGTTTATTAAACTATTGTAGATATGGTGTGAACTATGTACTGTTTTTCTTTTATTTGCTGTCTTCCATTTTCTGGAGAAAATCTAGAAACAGGGGCTCAGCAGCTGGTCTAAAACAGGATGGAGAGCAGATTAAATCAAATTCTATGTATTAACTAAACACTAATTGAAGAAAAAAAATATATGGGAGCGGTACAGGAGCGGGAGTCAGTTTAAACAGGAGCGGGATGGGAGTGGGAGTCAATTTACCAGGAGCGGGATGGGATGGGATTATTTTTTAAACTTTGGTCTGGGAGTGGGACGGGACAAGATTTCTTTCTATGGGAGTGGGACGGGACAGGAGTGAAAATCCACTCCCGTGTCATCCTCTATTGCAAACATTTAAACTTGTTTTTGTTACGCAGGAAAATGTTTTTCTAGCTGGTTATAGTAGTTTGCAGTAATTTTGTTGAAATTGCGAAAATGATAGGTTTTAAATACAGCACAGTCTCATGAGAAGTCGTAATATTTTGTACAAAATGGTGAAATTGTAAGAAATCATATGATTTGGGTTGTAGAAATGCACATGGCCAATATACTTATAAAAGTGATATCTTACAATTCCGCCATCTCGTACAAATTATTAGTCATTGGAATGTTTTAGTTGAAAATGATAAGCCAATCAGTAGAGGGTTTGGAACTGTGTGCGCCCTTTCGTAGGCATTAGTCAATCAGCTCCAGAGTGATTAGTCATGCCTGTGACACACTAAACCGACATTAAAGAACTAGCAACAACGAAAGAGAAAAAGTTGTACTTGAACACACCGTGAATACTGCAGTTATCAGCCAACTAGAGTGAGATGAAATAACTGCAGAGATCAGCATGATACTGATAGAGATCAGTAGGTGGCAGTAGTCTATACAAACCATAAACAAAGCAGTGCTTGTGCTAACCATTTTGAACATGAATCAGATTTTCCTCTTTTCAGATGGCCATCTCGTTATGAAACTTTTAGGGGCCGTTTACACGTCACCATTTTCAACTAAAAACGTAAAACTTTTTATGCCTTTTGGCCATTCATTCTCACAACAACGACGTTTTGGGGAGCCTGAAAACACAAACTTTTGAAAACAGTTTTCAAAGTTATCGTCTTCGTGTGTACTACAAAACTGCAAATTTGTGAAAACTGTGACTTCATGCGCATGCATATTATGTTTTCAGTCTATAGGTGCTTAGTGTTTTTTTACAAAGTGACAACGCTAACTACTGGCCTGGCATGCATACAGCGTTTTAGTCCTTTTCAATGATCTGTGTGAACAGGAATTGCTTTGACAATGGTGTCATTTGTATGCAAAAAACGTTTCTGTTTTTATTACATCGTCGTGTAAATGTACTATTAGTTTATTGGACTACTCAGGTAAGCAGTAGCGGGCCTGACCATAAATTTAGGTAGGACAGATTCTGGGTCTTAGCGCTAGTTTATGATAAATATTTTTAAGCTTTATATTCTAGTTGCTGAACACATCAGACACACTTTTGGCAGAATTCTAATGTCCTTGCATTATTAAGCCTGAGGATGGTGCTCTAATGATGAATGAGAGACTTTAGTAGAAACGACAAACGCATAGAATGCCATCTTAGAATTGCCTTAATGTACTATTTATTGCCTTTGAATGTTGTTTTATATGGTTACAAGTTGTGTAGGAATTCCAGTGAGGAAAACAAAGTCATGCCTATTCTCAGAACAAACATAAAACAAACAAGGATATAAAGGCTATTCACATGATCACGTTTAAACTAAAGGATTTATACTTTTATTAATTTGATACGCTACTCCACATAGGAAGAACACTGCGGTAAAATTACTTTGACTTGACCAGAAGCAGCCTGAAATTACTATAATTTCAAGGGCAACAGAAATTTATGTCAGAATTAAATGTCAGTGGAAAGTGGAATGTCATACACTGGAAATCATATTTCACACTACAGATAAGAGCAACGGCTAGAAAAGAATTCCAGAAACTCTCCAGCAACGGCTCACAAAGATAACTTGATCATAAGTCAAGTGGCGGATACCCGGATAAATCTTGGACAGCATATGGGGAATGTGCTATATGGACTGTCTCACATATGGTAAAAACATCAAACATACACTCAAGAACAAAGGTATCTTTCATGACTTGTTTAAAACATGATGGCTGTTGCATTTCATTAATGTCTGACACAGAAGCACCATATGTTACATGTACATGAATGAGTTAGACTGAATGTGACGGATGTTATGAACCTCCCCCACCATATTAAATCTGGTCAAAGCAGATGTGGGAATTCTAGACACACCTTGAATGAGAACCTATAAGTTTAGGCTACTTGGTTGAAACAACAAGTAAATCTTAACATCCTAAAAAGTGCACATGCTAGTTCTTTATGTCATGCATAGTTAGTCAGTGCTGTAATTTCAATCTCTACCAAGCATAATACTTAAATTGAATTGATAGTTGTACATTGCAGTAATAGACCACCAGCATTATTTACGCTAGAGATGTAAATACAGAATCTGTTCATTATTAAACTGTTTATACATTTTACAGTCAGCAAACTCAGTGACATCCAATCAGGCACAATGCCATTCAAATAAGTTTCTAATCAAATGCAAAGCATATAGAATCACAGAAGCAACGGCTTCTGATTTACTAGCGAAAAATAAACAGACTCAGAACCTTCATATGTTGTTGATCAAAGGCTGCTCCATATATCATCTGAATATTGTTAACTCTGGCAAATATGGAGCACACTGCTTCTTAAAAACAAAGTACCTGTAGCCTCTTTCCCCTCTGACTCATGGAAAACTCCAATGGGTTGTAACATTAGATGTCTATTTGTCCAAGTCCTGTCAAGTATCCTCAAACTTTATTGCAAGACTTCAATGAACCCATGTGCTCATGTAACATACAGGGTTCTGACACAGATGTCAAGACCATGGTGAAAGTGAACAGAATTGTATTTTGCATGCTGATCACTGATCAGGCACTAAAATTTTGTTAGAAAATGTACAGGTTTTGAAAATCTATGAATGAAAATCACTTACCTGCAGACTGTGCTTGTGCACACCTCAGACAGCATGTACAGTAAAGAACCATGCAGAGAAAGACAGCTCTCCTGTTAAAAAAAAAAAAGTATTACAGTTACAAAATGACCAAATCAAACATTAAGTTGACACTGATTTGTGATTTTACAATGTCTCCTGGCAACATCACAGCTCAAGCATTAATATAAACAGTAGATACAACTTCGCATGAATTTCACTTACGTAAAAAATGACATTTTGTTTCATTTTTCTGCCAATATCCAGTTAGTTTTATGCCTTATCCACAGTTTGAAACCACTTAAGAACTACCCCCACCCCCAGACAATGAATTTAAAATAAAAACAGGTTTATACCAAAGTCCCTTTAAAACAAGTCATTTCACTTGGCGGCCATCTTTGAAACGCCTCTCGGGCATGCAAGTGCAGCTCCTATCTCTTTGAATGGGGAAACATCAAATTCTCCAAAGCTGTTTGCCAAACTTTCGATTAAAAATAAACCAATAAAATCTGACAACAACTGTCTATAAATTTCTAAACGATCGAATCATGACAAAAAACGGTATTTTTCAGGCTGGATCAAGCTAAATGTGCGTCTCTTGTGTCTTATTTCGGAGGTGACTGTTTCCATAGGAACCGGAGCTTTTAACAGCAGCTGCAGTGACGCAATGTCGATTTACCAGTCGCGATTGGCTCTTATTTAGAAGGTGGGACTTATTTTGCTGTATTGCGCGCTGCACTTTCTCCCATTCAAAACAATACGAGTGACACGTCTTGTGTTATTCTATAGTCTTTGTTTATAGCCTACTATACCATTCAAAAGTTGTTGTTTTTTTTCAAAGACTCTTATGATCAAAATACAGTAAAAACAGCAATACTGTAAAATATTATTACAATTTAAAATAACTTTTCTATTTTAATGTATTTTTAAATGTAATGTGATGGAAAAGATTAAATTTCAGCATCATTGCTCCAGGTTTATCGTCAGATGATCCTTCAGAAATCATTATAATATGCTGATTTGGTGCTCAAGAAACATTTCTTATTATTACCAATGTTGAAAACAATTGTGCTTCTTAATATTTTTATATTAAGCATTACTTATTTATTCTATTAATGAGCAGAAAGAACAGCATTTATTTGAAATAAAAACATTTTGTAATTTTACAAATGTCTGTGCTGTCACTTTTGATAAATTTAATGCATCACTGCTAAGTATTAATTTCTTAAAAAAAAGAAAAAAAGAAAAAGAAAAAAAATCTCACTGACCCAAAACTTTTGAATGGTAGTGTATATCCTAAGAGTTTAATAATGTCAAATGTTTATTTTCTGCATACTGATTAGAAATCTGTTTTCAAAGCTTATGTGTCCAATCTCTCAAATGACAATTTGAGACAAGTACTCTAAGCTTAAAGGTCCAACCGTAGTCTTGCAACACTGAGAAAACAACATTGCCTCTGTATTGCAACACTGAGAAAACAACAACAATGCCTCTGAGAGAGTTATTTAAAACCCAGAAAAGGTCAAACCAAAGAACCAAAATCTCTTTGCCACTGATCTTTTTTTATCTCAGCTACTGAAAGAAAACAAAGTCTTGGGATCACATTGTTCCATTCTACACTAAAGCATCACCACATCCATCTAAATTATCAGTCTAGTCAGTGTCCAAAAGCAGTGCTCCATCTGCCTGTAGACCCAGTAACACTTGGCAGCAGCAGCAGCCTTTACTGTAAAGCCCTAACAGCTGTTTCTGCTCAGTAGGCAGTCAAAGCTTATCATCTGCCTGGATACCAAAAATTTGCGATGCTCCATATAGAAAGTGAGTGTTTCCTCTCAATATGCCAAGGTGAGGAAATTCTGAGAGCTTCATTCTAAGAGCTCTTAAATCAGTCAAATCAATTAATATACTGAAATGAGTGCAGTTGAAATGAGTATAAGCCCCTTCCCCCCAAAATATTTAGATCAGTGCAGATTCAATATGAGTCGATTCTTAAACATGAACATGAAAGAAAAAAACAAAGAAATAATTGTGCATTAGGTAGTTTTGCAGTGTTACTGAAATTCTAATGGAGACCGCGAGTGCAGATTTCTTTCATGGGGTCCTTATATTGAGGTATTTATAATGAATGTTGATCAATTTACACTATGCAGCAAAAATGGTTGGTTCCTTCTATGACAATAAGCAAAGATGGTTCTACATGACATCTTGAGACTTTAATCTGGTATTCTTTTTCTGCCCCCATGTGCTGACACTGTGGATGTGGGAATGCATTTGTGACCAGATATTGTAGTTTTACTTTAGTCAGCATTTTCTACCATAGCCACAAGAACTAAACACTTGCCATGCTAAATATCCCTTTATACAGTCCCACCATGGACAATGATACAGTTCAGTGCAAGAGAGAGAGAGAGAGAGAGAGAGAGAGAGAATTAAAATCTAAACACAAGATTTCTCTTAATAATTTCACTGGAAAACAATGAAATAAGTAAATAATAATGACAAAATGACAGCTGAGCAGGCATGGTCATACATTCCAGACACAAAAAAAAAACAAAAAAAAAAACAAACAAGAAATAAATAACTCCTAACTCAACCTGAATTACTGGTTACAAATCATAAAAACAATTAAATCAGTAAAAAAAAAAAAAAAGAAGTTAGTCTAAAATAAATAGGTAGGCCTATATGTTGCTCAAAAAAAATCTTTACTTCTGGATGAATGCTGTTCAACAAAGTTAAACAAGTTTTCTGTGCCCCATTCATTCATCAAGTTTCTCCAAACTCCAGAAAGGACATCATAACGGACCTCCCTTCGCGAACTCATTCTTCCTTATGTAACCGAGCTGACAGCCAACAGGCTAATTTATGACCCATTTAACGTTTGTGTGAAATCTGTCTATCTATTTTCATGACGTGAGAGCGCTGTTACTCACCCCCCGACACCAGCTGCTTTGAGTCTGGAGTTCGGGGCATTGTCCGGCTCCATCGCGCTTACTTCATTCTTCCTCGGGAGTGTTTGCTGCAGTCAGGACATGACAGAGTTGCCGAATTACTTCCATATCACAGCGTCCCTTAATAACTGTTAAAGGTCTTAATTCACCACTGTAGTACAAAACTACATGCCGTAGTCTTTCCCAAGTGTCAAATGTAGTACTTTCCAAACAGAGGAACCTGCGAGGAGCGATGCAGACTTCTCCATCTGACAGTAATAGATCCGATGATGCTGTAAACTAGAAATTTAAGTCCAAAGAGGAACAGACATCGTTTGCTGAGGTGAAGTACAAGCGCTTAGTCAAGTCGCCGAATAAATCTAGTACTTAGTAGGCATGCTGAAGATTTTAAACACTGGAAGCATATTTCCCTCTGTCGCCCTCAACTGTCTTCTGAGAAAGAAACACTTCGCTCTGGAAACTAGAAGGGATTCAATGGAAGGTGTGTCTTTCCAAACTCACACGTATATTTTCGCTCTCCTCGAAATTAATAAATAAATAAATAAGCCAAAATAAAAAAAATAATAATAAAGAAATATTGAATGGCGTCATACAACACAAGTTCGTTTCAAATACAAATCCGGTAACTTATCACAGATGTGGATCATTAGTTCTCCCTCAACTCGCTTTCATAGTGATTTAGGCATTTGTTCTTGTGAAACTGTATCTTGTAATGGTTATTTAACTTTCAACAAGAAGAAATAAAACGCTTTTTGAATTTAAAACAATTACAAAGTCCTTTCTTTCAGTGTAGCATTAAAAATGAAGTCCACAGTTAAAGGATTAGTCCACTTTTAAATAAACTTTTCCTGATAATTTACTCACCCCCATGTCATCCAAGATGTTAATTTCTTTTCGACTGACGAAAGAAAGACATGAAGGTTTTTTAGGAAAACATTCCAGGATTTTTCTCCATATAGTGGATTTCAACGGTTGCCAACAGGTTGAAGGTCCAAATTGCAAATTCGAAAAAAATACAACCGTTTATTCTACAAAATATCGCCTTGAACATACTTCCCGTTTCCGCATTCTTCAAAACGCTTACGCTAAATGTTCTACGCCTTCCCTATTCTACTTACGGAACGAACGCGGTGCCAGTTTTGTTTTTTTCCGTAAGTAGAATAGGGAAGGCATAGGACATTCAGCGTAAGCGTTTTGAAGGATTCGGAAACGGGAAGTACATTCAAGGCGATATTTTGTGTTTATAAAGCATATACAGTTGTATTTTTTTTTTTTTTAAATGACCGGTCGTTTCAATAGGTAAGACCCTTATTCCTCATCTGGTATCGTTTAAAGCCCTTTGAAGCTGCACTGAAACTGCAGTTTGGACCTTCAACCTGTTGGTAGCCGTTGAAAGCCATTATATGGAGAAAAATCCTGGAATGTTTTCATCAAAAACCTTAATTTCTTTTCGACTGACGAAAGAAAGACATGAACATCTTGGATGACATGGGGATGAGTAAATTATCAGGAAAAGTTTATTTAAAAGTGGACTAATCCTTTAATGCAGGGCAGCATATTTCGACACGAAATCCTCTTTAAACTTATAGATTTCATGCAAATCGTTATTTATAGAAACTTTAAAAAGCTGACCAAATTTCATATTCAATGCAAGATTGCTAATAAAATACATTAATCAGCGAACAAAAACAGAAGCTCAACCGAACCTGCAGCGTGAGAACAAACCTCTTGCGGAAGTTCAAACGTGCTGTGTAACACGAGAATGAACTTCATTGGTTGTCGCACTTCAAGCGAACATGCTTGAGCTTCTGTTTACCATAGCTAATGTGTGCGTTGATGAATGTGAATAAAGGCCTAAATTAAATCTTCAGAAAATTTGGATTAAACCACTCATTCATTAACAGCTGTCATTAAAAATGTCTTCCAAAGATGCACGAAAGTGTTTGGAATGACATGAGGGTGAGTAAATGACAATTTTCTTTTCTTGGGCGAACTAATAAATAATAAAATTAAAGGGTTATTATTATTGACTATTAGGTCAATAATAAAATCAATCAATAACTTATTAATTTAAAATAGGCTTAAATATATTAGGTCAAAGAGGTTCAGCTGACAAAAAATTTGAGGAATCCCTGCATTGTATGTAACTAAATAAGAAATAACATGAATTTTAATGTGTTTGAAAAACAAAAGCCTTCCAAAGACAGTAATACATGGTTAAATGACTCAATGAGAGATAACTGAAATAATAATTGACATTTATTACTGGATATGTAGCCTAAATACACACACGCAACAATTTCAGCTTTCTCTTATGTAGTGGAGCATCAGAACTTTATTAACAAACTTTGTGATAAATGCTTACAAATGATAGTCCTCTGGTATATAATGTTATTTTGATGAAATGTAGTTGATGAAAAACATCGAATTATATTGCCGAATAAAGTCCCTCGCTGCTCTAGATGCTGATGCCGCGGCTGTTGGAGATGCCGCTGTAGGGAGAGCTGCCGAAGACGACACTGGCTGCTGGAGATGCCGCCGGAAGTGCCGCTGCAAGATGCCGATGCCGCATTTTGCGCCAGCCCCTGCTGGGATAATTAATGTGTTTGTCAGAAGCCGATTAGATATGCAATACTGCAATGTGCAAAGTGGAGAAAACACTGAAATGAAGTGATTTCTGTAAATCCAGTGATCAAATGCTATCTGATAAGCAGTATGATATTTTTTAGAAAAGAACATTTAAAAGATAAAACAGAAGTAGTAGGGAGAATCAATGAATTTTTCACCTTGATCTTGCTTGGCCCTGTGTCTGAATGTAGTGTGTTGGTGCCATCCTGTGCTGTGAAATTCCTTTCAAAAATAAAGTGTTTATTGACAGGGCTGCTCAGTCCAAACACAAGTGACAGTATCCAGGGATGTTCCAACATAGCAGACATTCAGTCCAGGGTGTACAGAGCCTTACAGCGCTGTTCCAACATAAGGTGTACAATGTGAAAACGTCTGCAAGGTGGTGAAAACCTCCGAGCTAGTTGTCGGCTAGCATATATATCAATAAAGTCAAAACTCAAAAGGTCCAATACAACATATGTGTGTTTTCTCTAGCAGGAGTTTTTGCGTGCTGATTTCGTACAGCTAATTCAAACATACCCTAAATAATGACATGGTATCAGAATTGCCAAAGAGCTGCTTTGGAATTGCTGTTTGTAATCAAGGGATACTGACGAAAAGTCACAGGAGAGGAGGCAACACCTCAACAACTCAGTGTGACTGGCTGATTATTTTGTAAGCACATCAATCGTAAAACGCCCTGATTGGATTAAACATACTCATGGAAATGGACTGATTAAGTGAGTCAACAATAATATCAGCATTTCCTTTCACATCCAAATGAACTTTGAAATGTTGATCTGTGAGTGATGCGGTTTTAGCTTGGTGAAATGCACCTCCGTGTCTGTGACAATGAGAACACCCGCAGTAAGGGCTGCTCGATTATGAATCATAGGCAAAAATCATAATCACAGTTATTTTGCCAATATTGAAGTAAACAGTCAGTAATACATAAAACCAAAGAAGAAAATGACAAACAATAGGATATGTAGGCTAAACAAAATCAAGTCCCATCCTACATTTTTTTCTCATTCAATAAGCCATTTAATTCGGATATATGTCAAAATAGGGAGAGGATTGCAACTGACATTTAATGCCGACTTTAAGCTTCAGTTCATACAGATTCTGGGATACCCTAAAATGGATAAAATTCTCTCATCACCCAAAAAATCTCTCATCATTTATTAACCCTAAAGCCATCCCAGATATACGTTTCTTTTTCAAAGATCGTTTGAAGGCCTTAGAAAAACTTTACAGGTTTGCCAATTCTGGGAATATTTGGAGGCTCACACTGTAGTTCAGTGGAGTCAAAAAACCTCAAAGGTGCAATATGTAATATTTTTGAAGTGAAATATCCAAAAACCACTAGGCCAGTGTTATATTTTGTTCACTTGAGTACTTACAATATCCCAAATGTTTCCAACTATTTGTAAATCGTGAGAAAATTGCAATTTTAACCAAGGCTCCGGGACGTGTGAGGAGTCGCCTGTCAATTACGTCATACCCGCATTAACCCTCGGTTTCCAGTTTTATTTTGTAAAAACCATGGTAACACCAAAGACGCTTTAATATAGTACACGTTTTAATAGAGTTATTTGTATTAACAGTAATACATAATTTTCTCCATCATACAATACGTTTTAAAATTAATTCCATGCCATTTATCAACACAAGCCATCCAATATTTAATATGATATTCTAAAATCGATCTTACTGCAGTGTGTAACAATGTCTCACAGCAGCCGCCGAGCAAAAGCACAGAGTAACGTTATAACATTTTCAACACACTCAAATGTATCTAATAATAAACATAGCTGCGTTACCTCATACCAAAGAGTATATTCTTTGCTCATACTCATGACTGGAAAAGCTGAAACAGCGCCGGCGACTGTGTCATAAAAGTTCTGCTGCTCGTGAGCCGTATGTTTCGCAATCGCTCCAGAAGGCCTTGTTCAGCTCCCACAACACTCGGTCCTGCTCTGCTTCATACTAAATAACCTCATCCATGAACATGATTTGTTCCCGAGCCCTATCCCTATTCTTTTGCACCGTCCGTTGAGATCAAGACCACATTTCCCAAGATTCCGCTCTAAAACTTGGCGTCATCAAGCTACGGTTTCTAGCTTCTATGGCTTCTAGTGAACTCTAGCGGCCAAAATTATTACATATTGTACCTTAAAAAGGGATAGTTCACCCAAAATTGAAAATTCTGTCATTTACTCACCCTCAAGCAGTTCCAAACTTGTATGAATTTCTTTGTTCTGCTGAACACAAAGGAAGATATTTGGTAGAATGTCAATAACCAAACAGATCTCGTCCACATTTACTACCATAGTAGGAAAAATAAGTACTATGGTAGTAAATGGGGGTGTGAGATCTGTGAGATTATAATGGGAGATTACAATAAGTATGTCCCAAAGCATTGTATATTGGAAACAGTATGCCAAAAGTCCTGGATTTTTGAAGTGTAGATCCGTTCACAATATGGCTGTGCTCCACTCCACTTTTAGAACTTCCCTAAGCGCTTTCCCTCCGGGGAATCCCTGCCGCCATTTTGAAGTGTATTCCACTTTGTAAAGTGGACAAGGGAAGTTTATATGGACAGACCCTCGCTTCCTCAGTTTTTGGAAAAAAAGTTAAATAATCAACTCCATAGCAGATTCCAAGTAGCTATTTGGCTAATATTGCCCACAACCCATTGCATTTTGGAAGATTCAGTTCAGAACTACAAACACGAATGAAAAGTGTTAAAAACTACAAACATGGTGAATGTGTGTGACCAACAGTTAAGTAGGAATGTTTAAATAAAGGGGTTTAATTGATTAAACATTTAACCCAATTTAAAAAAAATATGCATTTAATGTTATCTGTGTTATATTTCATCGGCAATAACATTTCTGAAGAACTTTTTTTCTCAGCTATTCTGCAATGCTCTTTGATTGCGGTGTTGTGTTGAAACTTTGTGGTGAAGGTTCAATGTGCATCTTTAACTAAACAGGACAGGTTGCAATCAAGCCTTGCTGTGTAAATCTCCCTAATCCAATTACAAACTCTAACCTGGCTGGTTGTAATTCAGAGTAGTTCAGAAATGATAAAGAGCAGGATCCAAATGCAGTTAGATGATATTTATTAACAAAACATACCAAAAGTAAATCCAGGAACATGAGATGAAGGCAAAAATAGAAAATCCAGACATGATAAGAAAACAGGGTAAATCCAGACAAAGGCAAGATGGGCAACACTGAACTGAACAACACGCACAAATACAACAGGTAACACCAGACCAGGGGCCTGTACTATGATGGTAGTTGAACAAACTCAGTGTTATAGGATTAGTTTCGAGTTGACAAAACCAAACCACTCCAATCCGGCTTTGTACCATGATGCTGATCATCAACTTTCTCTGTCAACTCAGGCTTTGATCCTGAGTCCATAGAGCACGTCCACATGAATGAGTGACATCAGTGGCAAACAGCCAATCACATGCCTTGCAACAGAGAGAAACAATGATTCACTTCTCGCAATAGAGCCAGTGCAATTCAAAACTCTATTGCTGAAGGTTAAGAGATTGAAGAAAATGAAGAATTTAAACTCATTTACACTGATGAAAATAAAATTAATTATCTTGCTCAATCAGTGCAAGTGAAACTTATGAAGTTTATTTAGTTGATAATATATAGTGATACAGACATGTAAGGTCACATGTAGTCATATTTAAAGTTTATTTACAGCTTATTTATATTACATATGATCAGTATATTTTAATATTAACTGAAACTAAATTAATAATAACTGTTAAACCAAAATCGCTTTTGGATTTTATATATATATATATATATATATATATATATATATATATATATATATATATATATATATATATATATATTGAATTAGTATATAAATCATATATAAATCATAAAATCATTCTAAGTAATTATCATTAAAGCCAAACAATTTCATTGTTAAATATTTTTTTACTAGTGACCTTTAATTTGGAGGAAGAGAAACTGGGGGAGCCATATAAAGGGCAACATAAAGATCTCTGTAAATACCTGCAGGTGCCAAGTTTTTATTCTTGGCTGGAGGGTAACAATGGAAGCCTGCTGGTTTTTATGTCTTATTATCATAATGGATTTCATATGTTTAACCTGTGCTAGAAAGTAGACGGTTTTGTTGACGGATATAGAGTGAAGAAACAAATGCTGTAGTGAGATGTCAAATTTGTGTTTTGCATTAATGTATTGACAGCAGATGGACATGTTTATTGTTTGCACATGAGTCTAGAAATGTGATTTACAATGTAAACACATCCATGAAAGCAGATGAGTAAAATGGCATATAACAGTGCCATATGATTAAGTGAACACCGTAAGACAAAATTAATGTAACAAATGTTGCTATAAGACTCCACAAACCATCTCTATCATCAATAGCAGTAATCACCTTATAATGGTATAATGATCTCATCTCTGTTAATGTGGTGGCTTTTTCTGGACCTTGGCGATTAACTTCTCCGCAATGACGTCTGCCATTTTTAATGCTCGAGCCCTTAAATTAGAACGGATTCTGATTGGCTGTCTGTGTTTTATCATTCAACAGCTGGAAAAAAACTATATAGTTTCTCTATAACGTTATTGTTATAGCTGTGGTGTGGACAGTGCTATTCTTTTATATTTAGAACGATTTTTAGAACTATATCTTTATAGTTATCGTTTTTGGTGTGAACGGGCCTAAAGACTTGAACTGCTGCCTTTAACAAGATTTGATAAACCCCATGCACAGTACCACCACACAGCTAAAGCATCTGTATGTGGTACAGCTGTAGTCAACAAGTCCACTTCTGTTGGAATATTTATCCTGTCCTCATATGTAAACAGGAAATTTGGAAAAAATGGTCTGTCTTCCCACTGAGGTAGATCTACAAAGGGCAGAATCCTAGCCCAGAAATGTTGTTATTGTCTGAAATGTGAATGTACCAGCTGTGACTATTGACCTACTTCCAAAACTTCAAGATTTTTAGACTGCAAGTTGAGAGTATTGAAGTTCCTAATTACAATGAGAAGCATTTTGATCTTCAATGTGCAATATATTTTCACTCAAGGTTTGTAATTTTGTCTATACAGACTCTTACTGCCTTGTAAAATATGTATCTTTTACCCTCTTGAACAGATTTACTTAACCTGATTAACGGACACTGGAAGCTTATGATGTCAGCTGGATCAAAAGGGCCTATGAAGAGGCTATTTGTCAAAGAGGCATTTCAGGCATTTGAGGCTGTAAGGTATTTGCATAGATCCTACTTGTGAGAAGGTGTAATGTTGGGCCAAAGTCAAAGAAAATGGGGTTAGTGTAAGGTCATTCCTCCTTTTGAGTCTCTTTCCTCAGAAATATGTGCCATTGCTGACGGAAACATAACCGGTGCTCATTTTTACACATCTCTATCTTAGAATTGCTGAGGAGGATTTAAGTGCTACAGATCCATAACATGTAAAAACATAAATTCAGTTGGTTCTGTGAGCTTCTACAACTATGGGAAGATTTAAAAGGCAGAAAGAAACTGAATAATCACATCTAAGCAGCTTAGTCCATCCAGTCAAAAATCCTGATTGTCCTTTTCTCAATTTTTTTGTTAGAATGGGTCCTAGTTGTCTTATGTTTAACTTTATGGCAACTAAACAAACTTTTGATGCTGATTATAATGATTTCTTTTTATTGGGGGCACTCAAATGTATTTAAGAGTTACAGTACAGGTAATAGATGAATTAAGTACTTTTTATTAGGGCTGCACGATATATCGCATGAGATTGTCACGCGCATTTCGTCAGTAAAGCCGGTTCCCTGATTACCGCTAAATCGCCATCACCTGCTTTCAAATGGAGCGGCATTTAATAGACAGAGCCGTAGTTCACTGAAAAGCCACGCAATATCGCGTTCTTTATCGAAGGCGATTCATCTGCGATATGAACGCGATATTGCGTGGCTTTTCAGTGAACTGAAACTGTCTATTAAATGCCGCTCCATTTGAAAGCAGGTGATGGCGATTTAGCGGTAATCAGGGAACCGGCTTTACTGACGAAATGCGCGTGACAATCGCATGAGATATATCGTGCAGCCCTACTTTTTATGGTGCGTAATTTCTAATTACATTCTATAACAGTCCTCCCAGTACAATCATTAATGCTTATATTGCATGTTCCTCTCATTACTGTAAATTTGGATTAACATTATCCATTACAATGGTCTGTCAAAAATTAGACCAAGACACTTCACAGAGAGATCAAGCAGCAGCAGCAGGAGCAAATTAATGAAATGGAAAGTAGACTTTTTAGAAATGGCTAACAGCATCGAAGACCAATGATGATACTTTGTTGCAGAAAGAAACAAGTTCATTTTTCCATAGGTGCATTTAAAGCAAATTCTGTAAGAATTTCAAAATTTTTAGCACGTAAACAACTTCATGACTTTATTCTCTGACTCTTGGTTGGCTTTCCATCAGCCTAAAAAGTGTAATAATAAAAGTAACAGATTGTCTGGTAGGTCAAGGGTTAAAATTTCAAGTAACTCTGTTGCTGACTCACATCAATATTGCCCTACACTCTAGGAAACCAAGGATAAGAAAGATTTAAAATGTAAATTTAACATGGATTTATCATGAGTTGGATTTCAAATGTAATGGCTGATAAGCTCTAATCAGCGATTAGGTAAAGAAAAATGTACTTCATTTATTAGAGCTTATCAGCCATTTCAACATGTCTTCATTTCAGTCTTCCATCATTTACTTACCCACCCGGCCTTAACTCAATCCTAACAAACAGATGAGGACATCAAATCTTTTTTTCCAGTACAGTGACCTGGAGCTAATTGGCAGGAAATTCAATTTCAGATTAGCTGATTGGTTGCTGGAAAGAAATTAAGCCCCCTCTATCGAGAACCAGGCAGTTCAAGAAATCTATTACAGAACTTCCTATTTCAGAAATCTGAGTTAGCAGCCACTTGAACTTGTGCCAGTAACACCATGTTTATAAATCTCACAGATAAACTGCCTTTCTCTTATCTTCACCCAAACCCACATTGAATTCCACATGATTTGAATTCCACTCCTCATTAGGCGCATGTCTAGTGCTACCACAGAAATATTTGATATAAAAACATTATCATTAATGAGTCTAGAAAAGACAGCAATAAGTTATATACAGGATATCATTGATCCCACTTGGGTTTAAGAAGATTATTTTGTTTTGTTGTGGTCTGAATATGAATATTTGAATATGGCTCCTCTAGTTGCACTTGCCCTTGACTGTAGCAAGGGCAAGGCATTCCTCTAAGTGTTTTTATCTTGTTGCAGAGTACTTCCTGGCTTGTTTGGATATCAGTGGAGGCTTGGCATTCACCTGCCCTAAACAACAAGTGTCTTGTTTGGATTTGGCTGCAGTGATATGCAGTTAAACACATACCTCGAATATGTTCACTGAACCCTTGTGAAACCATTTGCTGTAGTCAGTAGTTTGGCTTGTGCATTTTAACGACAAACCAAGAGTGAAAATGCTATATGCTGCTTCATATAGTCCACAGAGGGTTTTGACAGATGTTTGTGGTCAAATATTACATAATTTTGTGCATTTATGAGACCAAATCCTGTCAAATAAATCTTATGAGCCTGTGGAAACAAGTTTGCATGCAGTGCTGTAGGCTCTTTAATTTGAAAAGGTTTAACTGAATCCTTTTTTTTTCATCCTCATCTTATTTATTTTGAACTGTCTTTTGGCTGTGAAACACAAATTGAGAATTTTTGAAGAATTTCCAAAACAATGAAAGGAAATGAGGACTGGAGCTGTAAAACACTAAAATGACAAAAAGCTCCATGAACTTCATGATTTGTGCTCTATATTCTTGATCAATGATACGTTATAGCTCTATGCGAGGAACACAACAATATTTACTGTAAGTCGTTATTCACTTAAGATCTTGAAATCTGCCCTAACTCTTGTTTGGTGCATACATGCAAGTTCCTGATAGAAGTACTGGTGTCTGATTCATAAATGTATCATTCTTTTCTGTCAGATATTTTCAGTGAATCAGCAAAAGGAAAAAGAAAAAAGATGAATGATTCATTCATGAACTGGATTTTTTTCAGGTTTTTAAGCTCAACTCAGTTAACAGCTCACCGGAGGAGAAGATTAGCATTAGTGAATAAATAAACTTAAAGGGTTAGTTCACTACAAAATTAAAATTCTGTCATTAATTATTCACCCTCATGTCCTTCCACACCTGTAAGACTTTCGTTCATCTTTGGAACACAAATTAAGATCTTTTTGATGACAGAATGCTGTCAGATTTCCGTCCATTGACTGCCTTTGTAACTACCACTTTGATGCTTCAACAACTTCATAAAGAGATTGATTAGGTTGAGCTTTTGCTTATGTTCACTGATCAATGTTTACATGCGAGTAAAAGCCTAAATAAAATCTGTTCATCATAACAAGCGATCGATTCTCTTCAGAAAATTTGGACTAAACTGCTCGATTCATATGGATTTGAAGTTTTTGAAGTGTCAAAGTGGTAGTTACAAAGGCAGTCAATGGAAGGATATATATATATGTGGATATATATGGATATATAATAGGATATATATATATGGTTAAAAACAGCATGCAATTTACATTGGCTATGCCATTTTTAGGCATTTTAGGCAAATTTTACAGGAATGCTAAAGGGTTAATAAATGCTATAGAAGTGCAGTTCATTATTAGTTCATGTTAACTAATTTTGTTAACTAGTGAACCTAACCCAATAAGATAAAAGCAGAAAAGCTTCTACACGGGTCTAAAGCATTGAGTAAACTCAGAGAAGCAAACAGAGACTCTGCTGTCTGACCAAAATTCCAGCAAACAAAAACACATGCCAGCCGAAACTACACAAACACACCCTCAACACCAAGTCTCTGTTGCTCTCAAAGAAATGCATTTATACTTGCCTTTCAGACAACTGTCTATTGAATAGGGGTGGATCCAATTTCCATCTACTTTCCATACACATCACTACCATGCAGAGTAATGATTCAAACAAACCATTTTAAAATGCCAAAATATACAGTAGTCCTAAGGCTTCCACCCATACTATATTGATCCCTGAGGAAAAAATCATCTCAGTGCAAATCTTCACCTTTTTGGTTTCTAGGATTTTGTTTAACAATGCACATTGATTTTGTTTCCATTTTTTTTCTGAATCTCATGTCAGTAAACTTGTGCTATTTAAAAAAAAAAAAAAAACTTCAAAATTATCAAAACCTTTTCGTAAACTGCATACCCATGAAGGCCATGGATGAGTAGAGTGTACTGTCTCATGGCACAGAAGTTGAAAAGGCTTTCTCTTCAAAGCAGATTAATTTTTCAGGCATTAGGATCAGAGCTCTGAATCCAGGAATGCCTCAGAAGTTGAGATCTTATTTCTTTGCTTTTAAAAGGTTTTTTAAAATAATTTCTGTACTTAGTGAGATTAATACAACATTTTTGACTTGATATTATTAATTGGATTATTTATACTTTAGTGGTACCTTAATGACTACAATTTCTATTAATCCTTTTTTTTTATTGCACAAATCAAGGTGCATGGCTGGCAATGGTACTAACATTCTTTTTATAGGAATGTTCAGACATATATGAATGTGCATTTTCTTTTGTCTTTTATGCCTTTAGGAGGAAAATGCCATTTATCAGTGATTAGAGCTTCACCATCTCTCAGCTGAAGCTTTGAAGGAGACCTGACATGATACTTATCAGCAGAAAAAAAAGGAACTACCAGACAAAACACAAAGGGTACACCAGTGTTTCTTGCTGGCACAGCAACAACCTCCAGCAGAAATTTATTTTATGAAAAGCTTTGATCAAGGTTTTTCCGAATGTCCTTGCTGATGGATCAATGTCATTCCACTGTAACGCGAATGTCTGAGACTCATTTAGTTGTCTATGAATCAAGGCATTGTACTAAAGGTTTTACCAAAAGGCCCCAGATTGCCTTGCTCATGAGTTATATATTCATGAAAAATTTTCATTCCCATAAATTTTATTTCAATTGAGGGTGAAATCTCAAAGAATAGTGATAATGTGCGTATTTCATTGGAAAAAGGTTCCAAATTGTTCCACTATGAATTCTCAGTACTCACATTGTGAATACATGTGTTGCAAAGAATGACACTTTACATCCAAAAGTGGTCATCAATTTTCTGTTCATGATATCAATCTCATCATGCATGAATACAACATTTACAATCAACAGGACTATAAAATGAGAAAAGTGTTTGACATTGAGGTCAGGCATTAAATTCCCAAATTTTACTTTTAATCTTTCCTTTAGTAGGATGGAACACAGAATGTGTGAAAATAATGTCTGCTATAGAGGTCTGTTCTTATCTTTTCAACCAAAGGCAACAGAAGAGGCAGCTTTTTATGATGATAAGCTAATGGATATAACAGACTTACGGTCCAATGCAACAATAATCAAGAACTATATTTTTTGCTCTCCAGCTCATTTTACTTATCATCCAATAAATGGTGTCTCTTATATTACCCAGAACCAAAATGAACATCTCACCTTCCATTAGATGCACAGACAATTCACAGACTTCAAAGACATGAGTGGGAGAATCTGTTGGCTTGTGGTGTGAAGACCGGGTCAAGAGCCCAAGCAAATATTTTTCTGAAGTTTTTCCTCCACTGTTTAAACTCCCAAGTAGATGGATCACTGAATAAAGCAATTCATTTAGAATTATTGGAAGCCACCCACATACTGACCACAAAGTTCCTCCCCTCTGTCCTGTGCTAAAGATGTCAGGCTTATTTACAGTACATCCCACCTGTGGTTTGAGTTGTAAAGCAGAAATTAATTGATGATGCATCTCCATTTACAGAACAGCTGGTCTGTTAGATTTGAGCTCCTGCTGTATGCTGGCCATGAGTGTGGTGCTGATGTAGTTCCCCTCCAGGCTGAGGTGCTCAAGGGAACATTTTCCCCCAGAGTGCAGAGCCTCCAGGAGATAACGTCCTCCAACCTCACCGAAACCATTATTATCTAAGTCCACCTTCCTCAGGGTCTCATTTGATCTCAGCGCCTCAGAAAACAGCTTGATACCATTGTCCCCAAGGTTGCTTTCATCTAAGATGATGTGTGTCAGCAAAGTGTTCACTTTTAGGCTTTCAAACAAGACTGTCCAAGCCTCCATGTCTGAACATGAAGTCTGTGCCAGGCCCAGATACTGAAGGTGGGAATGATACCTCATGAATGTGGCCAGCACCCTCAGGCCATCACTGCCAATGCCATTTCCTCCTATGTCTAACTCTTTGATCACAATGCTAACTGGAGAGAAGTGGATCTGGTCAGAGTTTCCACACAGCGCTGCTGTTTTATCTTGAAGTTCAGCCAATCCACTAAGCAGGGTCTGTACTCCAAGATCGCCAATTTGGTTTCCAAACAATCTAAAGAAGAAAGAGAAAGACCTTCATTATTCATAATGATTTATAACAACCTTCAAGAGTTTCTTTATCAGAGCTGTCCTGTAAAGTCAGATTATTTTTAGACATATTTAGAAGGTCTGCATGAAACGTACAGTAGTTCTTTGATCTGTGGTTTGGCTTGCAGAAGGTCCAGTAAAACAGTGATTCCAGGTGGTCCGATTTGGTTCAGATTAAGGTTAATCACCGTGACTTCGGATGGGCTTTTCTTGAGTGCTGTTGCCAAACTCTTGAGAAGTTCATCAGTCAGACCTGTGTTTCTCAGTATTAGTTGCTCCACTTCATCAGAATTGTTCAGCACTTCTGTCATGGCATCCATCTGAAGCAAAGACAACAGATTCCTCTAATAATAAATTGTCAGTTTACAGTAATTACATAAGTAATGCCAGTCTTGTATTATTTCATGAAGTGACAAAAAATTATTCAGTATTGTGGTTTTCTGCTTATTAAATTTCCCATCTTGATTTCTAAGATAGAATTATTGGAAAATAAACTTTGTAACAAAATTTATTACATTATCTTAAAATGTACTGATTGTGAAGATGGTATGTTTTATAAGAAGGCTATAAGATAATGTTAAAGGCACAATATGTAAGGACAATACCACTGTTGCATATTTTGTTGACTTGTGTACTTACATTATCCCAAATGTTTCCAAGAATGTTTAAATCCAGAAAAAATAAGCAATTTTAACCAGACACAGACCTTGTCCATGCATCGCCTATCAATGACATCATACCCGTGGTACCCTCGGTTTCCGGTTTTATTTTATAGAAACCTTGGAAACATCAAAGACGCTTTAATATATTATGTGTTTTATTAGACAGATGAGCAACTGTTTGGATGGCTACATTCATTGACAGAAAACTAATCATGTTATATCGCTCAACACAGTAAGTCTCATTGTTTAAATCTCATTTTCTTGATTTACAGCGAGTACCATGTTTTACCATATCTAATATTGATATAGCTTACTGCAGTGTGCAACATGTGTCTCTTAGCAGGCGCCGAGCGAATGCAGAGTAGCATTATAACAACTTTCAACACAAAAGTGTATCTAATATGATAAAACAGTGCTTCTTTACTCCACATATGCTTGACCGGAAGAAGTGGAAGTGGCGACTGCGGTATAATAAAAGTTCCGCTGCTGTCGTGAAGTGTGTCGCACTCGTCTCTCATTAGCAATCGGTCCAGCATCCTCGTTTCTGCTCGCACTGCACTCGGCTCTGCTCTGCTTCATACTACAATAACATTAATAATCTCATCCATGAGTCCCATCACGATTTTTTTCCACTGGCTGTAGACATGAAGACAACACCTCCCATGATTCCACGAAATGAAGGCGTCATCAAGCTTCGCCTTTGTTTTGAGTAAGCGACCTCTAGTGGCGAAAATTTACATATTGTGCCTTTAAGATATATTGTACAAATGTTTTGAGTGAAGCCAGGTTGGTGTAGTGTGACCGTTTTCTTTTTTGGTATGAAATCATGGGTTCCTTATCTATCAGTCACTTCGACCTTGTGTCGATTTGATGACGCTGCTGATGACAGTTTGGGCCATGCCAGAGCTGGAGTAGCTTTTGTGGATGGTACATGCAGTCATTGCAAGACCATGGCCATGGGAATTTATAATTTATCTCCTTTTTTTATGTAGAAAGTCACCTCGGTTGCTCCCTATCCTGGTCCTTCTGCTACTATGCACAAGGCTTCGGTGGCAAGCGCTGAGGGCAATCTGAGGGTGCCAATGGAAGCATTTCCACAAAGTGAGTCCCCACGGACCTTCCATTCTCAGTATGTTGGTCTCTCTCTGTCGACTTTATTGATGAGTTAGGCCTCCTTCCCGGAGGTGCACGAGAAACTCATGAAGTCGTGTAAAGTGTCTTTTTACTGCCAGAACATGCTTCGCAGGTTCTTCCACCCTCACTACCCTTGACAGCTAGGGATTACTCTGACATTCTCAGGTTGAGTTAGCGATTGCAGTTCTCCTGTGCCCGTGAGACGCCGCCACCTAGAGGAACCATCTGAGACTCCCGTCCAAAGCATGTAAGTTCACGTAATCTATGACGGCAAGAGCTTACAGAACTGCTGGACAGGCCGCTTCTGCCCTGCAAGCCATGGATGTGCACAAGAGTAGTCCCAACCCAGTGCTTATGCAGAACGCTTCATCGCTCTTGGCTGCAGTGCAAATGAAGTCTGGGAAATGCAGTGGTTACAAGGACCCAAAAAACAGCTTCCTCAACTGTTGCAGACCCATACTATTGCGGGGCTCCAGAACAAGGTGGGTGTCTCTACTTCTTACAGCCACTGAATCAGGACGCGAAGCTGCCTATGTGGCCTAACCACGAAGCACCTTCCTTAGTGCTTCCTAAGCTTGTTCCTTAGTGCCCCTCGGGCAGAGTTTGAATGCGCCGTTTGCACTTCCAACCCCGCTCATTAGAACAATCTGACTTGACTACGCGATTCAGTTCGCCAGATGCCTGCCCAGGTTTGACGTGTCCTTTTTCCCTTGATGCGAAGTTTGCGGTCCTGCTGCGAAGGATGTGAAAGAGCCTTTTTCTCCAACCAAGATGAAGAGAGGGTTTTACAGCCCTTATTCCATCACACTGGACATAGGTGGTGGGTTGCGGCCACTCTTAGGCCTATATTGAATCGGGCCCTACGTAAGCTCCCATTCAAAAGGTTAATGCAGAAACACATTTTGACATGCTCATTTCTCCCTCAGTAAAGGCCGTCCCTATGGTTTGCCCTCTGGGGATGAGCATATCAGTACAAGGTTCTTCCCTTAAGGGCTTTCCCTGTAACCTCGGGTCTTCACAAAAGGCGCAGAGGCATAACACTGAACTGTATCAGAGGTGTTTAGGGCTCCCAAGTGTGAGCACTAGTGTCATCAAATTGACAGAACGTCTCGTTCCCTCTATCAGGGAACGGAGTTTAGAATAGTAACCAAGATGACATCCTTTGCTAAACTGTGCAGAACAGAAGCAGGGCCCAGTAAAGCAGGGTTTATATTATAGCTGTATCTGGTTATCTGTAGAAATATCTGATGTATTATTTGGTTTGTAGACAAAGTGTTTTTAGAGTTAAGATTACCTGTTTTTGTAAGTCTTGCTGCTTCTCATTCAATGGACCTTCAAAAGAATTTGAGAATGTCATAACTGTAATATCTGTAAAAGAACTTTTACATAATGTGTAAACTATATTTTAATCACACTACTGTTTTTTATGTTATAGAAGATATTGATCATAAAACAATGCCATATTGTAAAATCTGATCTTCTTTGATGTACCAACCTTGTTTGTTATTATTTTTAGGTTTCCTTGCTTCTGTGACACTGCTGTCACTTTCCTCACTAAGTTCCACCTCTGATGCCGAGCCATTGGCAGGGAGTCCTGAACTGAGCTGCTCTTTGATTTTATTCCTCTCAGACTCTAGCAGATAATACAAAATACACAACAACTATTTTCATCATACGTTTCTTTTCATCAAACTTTACACTAACCTTAGTATATGTTTGCATTAGAAACTACTTTTGTCATAACTTTTATGGTAAAATGATTGACTCTCTCTAAATCAGGCTAAAAGACTCAGGGGAAACCCTGTCTATGAGCAATGAGCTGCAGTTCTTGACTCACTGTTTACTTTGAACCACCTCTGTTGGTCTAGGCCTGATTCCAGACCAGTGCTCATTTCAACACATTCTTCATAGAAGTCCCTCAGTCTTCCCCTGTTCCTGCATTTTCCATTCAATTTTGAAGGATCCATCATTTTGTCCCCATCACGCTTAGTCAGAGTTTTTCCTTCCTGCAATGAATCTTGAGAAATGCAACTGTCCTGTGATAGTGCTGTCTTCAAAATAAAATACAACCTAGTGATTTACAACAAAGCTTTTCGTGAGACAACTTCAAAGTTTTACAATGTGCTGGCAAGCAACTCTATCCAACGGCCTTGTCCTCTCACAGGCACAATAAAGAGTGGAGAATCATATTGCTGGAAAAGATTTGTACTCACCTGGCACTTTCATTTTATTTTCAGTCACTGAATTCTCTTTGCTTTTCACATGTTCTTTTGCTGATGTTTGCAGTTGTTCGTTGGTGTTGGAAGGTGGTTTGTCTTCAAGTTCATTTCTGTCTTTATGTGGTTGCGATTCCTCCAAACCTTGGCCCTCTCCCCACTGGCTGCGTGGTCTTTTATGACGTTTGTGATGCCTTCTTTCTTTCACGCTGCCATTCATGTCTTCACTGTCAGTTGACAAAGCACCTCCATCTTTTGAGAGCTTTCTGGTCTTCTGCATGGATCTTTCCATTCCAAGAGGGATAAACAGAGGGGAAGAAGGGCACGATTCCATAACACCTGCACAGAAGGCATGATTACTGTGAGACATTCAGTAAATAATCTGCCCTGAATCATTTTGAAGAATGCCAGTGGAAAAATCTAATAGCAATAGCATTAGGACCAACCTTCATTAGAATTGATGGCTCTTGTCAAGGCTGGAGCTGGACTATCGATCGCTGGGGTGCCAATACCGTGCCTTGAATTCACACATCTGTAAAAGGAGAAAATGTTAACAGTGGCAACCTATTTGGTCTTGCTTTAAATCGTTTCTTGATCTTGCACGCCATCATATCTCACTTGTAGCAGGGTTTCCCTCCATTTAGACGGGTCAATCTGAAGCAGCTCCTGCGGCCTTGCTGAAAGCCAGGGGCGTATCTGTATTCACAGCAGGAACTGATCCTGGCTGCCATGATTCCATTCACAAAGATAGTAGCACTAAAGGGGAAGCCCAGATGTCTCTGGGATGTGAACTGGAACTGCTCTGGTGGCAAAAAGTCAACATTATGGTTAAAAAAAAAAAAAAAAAAATCACAATACTTTTTAACTTTGTAAATATTTCTTTATTGAAACATTTATTTTTATATTAATTTAAACATTTAATGTATTTTAATAATATAATAAATAACATTACAGATCTATTGGGCAAAGTAAAAAAAAAAATA
Organism: Megalobrama amblycephala; assembly: GCF_018812025.1. NCBI lineage: Eukaryota > Metazoa > Chordata > Actinopteri > Cypriniformes > Xenocyprididae > Megalobrama > Megalobrama amblycephala. The sequence continues at coordinate 40,703,718 of NC_063047.1, forward strand.
TATATATATGCTGAATACTTATAAATATTTAAAGCTTTTGTTTTATACTTAGTACAAGTAATATCACTTGTATTTTTGTGCTTTTTGTTACTCTATTACAGGGATAGTTCACCCAATAATGAAAATTCTGTCATTAATTGCTTACCCTCATGTTGTTGCAAACCTGTAATACTTTCATTCATCTTCAGGAACACAAATGAAGATCAGTGTCAGTTGCGTAGCTATTTATGGAGGGACAGAAAGCTCTCATCAAAAATATCTTAATTTGTGTTCCGAAGATGAGCGAAGGTCTTACGGGTTTGGATCAACATAAGGGTGAGTAATTAATGACAGAATTTTGATTTTTGGGTGAACTATGTCTTTAACATAATTACGTTATTAATATTGTATTTCTACTTGGTTCAGCATTATGAAAATTTTGATTATACATGCTGAAAATGCATAATGCTTTCTTTGTATTTCTTTTATTTCCTTTTGTAGAACAGGTAAAACAATTATATGTGGCCAGAATTTAGATTTGAGGAAAAGAATAGCTTCTAAGATTATATAAATGGTTTTCCTTGGCATAAGATCTCAAGCAGTGTATTTAGTGTGGTAACAGGATAATGATCTTTACCTCCAGGTTGGACAAATCCTTTAAACACACAGATGTTCTCCCCTCCACAGATCTGCTGAAGCACTTTCATCTCATCCTGAGTGCTTCCAGGAAGCCCCTGCCCCAGGTACATCATTGTCACAATCACATTTGACTTCTTGGACTCCTTCTGTGCTTTGAGGTAACTCTGGAAGACAGAATTCAAATCTTCTTCACATCATGTAACTCTTTCAGAAGCCATTAAGGTGAGGCACGTTTAACAAATACTGTAGTGAAGATGCCCTGAAACATTTTAGAAACTTTTTTTTTTTTTCCCCAGGGAGAGACAGACCAACTAAAACTTATAACTCATCACTTATAACTGGTTCAAAGCTGCTGTGTAATCTCTCAACAGAGTCAGAGCCAACTCACCTGCTTGAAGTCAGGAGCTCTTTGAGAGTTGATGGAGGAGGTGGAGCCGCGGCGTCTGCTGGTGCTGAGATAAGGACATGAGTGACTGAGTTTGGCCCTTGCTGCCTGCAGGTTTGACATCGTTCCTGTGATAGCAGGAAGGTACAAGTCACTCAACCGTCCTCTGATCGCTGGCTGGCTTGACTTGTTGGACTGCACAGATTAAAGCAAAGAATTTCAATATTGGAGACAAAAAGACGACTTCTTTTGTTCACTTGGTACTTAATGTGTTTCACTGTTGGTGTCAATCACAACATTCAAGTGCTGTATCTGTTGCATTACTTTGTAGATTTCCACAGCATTGTTTCCATCCAACAGAATGAGGCTGCCTTTACGTGTGAAGATGCTATCCAAAGAATTATGCCATGTTGGAGTCAGAGGTCTCTCTCTCCTACGACCTCGAGGACGAGTCTGCTGTCAAGTACCAGAACATTGAGAAAAGTTTTGAAAGGTTAGTTATGGTCAAGATTGATTTTCATTTGTAAGGATAAACAGAATAAAGAAACATCCCATATGATTTCTGGCCAAAATACATTTAAAATCTATGCTAATTACTGTATGTTGTAATTAGTGCGGCTTAGGAAAACATATTTTTTTCAAATTGAAATGCATTTAGTTTAAACCTTCAAATGCCAAAATATCAATTTCAAATGTACTTCAAGAGGTAAGAAATACAAAAAACACAATGTACATAAAAAGTACAATGAAAAGCATTGCAAAAAGCTTTTAGCTTTTAACTTGTTGAAAATATTTTTATTTAAATATATCTATATTTTATAATATTGGTAACACTTTACAATATGGTTTCAGCAGTTACCATTAGTTATCTACTTTAGTTAACATGAACTGAGAATGAACAATACTTCTACAGCATTTTATTAATCTTAGTTAATGTTAATTTCAACATTTACAAATACATTATTAAAATCAAAAGTTGTCTTAGTTAACATTAGTAAATGCACTGTGAACTAACATGAACAAACAATGAACGAAAGTATTTTTATTAAAAACAAAGTTCTGTCATGAAACTCTAGATGGCGCAGGCTAATAGCCTGTTTAACTCAACCTGCTCATAATCACATCATTATCTATAGGGCACAGTTGATTGGTTCCTGCTGTATCAGTAGCCAGTAAGCTTGCATGCTCAACCTTCAAAATACTATGGTAGCATTTGTCTTAGCAGTGCAGCACGCTTACAGAAACCCTCCATCGTACCCAGCTCCACCTGTATAGATCTGCTACAGGTAATTCATGTATGCTATTGTACAGCAGCAGCATGTCTTACTTGCTCACAGCAGCATGACGTATATGTATTGGCAGTAGCAAGTCACGTACTTGCTCTGCAGCAGCAGCAACAGCAATAAATGTGTTTAAAATTTTAGAATATATTTTATTAAAAAAAAAGAAAGAAGAAAGAAAATGTTCAGGTACATCTGTTCAGAAAGATACATAGGGACATGCAAGTTCTTGAGCAATTCAATCAGGTGCTCAGTGTCAGCAACAGGTGTTGCTTAGTTTGCTCTACTCCAATTTTTTCCACATTTAAAAATTGTGGAAAACAAAGGCCTGTGGCAGCAATAAATCTTGAAAAACAAATAAGAAAAACGTAATTGCTACTTTATTTCAGCCAAAAGCCTGGTGTATCAGGAACACTTTTAATTGTTTTAAACAAACCCAGAGGAAAGTTTTATTGCTCATATGTTGTTGTTGTTGTTGTTGTTGTTGTTTTTTTTTTTTTGTGAAGCTAAGGAATTTTTATATATATGATTAATGAATTTATATATATATATATATATATATATATATATATATATATATATATATATATATATATATATATATATATATATATATATATATATGAAATGTTTTTGCCAGATGGGATATCTTACACAATAGCCCATTAACAGTCTAAATTATCTTATTGTACAATACTTACATCTTTGACTTCATCTTTGAACCCTTTGAGGAGCAGGTCTTGAAGGACACTCTGACTATGTCTGCGGATGCGTTTCATGGACTCTTTCTGATATGTTTCCATCCTTGCTCTCTTAAATGCAAATAAACGTAATTTTATTTTAAATTATCATTTTGTTTATCCACACTTCACAGTTGGTAATAAATTAAATATTTCAAAGTATAAGGTTCAACTCCTGTTCTACAGTAAGATACATGAGTCTTGAGCAATTTCATCAGGTGCTCAGTGTCAGTAGCAGATGGCAGGAAAACAGCCAAGGTGTAGACACATGCTTAAATAATGCATGAATACCTAGAATACCCTGATGAAAACCATACATGTGTTTTAGAGAGATAACAGTCATTTGCCCTGAATGATGCTGAAATCTGGAATTGTACAAACATATTTTGTTGATACATGTACATGCTTTTGTTGATTAATTGAAAGTCTTGATTATTTGATTATTAAAATACCTTCACTGTATCGAAGATTACTTTGATAACAAGAGATTTGCAATAGATTTGAAGGTTATTTTGGAAAATAGGTAGCAGTCATCCATCTCAAACTAATTTAATGGTTGGATGGAAATTTTCACACTAAAAAACACAACCAAGTACACACCTAGAATCACACCTATATTATGATGACATGCTTAGTTTATAAAAGTAAGTCTAAACTTACCAGATATTTTTTCTTCACAGCTTCATCTGGGTAAAGCAGAGATATTGTGGTTTTACCTGTTGTTTCTTTCTCTGTCGTCAAGGAGTCATCTGATACCTGGATGGGTTTGACGCCCAGGTCTTATATTCTACAATAGCATGTATTTTTAATAGGCTGTGACCTGCCGTCTTCAGCTGGTACAAGGGCCATATGCAGGACAGAGAGGAAAGTATGCTGCGCCTCAGGTGTTGCTTAGTTTCCGCTATTCTGTTTTTTTTTTTTTTCCACATTTAAAAGTTGAAAGCTTCATGAAGGCCTGTGGCAGCAACACTTTGAAAAAAAAAAAGTGATATAATTTCTACTTTATTTCAGCCAAAAGCCTTGTGTGCCATTAGAGGCACTTTTAATTGTTTTAATCAAACACAGATGAAAATTTCATAGCTCAGATGTTTTTTTGAAGCTGAGGAAACTTGGAATGGAATTCTCAATTATGTTTTGTTTAACTTTAGTTGATTTTAGTTGATTTTTTTCTAAAAATTTCTGAATGGGGTAATTGTTGGCACATAGTAATAGTATCGAGCACTTTTTTGACTCCCAGGCTCTCCATTGTCCACAACAATAAAGGCCCTATGTCTTTTTCACTTGTATGTGATTTAATGGATGAGGATTAATGATACAGATTTTTTTTTTTTTTTAGAGCTTGGCATAACAAGAAAAATGTATGTTCATGAACAAAAAATGCCAATGCTAAGAAAATTTTATTTAATCTTATTTTATAAGATTTTCACTGTTAAAGGGATAGTTCACCCAAAAATGAAAACTTGATGTTTATCTGCTCACCCCCAGCGCATCCAAGATGTAGGTGACTTTGTTTCTTCAGTAGAACACAAATGATGATTTTTAACTGCAACCGTTGCCATCTGTCAGTCAAATAATGGGAGTCAATGGGAACACAATCAATAAGAGTCGAAAAAACTTGCATAGACAAATCTAAATTAAATCTATAGGTTAGTGAGGTCTGATAGCGCTCCTTGCGGAACTCTATATTGAACTTGTGATCGATATGACATCTCTTCGTTTACTACTACAGACTGATAACGGTCAGATAAGTAAATTTTGAACCATGCCAATGCAATTCCACTAATGCCAACATAATTTTCAAGTCTATTTAAAAGAACGTTGTGATTGATAGTGTCAAATGCAGCACTGAGATCCAGTAACATTAATAGAAGTCACGCTTTTAAAAAGTAAGCTTCCTCATATAAAGTATCCAGTATGTATTTTTCAAGACCATGGGAGGAATAAAAGTTGCTGAGGGAGTTTAATAAAGTAAATCATTTTGAGGCTTTGCTGAAGCCTCCCTGGCTGAGAACTGATGATATAAATTGTATTTTGTTTGGGACGAATTTAATGAAATGTCTTGGGTTACAAATGTAACCATGGTTCCCTGAGAAGGGGAACGAGACACTGATTCCTAGGATGCTTTGGGGAACACCTCCAGCGTGACCGGTGTCTGAAACAACTCCTACGATTTCACGCTCATTCACAATGTCATCAAGCTACACCTTTGTTATTGTTTTGAATAAACGCCCTCTAGATATGAAACTTACATACTGTGCCTTTAAGACATTGCTTAATATCTTTCACAAAAATGAGGAGACATGTGAGATTACTGCTGTCTTTTTTTTCTCAGGAGAAAAATCTAGGAAAAGCAAAATTTTCTCCATTTAAAGGGATAGTTCACCCAAAAATGAAAATTTGATGTTTATCTGCTTACCTCCAGGACATCCAAGATGTAGGTGACTTTGTTTCTTCAGTAGAACACAAATTATGATTTTTAACTCTAACCGTTGCGGTCTGTCAGTCGTATAATGCATGTCAATGGTAACAAAATCTATGAGAGTCAAAAAAACATGCACAGACAAATCCAAATTAAACCCTGTGGCTCGTGACGATACATTGATGTCCCAAGACACGAAACGATCGGTTTGTGCGAGAAACCAAACAGTATTTATATCATTTTTTACCTCTAATACACCACTATGTCCAACTGCCTTGAGCGCACGCACGGTATCCATCATGGATGCCCTGGGGGTAAGCAGATAAACATCAAATTTTCATTTTTGGGTGAACTATCCCTTTAATTCAATTTTTGTCTTAGAGAAACAACTGAGATTTATTTAATGAGATCTCATTTGTTATTTCTTTTAGCACATTCAAAAAAGTAATTTTTGTTGTTTGTGAGTGAAATCTAAGTTATGTTATGAGCATGTGGTCATTTAAAGCTTCATCTCTGCTTCATCAATAGTCTGTTAAATGTTTTTTACAGTCACACCAGGCTCTCTTATGCAGTTGCTGTGAATGGAAAGGATCTGCTCTATTAGCCTCAGAGAGCCTCTGGAGCGGGCAGCTGCTGCCTCCCCGCTGCGCTTGTTATGTCCATAAACAGGCCCAGGTTTCGTGTTGTGCTTGGCAGATCTCGTCCCGCTCCCTGCCAGTCTCACTAAAGCGAATTGTCAGTCACTAAATGATCTGGACTGTCCTGCCTTACCATGAGAAGTTAAGCATTTTGGTTTGTTAAAATTGTTTTAGAGTTTTGGGGTGTCTGATTTCCTTTTTTGCTTTAGGCAAAGAAACGTTCTGGAGCTGTCAGAGTTTTGCTGATACCAGAACATTCACATGTGGTAGTCATTTTGTTTAAAGTACCATCTGACAGGCAGAAGTGTTGGCCAGTAGTGATGGCGATGAAGGATTCGTGCTTCTCGTTTGTTTGGAAATATAGCAATAACAAATGTAACCACTAGAGTCTGCTAGAGAATCGACTCTCTGTGCTGTTGGCTATTACTGGCTCTTTCTGTTAATTTTCCTGGCGTAACCATGCTGTATCACATTTTCATTTCTGCCAAGGAAATGAAATAAGATCTGTTTAATGGGAACATCTTCAAAACAGGAAGAGCTGAAAGGCTTTAATGATGTGCAGTCCAGTCTGTGGTCATATCCAGTGTTTTTTTTTTTTTTATACTTCAACAATAGGTACTGGTTTAACACAAACAAACAATGCAAATCAGCTCTTGCAGCCGACAAATCTGACAAATGGATCTCTTAATGTTAACTGGCAGTGTACAGCTGATGGAGACCTCAGCAGAGAGAACAGTAAGAAGAAGGGAGGACCTGGCTGCCCTTTAGGCGCTCTTGTCTCCTGCTGCTCACAACACATGGCACATAGCTTATCTTTCTCACTTACAGCACAAAGACAGGAGGCAATGAGTTATCCACGAGTCCTGACATGAAATGTTCACTCCTTTCTTTTTGAATCAGTGTTTTTTTTTTTTTTTTTTTAACTGATGGGTCATGTCATGACCTGAGTTTCCCAACATTTTTGTCCCTCTTGCCCATCAAGTGCAGCTCAAATACCCCTTCACTGACACTAAACCAGACATATGTTTCTTTGAACTGTACTGGACATCATTTGGTTATGGCCATTATTACAATAACTCACTTGGTCACTTGGTTGGCTAACAATAGTTACTTTTAGTAAAAAAGTAGCTTCCTCTTGAACTAAAGCGGTATGAGAATCTGTTATGTTCTAACTGCATTTTGATTGATATTGGTTTGGCTGGCTGAGAAAATAGTATTTTGTTGTTGTTGTTGATTTCTTGCAGAGAAATGAGACCAAGTTAGTAGTATTGCATGTATTTGTTGTTTAAAAGACAATCCCATAGTGCAAAATATGAGTTTGATAAAGTCTTAGCAGTTTATGCAACTGGCCCCATGCAGGGATGGACAACTTCGGTCCTGGAGTGCCGCTGTCCTGCAGAGTTTAGCTCCAACCCCAATCAAACACACCAGAACAAGCTAATCAATGTCTTCAGGATAAGTAGAAAGCTATAGGCAGGTGAGTTTTTATCAGGGTTGGATCTGAACTCTGCAGGACTTTGGCTCTCCATGACTGAATTAGCTCATCCCTGATGTACACAATGGTTTTGGACATGGCTACAAATAATGCACTATACAAGTATATAGAGGGCAATTATGGACACAGCTGGTTAACAATCACTGTTCTGGACAATGAGTCAAGTCTGCAGTCTAGGTTACATATTGTGAAAGTTGCTGTGTAACTGCAGGTCCAAGACCTAGTTTCATTGCCATCAGGTATTAAGATTTTAATGTAACACTGATCTTATTGTGTAAAGATTCTCAGGGACTGCTCTAATTGAGAATATCACCTTTCATAGATTTTGTAATAGCATAATGTTATATTAAATATATTATCATTTTGATGACTTCACAGGGCAATTACTGGTTAAACCCATTAGTTTTGAATATCAGACTAGGTTCATATTTAGATATTAAGTGACCAAATGCAATAGGTGTGAGATATCCACAGATGGATAGCAGCAAAAAATCAGACAAAATCCAAATTTGAAGTCTCTGGTTGTAATATATAATGTCATTGATGTCACAATACATCCTCACAATACATGTAACTGCCAATTTACATTTTAATAGCTTTCTCTTAAATGATTGCAAGACTCCGATCTGTATTGATGTAGAAGACAGGAATAGACCTATACAGTATATTGATTTATTGCCTGTTATTTAACCATACACTAGCTCAGGGTTTCCCAAATAGGGGTTTGAAAATCCCTAGGGGTTCACAATTCACAACTGCGGATGGTTTTTTATATTGTGAAAGAAATGTCAAATTATTGCCAAATGCCTTAATATAAATAATGTATCAAATAAAATTCAAATCAATTTACGCTGATGTCATTGAAGTTTTTTTTCATATATGTATTAAAACCTTCTCTGAAACATTTTTAGAAATCTCAGGGGGCAGACCTACTTCCAGAAAATAATTTAGGTCATCAAGGTTTACTTTGGCTGACTAAAATATTCGGGTAGCTGTCCTTGTTCTACTCTGATATCCTTGTTCTACTCTCATATCCTTGTTCCACTCTCATTGGGGAGCTGGCCTGGGAATTGAAGTACGTAATCATGATCAGACATATGCCATATGACTGTAGACCAAAATGGACTTTATGAGGTGAGGGATTATCTTTCCTCAGAATAACATTTAAGATGGAGCGGGGCAGAGCCTCCACATCAGCATGCATCACTCATGCACATTTGTCCCATGTGACTGGGCAAGCATTTGCTGGTCATCATATTCAGGGAACCTCTTGTTCCATATTGCTCAATATAGATAGTGGCATAAATATGAGTGGTTTCTATTGCATTTAATGACCTAATGAAAGATAATAATTTATTTATGTAACATTACAACGCAAGACCATTTTAATGTAGTAATCAAAGACCTTGAGACTGACCAAAATTCAATTCTGCCAATGTAAATATAAATGAATCAGTTTTGAAACATTATTTACCCAGCATACAGGGCTTTCTGGGTCACAAGTACAAGTGTTTGACCAACAATATTTCTCCAAATGTTGTCCCAACTAGCCTGACCGAGCTATCTGAACATTGTCCGAGCTATCTGAGTCAAGTCAAGTTACCTTTATTTATATAGTGCTTACAAAGTTGATTCATTTCTGTTCAATAACTGTGCAAAGTTTATCAATTATGAAATGAGTTCAGTTCAGCTATAAAGTAGCTTTGCAGAAAACATCATCATCCAGCTAAGTTGAGTTCTCATCCAATAGTGTCAGAGCAGTCAAATCAGTAATATTGTTGAATATTAAGTGTCCCCAACTAAGCAATCCAGAGGTGACAGTAGGAAGGACCCCAAACTCCATCAGGTGACAGAAATGGAGAAAAAAGACCTTGGGAGAAACCCGGCTAGGTCGGGGGTGCCAGTTCTCCTCTGGCCAACGAACAAACACAGTGTGATTACAACTGAATATAACTGATTTAATTTGCAAGTTCCCAGCATGCATTGCAGGATGCATAAATTATGTGTAACAGGCTTATTGTTTACCATTTGCAGGCTTTATTTATAGTGTTGCTGTTCTTTTTGTCATCAATGTTAGTTATTTGTTGTCTGGATTTTACTTAATAAGATTTGTCACCATTATTGAGGTTTGTGTGTGAGATGTTGAGGTCTACATTTCATTTTTTTTGCAACATTTTGTATTTACTATATTAAGTATATGGCTAATGGTTGTGAATTGGTTGTTTCACTAGTCTTTAGTTGCCCTGTTAAAGGACAATTAACTCTGCACCGACCAACGCAGAAAATCGCCAGATTACAATACCTCACTTCTGAGACATTCCATGATTCAACAAACAATTGCCGACCAATGCCAACACAGTCGACAGGCATAACGCTTATCCGACAAAACCCGACAAAGTGTCTGTCCATTGGTCGCCGCTAAGTAGTGTTGCCAATTTAGGGATTTTGTCACTAGATTTAGTGACTTCACCACCCCTTTTGAGACTTTTTTCAAAAGTTTAGGGACAAATATAGCAACTTCTAAGACAAACCTTATCTAGATTCTTATTTTGTACACTGATCCCTGTTCACATTTATATTGATAGATTAATGAATTTGCCATTATGATGTCATCTAGTGACATTTAGCTACCGGTTTTAGCTACTTTCAATTGAAAGCAGTTGGCAACACTGCCTCTATAGCCCTATTTGGACGTGATTAGTTTTACATGGGGAGGTGGATTAAAGTACCTCAGGACCTCTGTAATATTAATTGGCCAATTCGCACGGGACAAGACATCTCAGTAAAACTAGCAGAAGTGGGAGGGGTAACTCGATTTACACACCGCCGTCACCTCCCTGTCGTCATGTGGGTATGAGTTGCTTCCTGATACCATGTGCGCAAACACATATAATCTAAATATATAATTTATAAATAACAGTTAGGTCCGATTCTGATTGGATTCTGATGGTAATAGGCACTTAGCTAAAGATAAAATTAGTTTTGTGCCTCTGACAATTGCTTCTATCTTCTTTTTGCTCTGAATGGTAAGCTATGTGGAAAATACTTGAGGTTTGCCACAGACTTGTCCCACTACCTACAACCCAAATTAATGTTTCTTCAAGTGCTTCCATGCTTGAAAAATGCGCAGAAAACTACATTTAAACAGGAAATGACGGAATTTTACCGTACATATTTACAGCGTGTCTATTCGAACGGGATTAGTATTACCTGAGGTAATTTTTCCGGACCTTTTTACAGAAGGTAAAAGTCGCCATAATCTTTACTGACATTGTTCGTAATGATTACTGAGATGGCACATTCTGATGGGACTAAAATCACTGAGAAGCTCTGGTAATAATTACTTTACCCCACCTCCCCATGTAAAACTAATCCCGTCTGAACAGAGTACCTCAGGGATGACGTGTTTTTGTAGGCCAACCCGGAATTTAGCGGCGCACAGGTTCACTCGATCGAAAGCCTATTCATTTTTCCCATAGACTTTTGGAAAATTCCAAAAAATAAGTTCCGTGTTTAACAAAGGGTTATGACACTTACATATTTTGTCTATCAAGATAATCTTTACAAGTTAACACAACATTTATACATTTTGAAGCCTAACAATAGGCTATAAACAGACTACAGCACACCATGGTCGCGGATCAACGTCGCCACCACCAAGCTTCCTCAAACTTTATTTAGAAAACAACTTATTTATAAACATGCTCGCTGATTATGATCTGCGCTGTGTATGAATACTTATCCACTTTTTCATGAGAAATGCTGTCCAAATGTCCTGTTTGTCATGATGACGTCTAAAGTCCCCGCCAAAGGAAGTTGTCCCTTTTAGCAATTTGTTAGCAACCGCCATTTTTAAGACACAATAAAGGTTTAAAAAATCACAAGCGGGTTATAACTGGTGTGTTTTATGTCATAGATCAAAACGTGAAAATAAGAGGCTTTGTTAACCACAGACGTTATTTCAGGCGATATAGCAAAAACCCATTGACTTCAGGGCGATGGAACCAAAGTCCTAAAGTGCTAACTCGCTTCCGGGGTTTGCCAACAAAAACACGTCATTCCTGAGGAGTCCTGAAAAGTGACGCTAAAGCGTCTCGATCGCCCCCAGGTGGCTGGATACAGTATAGGTCATAAAGCCTGCCCTCCATGAAATGTAATGAATACAGTCAAATTTCACATCAAATATATTTTCTTTCAAAGATGGTTTCTGTCATTTTAGTTTTTAATCACAGTGATGTTAGTTAAAGTGTTCGTTCTTTAAATAAATTTAAGTTAGTTATTTGATGCTATAAAAATGCGGGTTTTGACGTCATGATTAACAGCTGAGATTACAGCTTCTCTGAGCAAAGTCGTCACTGAAGCACCAACGGACTTTTCTCTGGATCTTCGGGGAGGAGATTGGAGCTTTAACTTTAAATTCTACATTTGCAGAACTGTTTATTTCACACCGACATAATGTGTTGTTCAGTATTAACTGATTTTGTGGGAGTGTGGGCGGGAGCTTGATATCGCGGCTCCACTTCGCGCTCACTACTGCGCAGACTCGGGCTCCAAGTTCACTATGCGCAGACTCGAGACTCAAGATGTCAGCACCATATTGACACCCTGACACACTGGCGGCTTCAGTTACTACAATGGCAGAGAGTGAAGGTGCATTGTCCATCTTTTTTTTTACAGTCAATGGTCGCCACCTGTCGGTTTAGCGTGAATTGGCCTTAAGAATGTTTTGGCTGAACGGGACATTTTGGATAGAGCGGACATATTCAAATTTAAGTACTGAAGAAAGATATTTATTAAAACTTTTAATATATATATTTATCCTTTCCATTTATTACACTATGTTAGCAATTACATAAGCTTTTTTTCTTTTCTTTTCTGACATTTACTTTTTTTCACAAAATGTGTTTGATATGAAGCCCTGAATCTGCTCTGTCTGTATTGGTCTACTCTTCTTTAGCCTACAGTAGGCTCGATGATGGCCTTTTGGTTATACTAATAAATTCAGGCACTCAACAACTCTCACCAGTTGGTCTGTTTGACAGATTGATTGTGAAAATAGCTGCATGTTGACATTTCCAGCCTCAGGTCTCTTAGAAGGGCCAGCTGATGATTAACGTCTGGTTGACCTGATGGATGCGCTTGTATGAATCACTGTGTTATTATGACTCATGCAATCAGAGTAGTCGTCTCACAGACTGGCTCCTGTTTCTTGATATGGTCACTGCCTACTTCCAGTAATATTGGTATGTTTAAATCTGACTCTGTCACAACTTTGAATGTTACAGCCTACTGTATGGTGAAGGATGTTTCTTGTCCATGCAGAAAAGTCTATATGCTCCACTCAGTAGGGTGCATTCAGATAAATTGCGATGTTTTTGAAAGAAATCTCAATGTAAAAAATAAAAGCCTCTGTTGTTTTCTTTTCTGAATTTATCCCAAAATATATAATCCACTTGCAACAAAAATGTGAAATTATCACCAGCTTCTTTATAACATGTAGATCCAACAATATTAATGAAGATAATTCAGGCCCTATTACAGCTCAGGGTGTAGAAATCCTATTGCAGGGTCTTTTGGCACGTCTTTGTGTAATCTACTGCCTGAGCTATGAGAGACTAAGACAGCTGCTTTGGTATTTCAGATGACCCGCTTGGACGTTCCACCAAGACAAAATGCATTAGTCATCATAACTTACAGTATCTTTCAGGAAGATGCTGTGTTCTGGCATGTGAGATGCTACATTTAAAACTGTTTGTACAAGCAAAAGTTGTCAAAATATGCTGGGATGTTCAGAGTTATTTTTAGTTTGTTGTTATGCAGTTACTTGGGTGTACTGGGTGATTACTTGCCCTAATCATAGATATTTTGGCCCTTAGATACTGTGTTGCTAAGATCCTTCCTTTTTTTATGGTTGTGTTGGGTGAATGATTCAGTGACACACTCATAAAGACATTGACTTGTTTCATTCCTGAATGAATCAGTATTTTTCAATTAATTGCTTGAATAAATGATTCAGTTCAGTGATTCACTCATAAAGGCGGTCACTTATCACCACCTACCTAGTCTTGCGTAGCCAGACCTTCAGACTGATGGCTCTAAGGCTGAGACTTCCACCTACCTACTAACAGACAGTCTTTCTGGAACAAACAAACACAGACAAGTGGAGTGGTGCATATAGTGTAAAGTCCCAGTGCTGTTGGACTGTTTCAGTACACCTGGTCAATGCTAATCATCATTTGATAAAAGGCTTCTGTGTTAAAAGGGACCTATAATGACCCTTTTACAAGATATAATATAAGTTTCTGGTGTCCCCAGAATGTGTCTGTGAAGTTTCAGCTCAAAATACCTCACAGATCATTTATTATAGCTTGTCAAATTTGCCCCTATTTAGGTGTGAGCAAAAACATTTTTGTATGTGTCCGTTTAAATGCTGCTCCCGACCTGCTTTCCAGAAGAGGGTGGAACTTTAATAGCTTGCGCTTCAGATGTTCAATAACAACAAAGCTGGAGAATCTCACGCAGCCAAAATGACGATTGTCCATAACGGTGTTCAGCCTTACATTGTTCAAACCGTATTTGGACACTGATGGACAGACACAGGAAGAAGTTAGGAAGAACTTTTAGAATACATCTGGACGTTTCTGAACGTTTAGTGGATACATTTATGTAGTTGGTGTGGAGTTGATTCAACTCATCGACTAGCTTGTGCCGTCAATTGTTTTGTGTAAATCCAGTGTTGAATTACCCTCATTTGTGAAGCATACTATGTATAATATGATTTCATATTATAGTTCAGTCTTTATCAAATGATGATTAGCACAGAAACCTCATAAGGTGCTAAAAATTTGATAAAGGCTGAACCAAAATATGAAAGGCAAACACCCCTGTATTCAAAAGAGCGTGATCTGTACTAATACAGTCATGTGCTTTCATCACTGGATTACCCAATATGTGCTATGTCTGTTTTCCCCTTTGCTCTTTAATAACATGCTCAAAGAACATCATGAGCTCTCGATTTGCAATAACATTTCTGCTTCTTTGGTGTTGCTCCTTCTTGCAATCTTTGAAAGGACAAAAACCTGTTGAAAACATCTAACTCCCTGCTGTGTTCAATATTGAGGATAACACATTCTGTCTGGTTTTAAATTGTTCTGACATTTGGTGTCTCATATAAGACCACCTCTGTTTTTGTTTATTTCAGAAGCCAACCTCCTGGTGAGTCCTTTCAATGGATGTGCTTTTATTATTGAGATGTCTATGCATCAAATACATGTGCTGTATAAGCATTCAGTTTTAGCAAATATCTCAGAAAGCCAATCACATAAATAGCAGTCTTGAGAGAAAGTCAGGAAATTGCAGGTCACACATCTCTTGTACGAAAAGTATCAATCGGTTATTAGATTATTTTGGAATAGAAGCATTACATTATTTTTGATAGTAAACACAATTTACATGACAGGATTATATATACATCTTGTTTCCTCAAACACCCAAAAGCAGATCTGCCAAATGTAGCGTGCGGGCCTAGAAGTTAATGATGGCCATATGGAGCTTACACTCTGGAGACTCACTTGATCATGACTGAAATTACTTTCAGAAAAAGGCACAATGGGAAAAATATTTAAATCATGTTTATTTCTGACTGAACTAGGATTTTATGGCTTGGATGGATTCATTTTTGAAGCCCACATTATCTTAGCACACTATATTGCTGCTTGTTTAGAACCTGTGGGATTTCAGTTTTCACTCACCCTTTAGGCAATATACAGTTTAACAAACTGCACTCATCTTAGAACAAACAACATTCAAATTATGCAAAGAATAAGGTAAATATACAGCTGCCCCGTGTGTTGTATTGCAGTGTGGCTGGGGAATTTGGTTATGCAATGGATTCTAAATACTACAGGCCATTCTAGTTGTAAATCAGTTGATTTATATTAGCAATATCATAAATGAGCAACCATATCACAATGGGGTTTTCTTATTGTGTTCATTCCAGTACATTGTGTTTGTTGTCTGATATATGGTTGCATTGCTTGCAATAGTTTTGGATCAACAGAGCAGTAACTCTTTGCAATGCAATTTGTGAACAGACAC
Organism: Megalobrama amblycephala; assembly: GCF_018812025.1. NCBI lineage: Eukaryota > Metazoa > Chordata > Actinopteri > Cypriniformes > Xenocyprididae > Megalobrama > Megalobrama amblycephala. The sequence goes on from NC_063047.1 coordinate 40,719,390, forward strand.
ATTGAGACAATCTTTGAACATTCAAGGTGGTGAGATACAGCACTAAGTAAAACTGTAAACTGTATTTGTCTGCAGTGAAAGTGCACATATAAATATGCTGTGACACTGTCAGAACAAAAAGTGACAAATCAACAAATGGCCCAAGGCGCAACAAAACAATGACAACAACTGTCAGAGCTGTGAATGGTGTGCTGTGATTTTGCACACACTGTATTTTTGGATACTAAACTACACTAAAATCTAAACATTTTCAAAGAATGTATTTGTATTGTCATACGTTTTTTAGGAAAAACCTAAAACATATGATATAAATGGACCCTCAATTTGCACAGTTGGGATATATATATTGACTGTTAGGTGAGGTTGACTTTGAAAGTAAGAAAACCAATATTAAATAAAATGTTTATTAGAGTTTATTAATTTATTTATTATAGACTTTATATCATATATTGTGAACTGTGTGTAATTTACCTTATTTAACTAAATATAAAGTATTTATTTCTGTATATTATATCTGTATATGGGAAAAAAGATGGGAGAAAAAGATACTAAATTGATTATGCAGTTAATTCCCAACCATATGTGTGGCATATTCAGTATTATCCATTATTGCTCAAGATTGTTCCTTTATCGTGATGTTTACAGAACACATCCACACACTTTCTGGAACATATTCTATTTCAAAAGACATATCAGATGACTTGAGATTTTATGATTACAAACCACACTGCAAATACGATATGTATCTCTAGGGAATCTCCAGCTCACCCAAAGGGCAAAACATCATCTGTGGGGGCAAGAAAAGGACACCATCTAATCAAGAAAACCATGTACATCTGCATATCTACACACTGCCTCACTAAACAACAGACTACAACCACATCTTCTGCCTCCCACAAAGTCAGTGAACAGAAGACATGAGGATACTCGATGAACAAGGGTAATTACTTCCCTTTATGAAAGCTGTGGTTGGAGCAATTAGAATATTTCTTATTATCTATAATGAAGCTTTACATCTTTGAAATGCAGTGAATATTATTAAATACTTATGATGAATTGTTGCTAATTAAGAAAAAAAGGTTCATTTAACAATGATTGAAAATAAACTTATGACCATGGCTTATTTTGTTGTTTATTTTTAAAATTATATGGTTGTAGTACATTTGACAAACTCATTTAGGGATCTTTCCCACAAGCAAAATGTTATCTGTATTATAAAAGTTAAATTTGTAAGTTTTAAGTTATTTTACAACTCTAAAAGATCAAAATGTAACTTGGGTGTTTTTGCCCTGTCAGACGGACAGTCACTGACCTCATGAAGACATCGGGTCAGAGAAGCCCACAGGGGAATCGTCTTCCTTTCAGCCCACACATTACCTGCGTCCATTCATCCAAAATCCCTAATGAGAAGCAGCTCATGGACACAATGTTTATTGGTAAGAATCACTAAATGATTTATCACAAATTTAAATAATTAAACAATAAATCTGCAATTGCAAAATTACATTGCTGATGAGGAACTAGGGACAGAAAACATTTCTCATTTATTTTACATTGTGCCAACAGCCCTTGGCACACATTCAAGCTCTGATCAACTATCTACTGTGATATTCAAAAGTCAGAGCACATTGGCAATCTGTGACTTTATCAAACCTTGAAATAAACAGGAACATAGCGGTCCATAATACGTCCATTTGTCAAGTTCATGATGATGTTTGCTGTCATTCACAAACACTGAGATATGAGGAGTAAAAACAATGACATAAGGCTGTGTAGCAAATATATTTTCTCTTTGTCTCTTTTTTTTTTTTTTTTTTTTTACAGTTGGTGGTTGGACCCCAACAGTGACGTCATGCGCTGTGGAACGATTTTATCCTTTCTATAATGAATGGAGAACAATGGCACCAATGCTGAAGCGTTGTGGAGATGTAGCTGTCTGCTCATTGGGTGGATTGATCTTTACTGTAGGTGGACGTAATGACATCACCAGTGTGAGCAGTGTGGAAAAGTAAGAACATGATGAAATCTAAAAATCCTTATTCTGATTTTGGTACTCTTTCCTTTGACCTTGGCCGATTTTAACCACAATGTGAAGAGCAAAATAATTATTAACATTGAGATTAGGTAAATAAAGGAGCTCAGTGCACTTTAGAAGCTCTCGTCATCTCCTAAATATCTCCACAGCACATCATTTTAAAGATGGGAAATGGTGTGCTGGTTACAAGGTGTGAAGGTGAGATATTTTTACTCTTTGATATATCATCACCTATTTTTGGTCAGTCTCATCATTAATCTAATAACCTACTGCAGTGTAATTTAGTTTGAACTTAAATCAACCTTCAGAGAGTATTGTCTCTACTGCTTGAACATGATACATTTTGTTTTACTCATATGCTGTCAGTGATATATTCCATTCACCTTCCATTAAGGAAACAATGAATCATGCTAAATATGCAAAGAGCTTCACAGTCTATTTTGGTGAAGCATAATTGTTTTGATTTCCTGAGAACTCAGTCTTTCTGGTTTCCTTCAGCTGTTTATGTGTGTGTATACTTGATTATACTTTTGAGGGCCAAATGTTTGAAAATTCTTACTCACATATGTAATGAAATATCAAAAATAGGTTTGTGAAGACATTTGAAGTGGCCCTCACTCTTTGAAAACCTTATAAATCAGGCAAAATAAGTTTTGCTTGGAATTGCATTATCAGGTTTCTGTAAGGCTTGTTAAAGGAATAATTCAGCCAAAAATGAAAATTTCTGTTTACCCTCATGTCATTCCAAACCCATAAGACTTCATCTTCGGAACAGAAATTAAGATATTTTTAATATTCTTTCATTATTTTGCCCATCCAACCAAAAATGTCATGCTTTAAAAAGTACAAAAAACATAGTAAAAGTAATCCATATGAATCGAATGGTTTGATCCAAGTCTTTTGAAGAGATACAGTCACTTTATATGATAAATAGATTTAATTTAGGCTTTTTTTCACATCTTTTATTTACTTATGGAAACAACATTGAGGTTGAGCATCACAGAAGTTTCATTATAGGGTCATTTAAGGTTTGGGGTTAGGAAAAATCATTAATATTGTGTTTATATGTGTGTATTAGATTAGAAACTGGATGAGGAATGATGATACTGTCCTGACATACGGAGGCGGGCTTCATTTAGCAACCTGAAGCCAAAAACTGAGCAATTCCATCAACAAACACTCTCATACCTCATAGAGACTTCATTAAACACACACACAGAAACATTATTAAAATGGTTTAAAAATGCTGATTTCCTCGGCAACCACATAAACACACAAAACAGATGAAGTTTCATTCCCACTGTGCATTTGGCTTGATGGGTGAGTGATCAAATTATGTGATAATGACATCCTGCACTTTTCCTTTATAAAGTTCCTCTTCCTCTGTCTCCCAGCACATCAGCTCTGAGGACAGATTCATTTGGCAGATACAGATTCTGCAGTTCATTTGTATTATTAATCATCATTTCAATGATATCATTCAGTCGGTATTAAGTTTATTGTTTTACTTCTTAGCGTTTGCTGATTGACCTTTAAGACTTGATGCTGTTGCAAAACACTGTCCCTTCCTTCTCTATAGTCTGACTCATCTCACACTCAGCAACACCAGAAACATGTTAAAACAGAACGATTAAACCTCCTCATGGCATTTCAATTCTTTACCAGGTATGACCCGAAAACAAATCAGTGGAGCAGCGAGGTGGCATCCCTCAGCAGCCCCCGCAGTGGTGTGTGTGTGGTGGAGATGGATGGGTTCATGTATGCCCTGGGGGGATTTGATGGAACAGTCTGTACCAACATTGTAGAGAGGTACTTTACAGATGCCACATGTAGACTATCCATTGTGTAGACAAAAATATGTTTTAGATAATAGCAAAACTTTACTGTTGGTGTTCAAAAATCAATAGTAATATATTTTGTCTCATACACTACCATTCAAAAGTTTGGAAACATTACTAGTTTTCGAAAGAGGTCTCTTCTACTCATCAAGCCTGCATTTATTTGATCAAAAATGCAGAAAAAAACAGTAATATTGTAAAATATTATTACAGTTTAAAATAATGGTTTTCTATTATAATATACATTAAAATATCATTTATGTCTGTGATGCAAAGCTGAATTTTCAGCATCATTAAATCCAGTCTTCAGTGTCACATGATCCTTCAGAAATCATTCTAATATGCTGATTTTACAAACGTTGTGCTGCTTAATATTTCTTTATAACGTGATCCTTTTTTAAGGATTCTTTGATGAATAAAAAGTTAAAAAAGAGCAGCATTTATTTAAATTAAATCTTTTGTAACAATATACACTACTGTTCAAGTATTTTTTTCTTTCTTTTTTTGAAAGAAATTAATACTTTTTTTCAGCAAGGATTAAATTGATAAAAAGTGATAGTAAAGATTTATATTGTTAGAAAATATTTCCATTTTGAATAAATGCTGTTCTTTTTGACTATTTATTCATCAATGAATCCTGAAAAAAGTATCACAGTTTCCAAAAAATATTAAGCAACACAACTGTTTCCAACCTTTTTTTTTTTGTATTTTTGATCAAATGATGAGCATAAGAGACTTCTTTCAAAAACATTAAAAATAGTAATGTTTCCAAACTTTTGAATGGTAGTGTATGTTCATATGGAAAATATATGACATACTGGTTTCCTCTCTATTATCTTTTAATAATAGAGAGGAATGTAACTATTTTATTCAGATATGATCCTGTGCTGAACACTTGGACCAAAATGGCTCCAATGCTCCAGCATCGCTCTGGGGCGGCTGCGGCAGTACTGGATGGGTTCTTATATGTCATGGGAGGAACTGATGGACACATTCCATTGAATTCAGGTCAGAACTGAGAATTAATGTTTAGTATAACCCAGGCTCGTTGGAAAAAACTTGCTTGTGACATCAGTTCTGCAAAATGATATTACATTGCTTCTTGTAAGTTTTGCAACTCTTACAAAATGAAATGTTATCCGAAACAGATGAATGTGAACCTGGCAACGTTTTGTTATGTTGTTTGTTGTATGTATCACAGCAGTTCGGAAATTAAATGTCCAGTAAGTGGCTCTATGAAGTTATTGGATTTGTAAATAATGTACACTAAACCTAAACAATAGTGTTAGCAAAAGCTAACATAAGTTAAGTTACCTGGTTGCCTTAAAATTTTGAGTTCATTGAAATTAAAAATTTGAGTAAATACAATGAAGCCGATTGGTTTAATCAACAGAAACTCAAAATATTATGTTATCTGAACCACATTAATTATTGAAGTTGATTTGACCAAAAAAAAAAAAAAAATGTTGTGATAACAAATTTTTTACAGTGTTGTAGAGCTCTTTTATCATGACTCAAGTTTCACTGTACTCATCCACAAGCATTTTGCATTACAAGTGCGATGTTGTGAGCAATCGAGCAAGTTTACTATGAGTTAAGATTTATTCATTCAAAAGGTATTAGTTTACAAATCATGCACTATGGTAAAAGTGTTTTTGAGATCATAACAGAGTATTGTGCAAGGAATTGTGCGATAATAAATGATAATCTGCCCCTGTAATCATAATTTTTGTGTGTAAAGGAATCAATTGCGTAAGTATGGTATTTATTTGGAGTTTGAGGCTGTGCTCCATGGCTAAAGCTAACGTTACACACTGTTGGAGAGATTTTTTTATGTGTTTATGCATTATACAGACTGCAAGTGTTTAGAAATGAAAATAGCGACGGCTCTTGTCTCCATGAATACAGTAAGAAATGATGGTAACTTTAACCACATTTAACAGTACATTAGCAACATGCTAACGAAACATTTAGAAAGACAATTTACAAATATCACTAAAAATAACATGATTATTATCGCTCCATCTGCCATTTTTCACTGTTTTCCTTGCTTGCTTACCTAGTCTGATGATTCAGCTGTGCACAGATCCAGACGTTAATACTGGCTGCCCTTGTGTAATGCCTTGAACATGGGCTGGCGTATGCAAATATTGGGGGCGTACATATTAATGATCCCGACTGTTACGTAACAGTCTTATGTTGAGGTGTTATGGTGTTATGTTGAGATTCGCCTGTTCTTCGGAGGTCTTTTAAACAAATGAGATTTATACAAGAAGGAGGAAACATTTCCATGTACTGAACTCTTGTTATTTAACTATGCCAAGATAAATTCAATTTTTAATTCTAGGGCACCTTAAAGTTGTCTTATTTTTAAACAACAAGTTGTCTTATTTTGTGTGCCAACTGACATACTATACACTTTACACTTTTACTATGCACTCTACCATCTAATCAGTGTAGCACAAAATGAGATCATTTTTCTGTTTGTTTTAAAAAGTATGCTATTTAATCTGTTATTGGTAGCACTTTATTTTACAGTATGTGTACTTTCCTGGTACATATATAGTAATTATGTTGTACATACAGGTAAAAGAGTGGTAATACAAGGTACTTACCTGATATGTATGTACATGGAAACTAATAAGAAACACTGCTGTACTTTCCAATGGGTTCCTGTTATTTCCCACAGTTGTCTGTAAGTAGTTACTGTGTATTTACCATTAGTAAGTACAGTAATGTGTCTTACAAGTTACCATAAATAAATGTCTGTTATTACCCACACTTGTCCATGGGTACAACATAGTTACCATGTACATACCATTAGTAAGTACAGTAATGTGTCTGTTAGTTACCATATACGGAGACTCTAAGTAGTGCCTGTTATTACCCAACACTTGTCTATAGGTACAAAGTAATTACCATGTACATTGGAAAGTACAGCAGTGTTTCTTATTAGTTTCCCTGTACATACATTTCAGGTAAGTACCTTGTTTTACCACTCTTTTACCTGTATGTACAACATAATTACTATATATGTACCAGGAAAGTACACGTACTGTAAAATAAAGTGCTACCCTGTTGTTTAGTGGGAGGACAGGAATTGGCAGTGAGAAGAGGCAAGAAATTTGGGAAATATCACCAACTACATTTGAACTCATATTACCCCCATGGGGACTCATTGTAGACCACAGGTCTCACAGTTAATTTCTGAATGGCTGATCCGCAAAGCCCACCAATGTTTATAGTTAAAAGTTATTCAGCAATTTAAAAAGAATAATAAAAAACATTCTATTTTGATGAAAAACACTATGTAATGCAGTCACTCTGCACTTAATAATAACAGACCAGAGTTTGTTGATGTTTTTTCATCAGTAGTGGCCCGAATGCCTCTCCTGTCAGTGTGCAAACACTCACACAAACTCAGAAAAACTGGTCATGGCTATAAATATATTCCAAGAGAACAAGGGCACATATAAGTGCTACACTTGAATGTATTAATGCCTATTTCTGTCTGTGAGAAGTAAGGGTCAAGAGAACTCCCAGAACCTTTTACTGGATATTTACTTATCAGTGCACTGGGAGCAATGCTTACTATGGAGGACCAAGAGTGCCACTTAAAAATAAAATGAAGAATCAATTAATTAATTTAATAATGCAAACATAAAAATGTATATAAATGAATCACTTTTTATATGGGCAAATTAATAGACATATTTAAAGTTGTTTATTTAATTCCTCTTTTTAAATGTAGTTTAATAAAACAATAAAACAATAAATTTTAAAAATCTTTTTTGAATGTATAAATAAATAGACAAATTTGAAATGGGATATTTAATTCATTTTTTAAAACGTAGATCAATAAAACAAAAAAAAGTGCATTAGTATCATATGTTGAGGGAAAGATTTATTTTTCTCGTGGCCATGACTTCATTATGTTGAGGGAACAACATAATTTCTCATGGCCACGAGTTACCATGTGTAAACAACCTGTGCAACCATAGCAACCTGGAATTATCACAAATGGACAATACCATAATAATATTTTTAATTAAGAACGAAAAATAAGGGTGGTATGTATATATATTCCGTAAATGTATGTATTCCCGTAAATGTATGGTGGTATGTATATATATATATATATATATATATATATATATATATATATATATATATATATATTCCCGTAAATGAACTCCCTGTAAAATTCCCATGCGCCTACAGAAATAAAATAAAATCATAAAGCTTTCATAGGTTATATACAAATAATAAACAAAATATTCTAAAATAGTAACACATTTTTTAAACTTAAACTCTGAATTAATTCGAATGCTGTCACAGGCACGAGGGGCTACAAGTGAAAACAGACGCTCATTTACAGAAATAGGCTACAGAAATACAGTCATGAAGTAAAGAATATTAATTAGATAAAGAAATGAAGGGGAAAATAAAGCAAATAAATATACAGATGTAACTAATAATATAAAAATATTAAATAAAAAAAAGATAAGTGAATGAATTTAAAAGACTGTTGGGTGGGATTAAAATGTAAAACATTTAAATAAACTTAATTCGAATGCTGTCTGCAACATTGCGCGCAATACAATATAATATGCACTGTTAATATAATAATTTCTTAATTCCGTTCTTTTTCTTAATTAAAAATATTATTATGGTATTGTCCATTTGTGATAATTCCAGGTTGCTATGGTAGCGCAGGTTGTTTACGCATTTAACTCGTGGCCACGACATAAGGATCTTGTTACCTCGACAAAACGATCTCGTGGCCGTTTCCACGAATTAATATCTTGTGGCCACAAGATTTTATCACGTTCCCACGAGTTTATATGTTGTGGCCGAGACAAAACGAAATGAACCGATCATGTCCTCTCCCGGTGTTACAAAATATTCGGTTCCTGAAATATTCTGTTCCACTGGGTGGCGCTTAGCCTACGTGAATATTCATGATATATTTCTATTGTGGGCGTGTCCTTGAGAGAACACGCAAGTGAATGGAACTGAAAATATTAGTACACGTTCCTCAAATCGCATCGGTTTAATGGATTATTTCGAAAAGGTAATAAAATATTCAGTGTTAAGCAACAGTTCACATGTTAAAAGCAATGCATAGTTTGTGTAATATGATAAATCGTCAGAGCTATTTTGCCTGATTGAGTACAGGAAAGGCATTCAGATAAACAGTTAGCGTAATGATTACATCAGAGCAAACATGAGCATGTGTTTTCTGTTTAGCTTTTTTATTTGTGAGGCTTTAAAATGTTTTTGAATAGTTTGATTAGTTTGCTTATTTGTTGTAATTCTGTGACTACAGGCAGGGTGCGAACTACGGGGGAGCTAGGGGGAGCTCCCCTTAATAAGACATGGGCTCCCCTGAAAACGTGATTTGTGAAATTCTGGGGGGTCTCAAAAAATATTGACAATGTGTTATTTTGACGTGCAATTTTACTTTTGTGTAATGTGATCATAATGGATTATTTTGTGTAAAATTGCAAAAATGTTATTCATTCATGCATGACGGCGATTTAAACCTAATACACTTCAATAAAGATAACATGCTATTCTTGTCATGAGCATCAAGGTGTGGGGGCGCTGTAGTGCAAATTCCACTCACGTATTTAGTACATGTTAACTCGAACAGCAAAGCTGACCCCAGACCTGTGTTAAGGTGAGGCATGTTATTCGCAATTATGTGTTGTGGCTGGGTTTTTATAGCTCTGCGTGACTCTCGATGTAGACCTAATTTAACGGAGAAATTATGGTATTCTTCTGTAGCCTGACGAGTAACTTTAACCGTTGTTCCTGTGAACTCAAAGACAGCCTTATGCTTTGTTTATAGACTATTGGGTGGCTCTTTGTTGTTTCACCTAACAATTCGTGTCGATAGGGGAGACCGGGTATGGTTGTAACACGGGGAGAGTTGTAACACTACCAATTCCACGAATCAGGGATAAGATAGGAGTCATGTGACAGTTTCAGTCTCATTAGGCTTCCTTTACGATCCCACACGGAGGTTTTCCAGTCTGTGTTGCTATCTCTTCTGAAGCTACAGTAGAAAATCTAATTCTGAGGTTAGAAAGTAAAAAAAAATAACAAGATAATATTTTGTTTAGTACTTCTACCATTGTAGATAATGTTGTATGAGTTATATCAGGTCAAACTGTAGTTTCTCTTGTAAAGAATTGTGTATCAACCTCCTGCCAATTTCAAAGCACCATGCTAATACAGTTAGCTAAGCAATGGGTGGCGGGGTAGGTTGTAACACGTGTTTTAACTCCCTGAGGTCTGAAAACGCGCTGGCGCGTTTTGCAGGGTTTTTTTCACATTGCAGCAAAACAGACTTAAAATACTCTGTCATTTTTTGTCATAGAGACATAAGTAATACATCAATTGAAACTAGAATATCTCCTTTTATTTGTATACACTCAGAGTAAAAACAAAATGTTGTGCTTTTTGTAAAATAAAGAAAACTAACATGATGCGTGATCTCTCGTCTCCCTCTGAACGAAGTCCAATCTGATAGTTCTCAGAAAATGAACTGTAACTTAGTGAATACTACTCATACACTCCCCATATTCACACATATTTTATTGTTGCAGCCATTCATTTAAAATAAAACAGTTGTTGTGGCATATCACTTGGAGTACCCTTAGTTTTTGTGCATTTTGTCTACCTGTTACAACTTACCCCAGTATGTGTTACAACCTATCCCAGTAGTGGGGTAGGTTGTAACAAAGGACCACCTTGTATTTGTCATCATCTCACAAAGTCTGTGACATAGTTGAATAAATTTAAATTGTTGCCATTTGTAGTAGACAAATGTGGGTACTTTGCCTAAAAGTTTCAGACGTGTAGCCTAAAAAAAAGGTAGTTTTAGGTGCTGACGAAAAAAAGTGTTACAACCATACCCGGTCTCATAATAGGGTAAATTCTGTATAAAGCAAGTAGTGTAGCCTACACAGTCGTAGCTGTTATGTATCTTTGTAACTGATTGTAAGCCACATGAAATCGCACGAAACACCCCCCCCCCCCCCCCCCCCGTTATAAAAAAAAAAAAACGGGCTCCCCCAAAGTCTGATGTGGCACCAGCTGCTTTACAGAGCATCTCATCCTCATGGACAGCACCAGATTTGCAGCAAGAAGGCACTGGAAGGAAAATCAGCTGTCCTTCTGTCTCCCTGTAGCACTGTCTCAGGCATCTTCGTGTGTGTGTGTGTGTGTGTGTGTGTGTGTGTGTGTGTGATGGAGGGATTCCCGCCGCTGTTTTGACTCCTTTACACATTTTAGGAACATTGCAGTTCATTGCTGTGTTCACATCTGCAGTCCTCATACCTCCTGCAGTAGGACTAAGGCACGTTCACACAGGTGATCAGAGACCCTGGGCATCTTTATTCTGGTGTTTTTCAGAGTCAGTAGAAAGGTCTCTTTAGTGTCCCAAGTTTTTGTAACTGATTACCTTGATTGACCTATAGGTGCATGTGAAATAATTGAAAAACATGACAAACATTGTTAAAACCTTTTCTAAATATCTGTAAAGCTTATTTGGATTGCAGATTTTTTCATCTTAGTTTTATTTATTTTTTTAAAACAACAAATTCAGTTGTAGCCTATATAAATATTAAATACATTAAATGTTATAACAAGTACAGAAGTAATTACTCTATGAATGTAACACAAATGTCTCTGAAAAGACATTTAAAAATTCAAAACAATGTGTGAAAAGAAGCAATGCTAAATGTGAGGATGAGGTAAATATTAAAACGGGGCCTTGGCACTCAGGAACAGCCTTCATTGCATGTCCAGATCACACACTGCCAGAGCTCTTCAAGACTTCAGCTCTCACATCTAGTCTGAAACAGACAGTGACTTTACAAGATGATGAGTGTAATGTGGAAACATCACAAAAGCAAAACAAAACCATATGACATTGGTGATAATAACAAGTATAACGTCATCTTGTAAAGTCGCTGTCTATTTTTTCTGTGCATTTGTGCTGTATTACCTCACAGAATAAATTATATAATTATTATCAGATTTTTTTTTTTATTTGACTGCTTTTGAAATTGTTTTAAATCAGGTACATAAGGTTGTTTGAGTATGTGTTATGTTTTACACATTTCAGGGTTTTGTGCTGCAATATCCTGCCTTGTCAAACTTTAAATAAAACGAAACTAAACTAAACTATAATTTTCTTATCATAATTATAATATTTTAAACAAAAATAACATTCTTTAAGTAGCTGCTGGCTGTCATCAAAACAAAGCTCCAAAGGTTTATATTTCAAAGGAATATTTTATTACCTTTTCGGAATAATCCATTAAACCGATGCAATTTGAGGAGCGTGTACTAATATTTTCAGTTCCATTCACTTGCGCGTTCTCTCAAGGACACGCCCACAATAGGAGGATATCATGAATATTAGCGTAAGCACCACCTAGTGGAACAGAATATTTCAGGAACCGAATATATTGTAACACCGGTCACCCTACTAACTGTCCAATGACAGTGAGTGTTACAAGTGAGAGAGGATTGGCTCTTCAAATTGAGGTGAAAGTTGATTGGTTGCTCCCACTTGTGTACTGTCCAATGGCATTTTACCACTCGATTGACAAATGGATAAAGAAAAACATTTGGCAAACCGACAAAGAAAAGCAATTGGTAAATAAAGAAAAGCATTTGCCAAATTCTTTTTAAAAAAGCGATATAAATGCGCATTTAAAATGAGTTACTAATGTACTTTGTTGTTTTATTGATCTACATTTAAAAAAAAAAAAAAATTAAATAACCCATTTCAAATTTGTCTATTTATTTATACATTCAAAAAAAAAAAAAGATTTAAAATTTATTGTTTTATTAAACTACATTTAAAAATAGGAATTAAATAAACAACTTTAAATATGTCTATTAATTTGCCCACATAAAAAGTGATTCATTTATATACATTTTTATGTTTGAATTATTAAATTAATTGATTCTTCTATTTATTTTTAAGTGGCACTCCTGGTCCTCCATAGCTTACAAGCGGTTCAGTGAAAAAAAAAAAAAAAAAAAAAAAAAAACAAAAAAAAAAAAGAAGTCACAGACAAGTGTATATAAATGAAATAAATCTGCATAATGTGGGTTGCCATGGGTGTCGCCATCCAAATAGTATTATTTTACATTTTAAATAGTAGTATTTTCTACTTTTTTTGCCTATGATATTGCTACAAATGTATACAGTAACCAAAATATTTTCCATTTGCGTAACACTTCACTTACACATATACTGTCACGGGGAGTCACAGAAACAGGCAGAAGATCCAAGTGCAGCTTTTTAATAGGCAAAAACCAAAAACAAAGTCATCCAGGCAAAGGTCATAATCCATAAAACAGTCCATAACAAAAGCAGGGAAAACAAACAGAACTCTGTGATAGTAAATTAAACCAACATGACAAGAACAGAACAAACACAGACTAAATAGACAGACACTAATTACAGAACTCAAAACAGCTGGATACAATGACGGGAAATGAGTCCAGGAGTGGGTTATGGGAAATGTAGTCAAAAGAGTGGAGAGGAATAGTCCGGGTTGGAGTGCCCTCTGGTGGCTCAATAGGGCACTCCAACCTGTGATCATGACATTACCCCCTCCCTACGGAGCGGATACCAGACGCTCCACAAAAAACAAAAACAAAAAACAAACCAAGAAAAACTTTGAGGGAGGTGGACAGGAGGAGGACCAGGGGGAGGGATGGTGGGCCAGGACCAGAGCCCCTGACTGAAGGCCAGGGAGGAGCTGGAGGAACAGACCACGGGGGCTCTAAGAAGGTCAGGGTCCTGGCAAAATGCCAGGGCGGCGCTGGTGGAACTGACCAGGCGGGTTCCAGCAGGTCCAGAGTTCGGGCTGAGTGCCAGGGCGGTGCTGGTGGAACTGACCAGGCGGGTTTCAACAGTTCAGACGGCCTGGGCAGTGGCAGCAGGGCAGAAGGCTTGGGCGGCGAAGGCAGGGCAGAAGGCTTGGATGGCGGCGGCAGGGCAGAAGACCTGGGCGGCGAAGGCAGTGCCGACCAAGGGTGCTCCGTAGCCGTATCAGGGAGAGCAGGCAGCTCGGTGACGGCCTCCGTGGCCATATCAGGGAGAGCGGGCAGCTCTGGAACGGCAGCAGGCTCAGGCTGCTCCGGGACGGAAGCAGCCTTGAACTGGCCGACTGATCCAGAGTCAACAACACCAGTGTGCATCCTCCAGGCACGCAAGACTGCCAAGACATAAAAGGTTAAGACCACCTTTTGGGCCATGACCGGACTGACATGGAGAGCGGGCTGCTCCGGGACGGCAGCGGGCTCGGGCTGGCAGACTGGACTATGGTCGACGGACCCTGAATACATCCTCCAGGCGCGCATGACAATCAAGGCGTAGAAGGTGAAGACAGCCTTCTGGGCCATGGCAGGACTGACCGGAAAAGTGTGTGACTCTGGAGCGGACTCACGGATAGGAGTGGGCTCTGGGAAGGCCTCCAGGCCTTGAGGGATGAAGGAAGCCCTCCTCCTCTTCCTCCTTTACGTGAGTGAGGCGGTGAATCTGTGCCCACCTCCTCTGTGGGTTCTGGAGCGGGCTCACTGGCTGGAGCGAGTTCTGGAGCGGACTCACTGGCTGGAGCGGACTCACTGGCTGGAGCGGGTGCAGGAGGTTTCCATACCCTATCGAACTTGCGGAGATACAAATAATGGGCGAAATTCCAGAAGGAGAGAGTCTTCACTAGGTCCATTTCCCAGCACGGCAGAGGGTCATCTAAACACTTATTAAAAGTGTCTCTGAGGAACACATCAGGGTAATTCCACAACTCAACTCGCGACCAGAACCTCTGAGTGAACGCCCGTATCTCCATACCACGCTGCCGTAGCGTCGACAGGTCCCGGAGACTGCCCCGACTTCTCCAGCCGCCAGTGACTGGCTGATCTCTCCTGCTGCTGGATCTGTTCATGATGTTGGTTGATGTCACGGGGATTCACAGAAACAGGCAGAAGATCCAAGTGCAGCTTTTTAATAGGCAAAAACCAAAAACAAAGTCGTCCAGGCAAAGGTCATAATCCATAAAACAGTCCATAACAAAAGCAGGGAAAACAAACAGAACTCTGTGACAGTAAATTAAACCAACATGACAAGAACAGAACAAACACAGACTAAATAGACAGACACTAATTACAGAACTCAAAACAGCTGGATACAATGACGGGGAATGAATCCAGGAGTGGGTTATGGGAAATGTAGTCAAAAGAGTGGAGAGGAATAGTCCGGGTTGGAGTGCTCTCTGGTGGCTCAATAGGGCACTCCAACCTGTGATCATGACATATACAGGTATGTGTCAGTATAAAGACCAATATGGGCATCAAAACATCACTTAAAGGAATAATTCACCTCAAAATGAAAAGTTGTTAAACTTTTCTTATATGAAAATAAGCAGTTGGACATTCTGCTGTGTTCCTCGATCAAAAGAAAGAAAGTCATATAGGTTTGGAACAACAGAAGTCAAGACGTCACCCTTTAATTAAATAAAATAAGGATAAAAGAGGAATAAAATAAAAAAAAGAGGAAGTTCATACAAAGGTTAATCAGTTTGGTTATGCACCAAATCAAATTCTGTGTGGAGTAACCAATATATGGAAACAAGCAGCTTGGACATTTTGCTAAATACCTTCTGTTGTGTTCTACCAAAGCCATACAGGTTTGGAATGACACGAGGAAGAGCAAAGGCCCCAATATACTTACTGGAAAGTTCTTTGCTTAGGTCCAAAAAGAAGTTTGAAATACTTGTGCAATATACTATTAGCAAACATCCGCTATAAAGCTGCTCTCCAGTGTGCGCATGTTTTCATTCACAGACATCTGACCTTGACGGACTGAACAGAAGAAATGAAGCAGAGAAAGATTCCAACTCACGCCCACCTATTACATCATCACCATGGACCAATGGTAGTACGAAGGTGTTTACCAGCCAGAGCGAACACTTTGTCAAGCTGTTTCGAACTCCTGAATCAAACTCCTTTTGGCCTGATTTTGTTTGAAATTATACCAGTTCATTCTTCGATTTCACTTGAAGTATATCGGTGCCTTTAATGATGACAGAATTTTTATTTTTTTGACTGAACTTTCCCTTTAACAATAAAGTATTTAGTACACCTTCAAATGTCAAGTATGCATAACAGACAAGTCTCTATTTTCCTCACCAGTTGAGCGATTTAACCCGCTGGAAGGAACATGGCATCCATGTCCTCCTATGCGATCTGCCAGAGAGAATCCAGGCTGTGCGGTGTACTTACGACGGATCTATGTGGCGGGCGACAGAGATGAATTACTTTTGGAGCTCAGCACGGCAGAGAAGTTTGACCCTGACAACCTCAAGTGGACCCTGGTCAAACACATGAAACATAAGCGGTTTAAAGTAAGACTCTTTTCCTCACAGCAGCCTGTTTTCTATTTTTCCATGTTTTAGTACACACCTATTGACTTTTTTTGACTAAAGTACACTGTAGCAAAACTGACACTCTATTGACAATATAGTCTTGCTTCCTGACTGACAGAGTAAAGTGAGGTTATAGTTCTAAGTGTTTTGTTCCTTCTCTTTTCATGTTGGCGTTGTGGAGGTTTCACTGGCAGTGTTTGACGGGACGCTGCAGGCAGTCGGAGGCTCAGATGGGATATCAACTCTTACATCAGTTGAGGCTTATAACCCTGACTCAAACACTTGGAGGTGTGAACTATATTTCTGTTATGACAACTCTCGGAGTGTTTGGCATGGTAATGGATATGACAATGTTGATATGTTTGGTCTTGGCGGATAAATCTGCTATGCTGCTGCTGCTGTTATTGCTGCTGCAGAGGAAGTACAGGACTTACATACATGATATGCTGATGTGAGAAAGTAATTACCTCCTAACAGAGCAGGTGACAATGAAGATTGAACAATACAAGCCAAGTATACGCCATTGAAAACCCCCCATCTTGTAGGAGACAAAAGAGCTGACAATTCAGGCCCTCCCCGGCAGATCTGCCACCAAAACATATGTACTGCTGCTGCTCCAAAGAGCCATATGAACTGGATGTATGCTAGCTATGTGTGCCTGGCCCTTTAGTTTTATTTGAGTATAAGAAATAGGGCATATGCTTGGTCTTGACAGACTAGATCTACCTAGGCAAGTATTTCCCCAAGCAGACATAGCCATTAGGCTGCCATGAGGTGCATATAAGGTGTCTGAAACTGCTTGAAGTGAACTAATGTACCCCCCCCCCCCCCCCCCCCCTTTTTTTTTTGAGGGGTGTCCCTAGTGATCTACCATATGTGCCCTCATACCAGTGTATGTATGCCACTAAACTAAGAAGGTGTTTTTTTTGGCCGCATGGCTTAACGCTAGCCAATATAGCTCAGATGTACCTAATTAGAATGCGCACTATGTGTGGCTTTAACAAATGATACCACATTGCAGGCTGATAGAGATTTTGAGATTATGGTCATTTAGTATCATTTTATAAATGTCATTGGCAAAACCCTCTATTCTCCTATGTGTATATGTGGAAGCATATGTATATGTAAAGAGTGCTGCAAATGCTGTCCAAGTATTTGAAGGTTGAGCAGCGAGCTCATTGGCTACTGATACAGCAGGAACCAATCAGCTGTGCCTTATAGAGAATGATGTGATTGCAAGCAGATTGAGTTAAAGGTGCCCTAGAACAAATTTTTACAAGATGTAATATAAGTCTAAGGTGTCCCCTGAATGTGTCTGTGAAGTTTCAGCTCAAAATACCCCATAGATTTTCTTTAATAAATTTTTTTAACTGCCTATTTTGGGGCATCATTAACTATGCACCGATTCAGGCTGCGGCCCCTTTAAATCGCGTGCTCCCTGCCCCCCGAGCTCACGACTATATTACAGCACATTTACAAAGTTCACACAGCTAATATAACCCTCAAATGGATCTTTACAAAATGTTCGTCATGCATACTGCATGCATGCATCGGATCATGTGAGTATAGTATTTATTTGGATGTTTACATTTGATTCTGAATGAGTTTGAGGCTGTACTCCGTGGCTAAAGCTAACATTACACACTGTTGGAGAGATTTATGAAGAATGAAGTTGTGTTTATGAATTATACAGACTGCAAGTGTTTAAAAATGAAAATAACGACAGTCTTGTCTCCGTGAATACAGTAATAAACAATGGTAACTTTAACCACATTTAACAGTACATTAGCAACATGCTAACAAAACATTTAGAAAGACAATTCACAAATATCACTAAAAATATCATGTAATCATGGATCATTTCAGTTATTATCGCTCCATCTGCCATTTTTCGCTATTGTTCTTGCTTGCTAGTCTGATGATTCAGCTGTGCACATCCAGACGTCCTGCCCTTGTGTAATACCTTGAACATGAGCTGGCATATGCAAATATTGGGGGCGTACATATTAATGATCCCGACTGTTACGTAACAGTCAGTGTTATGTTGAGATTTGCCTGTTCTTCGGAGGTCTTTGAAACAAATGAGATTTACACAAGAAGGAGGAAACAATGGTGTTTGAGACTCACTGTATGTCTTTTCCATGTACTGAACTCTTGTTATTCAACTATGCCAAGGTAAATTCAAATTTTTGATTCTAGGGCACCTTTAATAAGACTGCACCATCTTGAGTTTCATGACAGAACTTTGTATTCTTACACATCCATCAAGTCTTCTATTCAGAACATAAAGGACTCTATCTCTTTGTTTGGTAATGTTTCTTCTCTTTCTTCTCTTGACAGACACTTTGGATGTATGAAGACTAAGCACGCAGGGGCTGGGGTTGTCTTGCTAAAAAGACACATTAAGGACTTGCTCTAAATTTGTGCCTTAATTGCTAAACTTTTAGTTTGCTCTCTGAGTAAAAAATCTATTTGGTAGATCTGTGACAGCAGTAAAATGCGTTATCATCGAGTTTTATGATTGGTTGAGCTAATACTGTATGTCAGTTTATTGAGATGAGTAATGAAATGAGTGAGCAGAAAAATTATTTAATATCAACCATGAGAGAAACCATCCCTTACATTAGATGGGTCTCTCTGGGAAGGTTTTATTTACAGACAAAATGAGTGCACAGTTATTGAAAGTGCCTTGTTAAGTGCTCTTACTAATAGGCAGTCCCTCTGGAGCAATTTGGTGTTACAAGCATTGGTCAGTGGCACTTTAATGAAAGGAGATCTTAGTATTTCTCCATTTAACCCCTTTTAGGGTATAAACCTCAGGCCTTTGGGTTTCCATCCCAGACCACATATTACAACCACCCCATGAAGGTTCAACATCTCCCTCATGTAAGATTGTGTAAAAAATATTAAAGCTCTTCTGTTAAAAATTGTTCTTTGACTCATGAAAATACACAAGGTTCATACAAATTATGCAAGAACACATTTTCTGTGAATATCTTTTGAATTTCTCAATAAAAAGTAATTTTGATATTTTTTGGGATGTCAAAAATGTCACACAACTGTCTCAGAGAGTGAAATTCTTGAATAGAAATCTAGAAATCCTACGCATATGTAGTTTGGCATTGTAACGATCACCGTCTGTTCCTGTCACTCCCCGGACTACATCTCCCATCATCCTCTTAGCACACACTTCACACTAATCACTAATCACCACACCCAGCTGCAGCTCATTATCAGGACTATATAAGACTCTCACACACACCACCCATTTGCGAAGTCTTGATTCACCCTGTGACAATTCCGAGCGTTTTTTCCCTGTCTGCCTGTCTGTTATCGTTCCTGCCTGTTTCTTGTTTTTGACCCGTTGCTGCCTGTCCTGATCTTTGCCTGTCCCTTGACTACGACTCTGCCTGTTCCTCACTGTTCCTGTTTGTTCCTGTTTTGACCCTGCCTGTACGACCACTCTCACTTCTAATAAATGCTGCACTTGGATCTCCCGCCTGAGTCTCCATTCGTAACAGGCATAATCTTTCCCTATTAATTCTTAGAATAATGAAAGAAATGAATCAGCTTGGTTATCCACCAAATCAAAGTCATGTGACAAAAAACATTGTTCACTGAGTATATGTGTATTCAAGGTCCAAGAAAGTATTTCCATACTTTTTATTTGATAGTTACACCAAATCAATTTTGTTATGAACATTGATTAGAAATAAAAGATAAAAACCAACATAAATACAAAGATGAAATTTCTATGAACTCTGTGCCTGTCTCTAAAACTATACATTTTAAAAGATCTCTGAAAACCCTTATTTATTGAACTCGATTATTGGTTCCTTTTTATTACCTTAGTACTGAAAATAAAGAAATATTGTATTGTCTTTGTCTTTGAATTTGTATTTTTCGTTTTACATGAACATATGCTCAGTGGATGTTAATATGAAATGCCTAGTTAATCTTCGGTTCTTAGAATCTATGGTCAGATGTCATTTTATTGATAAAGATTTATGATTGTTACTGAAAGATGCACTTTAATTCTGCTTGAAAAGAGTTTTATGGGAAAGAAAATGAGTTCCTTGCCTTTGTATATAGCCTAGCTAAAATTAAACCAGCAAATGAAATTAACTGCATCTAAAAGTTAATGGCCTCATCTAGGGCTTGATTTTGATTGGTTAGCAGCTCATTGTAAGAATGCACATAGCATGAAATGATTGACGTCTTTGTGAATGTTTGTGGTGCATACAGATATAGTTTAATTGATTAAGATTGCACGCGCCTAGTTGTCTCTTTAATTATGCACGTGTTGCAGAGGATTTCAGGTGGTCCAGGAGATGGCGATATAAGCTTTGAAGGAGAGAGAAGAGAGGCTGTACGGATGACTTAGTGGCTTTACCTAACAGATGCAGAGGTTACAGCGTCTCAAATATTTCCCTGCTGCTCATCTGACGCGTAGCAGTTGCCGTTTTCTTCTCGTGAATCAAGGTTGTGGGCTCACTGGATGCAGAGAGAATCTGAACACGTGAACTTCTAGATGGTTGTATGATGAGGACAACATATTATCATGCTTAAATAATAATCAACATTATCAGCATCTCATTGATGCAAAGTTGAATCGCACACGGCAAAAAGAAACAGAGATGTTGAAGGTATTGGGAATTTCGCCCTGTGGTGGTCGTCTGTAAGAGGAGGGTTTAATCAGGGTCGTTATACGCCCCTTTAATGCAAGTTTCCATGGAGGACGGATCTATCAGGAGGACATTACCATCGGAAGTCCTTCACGGACACTTCGCAGTGGCTTTTGTTAAAAATGTGCGGCGCTTGGTTCGCCAGTAACACGGTTATTTACAATGATGGGACCGCGCAGCCAGTCTCAGGCAGGTGAGGACATCGTGTCATGTCACATGTCATGGGTTTTATTGCGCTGTGCTTAGTACTTTTGACATGTATCATATTGTTTTGTGAAGATTGCTTTTAGGCATAAGTAGTGCTGTAGGTTTGCTTGTGAAAATAAAACATAGCCTACGTCGCTTTATTATTATTTTTGAAAACCTATTTTGAGGGAAAAAAGCAAACAACGCTATAAAAAGTAAAAGTATATAGCTGTTACTGTAAAATATAGAAGGACAAATGCTGAATTTTATTACCAATACCAGCACAGATGATGATGGTGGTGAAGATTTTGTGTAAGTGTCTTATAACTGATATGCAGAACCGATTTTTCATTGTTTTTTTTTTTTTTTTTATGTTTTTATGTTTATATGTTATTTTAATGTTGTTACCTTAACAAAGTAGCTGGACAAATATTGAATTTGTATTACCAATAATACCAACTTATTAATATTATAATCATTGATGATGTTGACTATTAAAATAATAATAATAATTTTGTTAATTGTGCAATGCTTTTATATGCAGATTTTACATCTTTGTTTTTTAGTCATTATTTATCATTTAATGAGAATAAATGACTTATATAAAGGGTGAATACTTGTCCATACAATGCATTAAATCTGTTAACTGTGAATATCAATGTTGGGTGGTGTTCTGTATGTTTAGCTCTTCAATGGTGCTTTTTTATTTATAGAGTTAATAGTAAACAACCAGTAACCAACTAATTGTGCATAACGATTATCAGTCTATCAAGAGCTATTTCTATCTGATTTGACTTTTAAAAGTTACTTTAATGTATGTGTGATTTGTTATGCAATGTAGTCTGTTTGGTTACACTTTATTTTCATGTGTCCCTATTACTGTGTAATTACACAGTAATAGTACTGAGTAATATTAATTAAGTACATGTACTTACTTTAGGCTTAGGGTAGGATTAGAGTTTGGTTTAGGGTTAGTTGCATGTAATTATGCCTAATTTATGGTTATTACTATAGTAAATACATGTATCATTTGTAACAAGGACACATTAAAATAAATGTTACCGGCAGTATTTTTCAGTTATTTATTTATTTATAAAAACCAATTAGTTTAGATGTTACCTTATTATGTACATTTTTCAGTTGCCTGTCAAAAGGCATTCATACTGTATCTGCAAGTACACTCAGATGCATTTTTTTGTGTCACTGCCATTTTTCCTCTTAGGAATACCCCCCTTTTTTTTACATCCTTAACACAGTCCTTTTTATTAGCGTCTGAGCACTGTATAACCCTTGAGCGAAGGCACATTTTAGTCTGAGTTTTATGCACTGTACTTCATTGTACCCCTTGGCCAACCAAATCACCCTCCACCCACTCATCAGCGATTTGCACACTAATGCAGTCGCTCACTACTGTCATTACACACTCATGTGTCCCTGAGAGTGCTAATAGAAACCATGCAGGGAACATTCTAGATGATAGTTTTCACAGTGTACAAAATGTGACGAGGATGACATAAAAGGTGAATAATCAGTGCGTAGATTGTAGTTCCTCAACAGTATAATTATGGCCAAGGGTACTGGTGAACTATCTGTGAAAGATGTCTTGTTATTGAATAACTGTTAGATAGAGACTGTTAAAGCTTTCCAGCTTAGAAGTTATTCATACAGTTACAGGACATGTGAATAAGCCTAAAGTAATGTATTTGTGCTGTAACGCTGCATGGATTTATTTAATGTTTATGCATGTGACTATGACATTTAGCAGTAATCCATCCCATTTCTCTGCATATTGTCAGAGCCAAGCATGACTCCGCCACGATGCTCACCCTCCGCTGCTGACAGGTAAACCAAACCTTACATACAAATGCTTATTTGTAGTCCTGACACTATTAATGAATAATACATTATGTGTATGCATTCATAATGTATGTTACATGATTGTATTTACGATTTACGTCTGTTTCTTCAGGTTGCCTACGGAGACTGTTCAGAGGAATAACAGCAGTAATACTGGTGTTATTCTGGACATTTCCACCCTGAAAATGGCCGATGTGGACTCTGAGGTTCCTCCTCTACCTCCACGATACCGCTTTAGAGATCTGCTGCTTGGGGATCAATCATTTCAGAATGATGACAGGTAACTTCATACTGTGTGTCCTCAGCGGGTCACTCTCGGGAGGTGTATTTTAAGAATTCATAAAGCATTCATAAGGCCCACATATACAGTTCACAAAGTGAAAACGTGGAGCTACCTGATCTGACTCATACAAACTACCTTTGTTGGTGAAACCTAATGTAAATCTGTTAGGCTAGATCACTGTTGTTTACATTCAGCATCACACAAAAGTAAAAGTTTACAGCTACTAATGCCATTGTAGAAATGGACTATTAACAGTCAACCATGTTTAATTTATTCTGCAAGTGAAATTGGTCATGTGATCTTAACGCATCGACCCTCATGAGGCTACCCACTCCTCGTAAAATTAAACAACTTTAATTAGTCTGCTTATTAGATTTCATCTTATGTGGGTGTACATTATTTTAAACAATATTTCAAAACAACAATTCATTTTTTTATGTGTAAAATGTTTTTAATGAGGGGAAAATAACTAAGTGCAGCTTTAAATAATGAATATAACTAAATAATTTGTGGTTTAAATTAAACTACATATAAATTAATTAAAAATAAATAAATAAATAAATAAATAAATACATACATACATACACTTAAAAAATGCTGAGTTAAATACAACCCATGTTTGGTTGAAAATGGACAAATCCAGCGATTGGGTTGTTTTAACCCAGCGGTTGGGTTAAATGTGTGCCCAACTTGCTGAGAAGTTTCATTTAAGCCAACTATTGTATAAAAATTACTATATGGCTGGCTTAAAATGAACTCAAAATAGTTTGGAAATGGAAAATCAGACACATAAGTACTAGAGGCAACAATAATAATCAAAAGCGATATAATAAATGTTTATTAATTATTATTCATTAAACGTATAACTACATGCTCATTTATTAAACATATGAATAAATGTTAATTTCCAACATATTTTGGGTTCATTTTAAGCAAGCAATACATCAATTTTTAAACAATAGTTGAGTTAAATAAAACTACCCAGCAGGTTGGGCAAACATTTAACCCAACCACTGGGTTAAAACAACCCATTTGCTGCGTTTGTCCATTTTCAACCCAACTTGGGTTGTTTTTAACCCAGAATTTTTTAGAGTGAACATACATAAACATTTAGATGTTTCCGCATGCAGCACATTTTTACATTACCTGACAAAAAGAGACTGTATTTCAGATGTTGTTTCATAATTAATAATTTCAATACCACACAATCAAGTGTACAATCAAACTATTGGACCGACACACCAGTGGACTGGATTTAACTGTCAGATATAAAATGCATCTTATCAAATTGTTTATGTACATGTGGTGTATATGTTCTATGTTTGCTTTATGGACTCATATAATGTATATATAATGTATAAAACATATAATGAATGTAAACTGTGCATTTGTGTGAGAATAACATGAAGTGTGTTGGGTTATGGGGAGCTGTCCTTCACTGTGGTGCTGAAGTTAAATAGAGGCTGAAATGCATGGCTGAAGAAACACTGTAAATGTTTCTTCTGCATCTTGCTCAATGACTCAACGCTTTGTGATGGATTCAAGGCCGTGACATACAGTACAGTCAAGACTGCCTGGGTATAAGAGAGCCATTGTAACTTATTTAAATAGCTGTGAGCTGTTGTTTGTGATCTTACATACAGAAAAACACAGAGGTGAAATTCAGGGGAACCTTTATGTTTTCAAGAAAACGTTATCATCCTTGGGCTTTGAGTGGGATCTCCGTTTCTTTACAATGATTCACACAAGAAATACATTATTTCTGCATCATTTACCTAACTATAACAGACATCATGGCTGCTCTGAGTCTGCTGTGGTTTTCTTGGTGTAGTTGCCACAGTATCAGTTTTCCCTCTGGTGAGTGAAATTTGTGCTCTATTGCGCAAGCCACAAATCATTGATCTGTTTATTTGAAATCCATCTGCTTCTGTTCTTATATTATTCCTTCATTCTGTTGCATTTCTCAGCTAGTCAAAGCAGGTAGTCACATTATAAGATTCACTGGCCTGGTTTAAAGGTGCCATTGAACGTTTTT
Organism: Megalobrama amblycephala; assembly: GCF_018812025.1. Taxonomy (NCBI): domain Eukaryota; kingdom Metazoa; phylum Chordata; class Actinopteri; order Cypriniformes; family Xenocyprididae; genus Megalobrama; species Megalobrama amblycephala. Next base: position 40,744,764 of record NC_063047.1, read on the forward strand.
TTACAAGATGTAATATAAGTCTAAGGTGTCCCCTGAATGTGTCTGTGAAGTTGCAGCTCAAAATACCCCATAGATTTTTTTTTAATTAATTTTTTTAACTGCCTATTTTGAGGCATAATTAGAAATGCGCCGATTCAAGCTGCGGCCCCTTTAATTGCTCGTGCTCTCCGCCTCCTCCCGAGCTCTCGACTCTATCACTGTATAAACAAAGTTCACACAGCTAATATAACCCTCAAAATGGATCTTTACAAAGTGTTCGTCATGCAGCATGTCTAATCGCGTAAGTATTGTATTTATTTGGATGTTTACATTTGATTCTGAATGAGTTTGATAGTGCTCCGTGGCTAACGGCTAATGCTACACTGTTGGAGAGATTTATAAAGAATGAAGTTGTGTTTATGCATTATACAGACTGAAAGTGTTTAAAAATGAAAATAGCGACAACTCTTGTCTCTGTGAATACAGTAAGAAACGATGGTAACTTTAACCACATTTAACAGTACATTAGCAACATGCTAATTAAACATTTAGAAAGACAATTTACAAATATCACTAAAAATATCATGTTATCATGGATCATGCCAGTTATTATTGCTCCATCTGCCATTTTTCGCTGTTGTCCTTGCTTGCTTACCTAGTCTGATGATTCAGCTGTGCACAGATCCAGACGTTAATACTGGCTGCCCTTGTGTAATGCCTTGAACATGAGCTGGCATATGCAAATATTGGGGGCGTACACCCCGACTGTTACGTGTTGAGATTCGCCTGTTCTTCTGAGGTCTTTTAAACCAATGAGATTTACATAAGAAGGAGGAAACAATGGAGTTTGAGACTCACTGTATGTCATTTCCATGTACTGAACTCTTGTTATTCAACTATGCTGAGGTAAATTCAATTTTCAATTCGATGGCACCTTTAATTGTTTTACAATGTTTATGGTAACAATTGCACACTATTTTTTGAGCTCTTTCTGGAAGGTTGTAAGTGGTCCATATGTCTCAGGGGAGACTGCTGACTTCAGACTTTTCCCTTTCTAAGTTTCTTTTTCAGGCCAGGCAAGGCCAGGTCAATTTAACGAGAACACTACATTATTTATCTTCACACTAAGTCTTAACTGTGACTCAAGCTCTTTTAGAAACGAAGCACACAGAAAGCAATATCCCACCGTGTTAGAGCGCTGTAATCATGGGCTCATTCCATCACTGATGATTCTGTTACTAGCATGTCCTCTCTGTGAAAATACGTTACGCTTGGTTTTACACTGGAAAAATTGCCATGATTGTGAGATGTAATATCTTATAATAAAAGTGAAGGCTTAAATAGACTGGAGGAAGGTAATCAATGAAACAGGGTGAGAACTAATGAGAAACCAAGACTAATAAATGACTAGAACTCAGGGAAATACAATGAAGCCTAAGACTTGAAACTAAACAAGACAGTGAATCTAAACATGACCGTGACACAAGCAGGCTATTTTTTTTTTTCTGTCATAGCATATCAACATGCATGCTGTCTCTGCAACAGAACAGTTTGGTGCTGATCATCCTTGATCATTAGAGATTACAGTGTGTGTGTGTGTGTGTGTGTGTGTGTGTGTGTGTGTGAGCACGCTTGAGTCAAAGGCTAATGCTTTAACGTGGCGTGAAGTCGGGAATCTCCACATGCTGTCATGTCAATTATGATATTGTGTGTGGGAAAGTGTGTTTGTGTCTGTTCTGAACACAGAAATTAAGGCTGTTTGTGTGTATGTATGTGCTTGTAAATCCTGTGATTATCTCTAAGGTTACCCAGAGGACCTTTCCTCTGACTATTTTGCTCTCTCAGATGCATTACTGTTCCCTCCATTTCAGTTTCTGTCTATTCCAACACCCATGTTTTCACTGTTTATGTGCATGTATATATGCTCCTATATATTGTGTGGGAGTTGAAGAGGACAGAGGACATTTTCTCATGCCAAATTGACAGTACAGAGCATTAGCAGTAGTTTTTCTGCTTAATTTCAAACAGTCAAAGGTGACTTTGCTCCAGTCAATCACATCAATCTCACCTTTTTGTGGTTGTCAGTGGAAGCTATTGTATCCTCATCAACAGCAGCAAAAGTACTGCACCATTCTAGTCTCAAACAATCTCTGTTGCAAAATAGGGTTGGTTTTTCTACAGAGATGTCCCTGGGGTTGATAATAATAATAAGCTTAAAGGTGCCCTAGAATTAAATATTGAATTTACTTCGGCATAGTTGAATAACAATAGTTCAGTACATGGAAAAGACATACAGTGAGTTTCAAACTCCATTGTTTCCTCCTTCTTATATAAATCTCATTTGTTTAAAAGACCTCAGAAGAACAGGCGAATCTCAACATAACACCGACTGTTACGTAACAGTCGGGATCATTAATATGTACGCCCCCAATATTTGCATATGCCAGCTCATGTTCAAGAATTAGACAATGGCAGATCGTCTGGATCACGGAGACAAGAGCCGTTGCTATTTTCATTTTTAAACACTTGCAGTCTGTATAATTCATAAACACAATTTCATTTTTTATAAATCTCTCCAACAGTGTGTAATGTTAGCTTTAGCCACGGAGCACTATCAAACTCATTCAGAATCAAATGTAAACATCCAAATAAATACAATACTTACGCGATTAGACATGCTGCATGACGAACACTTTGTAAAGATCCATTTTGAGGGTTATATTAGCTGTGTGAACTGTGTTTATGCTGTTGAAGGCAAGCGCGAGAATTAAAGGGGCCGCAACCTATATATCGGTGCATAGTTAATGATGGCCCAAAATAGGCAGTTAAAAAAATGAATAAAAAAAAATCTATGGGGTATTTTGAGCTGAAACTTCACAGACACATTCAGGGGACACCTTAGACTTATATTACATCTATTAAAAAGACATTCTAGGTCACCTTTAACATTTTCCACCCCTTTTAAGGAGCCCTGCACATGACATGAAGAAAAAAACGTTACTTTAAAAAATTTAAGTGCGTGCGATTTACTATTTTGTTCCCTCGATTTATTAAACGATTGCATGTTTTACTAATTCGTTCCCTTTATTTACAAATTGTTTTAGTAAATTGAGGGAATGTATTAGAAAATCTAATTTAGCCTACTATTTTGATGTATGATGGTCACATTAAAACAGTCCTGGAATTCATCATTTATTTTTGCTACTTTTTGCACCACCATCAGTTGTGCAATATAAATGTAAATTATAAATGTTCACTGTCACTTTTGATTAATTTATAGCATCCTTGCAGAATAAAAGTATTAAAACCAAATTTTCTGACATTATTGTGTGCATGTTAAATGTGCAAGTTGTGAGGACCAAATGTCCCCACAAAGATTACTATCTAATACCAGAAACGTTTTGATTTATGATTCATAAACCGCTTATAAATCGTACTAAATGATTTTTTTTTTGAAAATGTAAAAATTCTGAAAGGTTTCTGTGAGTGTTGTGTTTAGGGGTAGAGTTAGGGAATAGAATATTCAGTTTGTACAGCATATAACTCATTATGTCTATGGAAAGTCCCCATAAAATTTGTCAGTCCAAACT